>NC_058133.1:32563427-32599345 GCF_016433145.1 Gracilinanus agilis | reverse complement strand
GCTCACCTGCTGGTAGCGCGAGATGGGGTACAGGAGCTTCACGTCCAGCTTGGGGTTGTACTGGGCCAGCGACTCGTGCCGGTAGTGGTTGATGAGCTCCACCACGGACGAGAAGGTCAGCGGGTCCGAGAAGCCGTACTTGCCGTCCCGGTGGTAGATCTTGATCAGCTTGTTGTTGCCCCCCTTCCTGTGAAACACAGTGGCGCCCGCTCAGGGGGGCCCCCGGGCAGGCTTGGCAAGCGGCCCCCCGGCTCGCCTCCCCTCTGGCGGGGGGCTCCCAGGCCTGACGGGGAGGACGGGGTCACTCGCTGCTCGCCGGGAGCCCCCAGCAAGGAGGACGAGGACGTCTAGAAGCCGGGCCGATCCTCCCGGCCGTTCTCTGGAGGGTCTCCCGCGGACCCCCTCTTTAAGCCAGATTCCAGTTTCTATGACAACAGAGGCCGCTTGGCCGCCTGGCTTGGGTGTCCCGGGGTGAGCCCTTCCCTCTCTGGGCCGGTGAATGGGAAGGCCGGGGGAGGCCAGCCTCTCTCGCTCCCTCAGAGGGGGCTTGAGGCAATCCTGGGCGCCGGCCACAGGGGAAGCTCACGGCCCCCCACTGACCGCCCCCACCCCCGCTGCTGGCCTGAGACCCTCCCAGGGCAGAGGCGACGGGCAGCCCCAGTGGACAGAGCGCCCGCCTCACCGTTAGAGGCCAGCCTTGGCTCTGGCCCTCGAGCTGCGCCTCCTCCCCGGAGCTCCTGGCCACGCGGGCTCCAGCCTGCCTCTGCGGGAGGCCAGGAGGCCGGGAGGCCGGAGGACTCACCGCAGGGTCAGCGTGTAGTCTCCCTGCACCTTGGTAGACGCGTCTCGCACCAGGAAGGTCCCGTCCGGCATGTCGCGGAGCTTGTCGTTGACCTCTTCCCTGGAGAAGAGGGACCGGCGGGTCAAGGCCAGGAGTGGCAGGGGCGAGGCCAGCCGGGCGAAGAAGACCCGGGGTTCAGAGCGGGGCGGCCCTTCGGCTCCTTGGCAGGGCAGGGCGGAAGACGTCCACGCCCCGGCCCAGCCAGCCATGAGCTCGGGGTGCCGCCACGTCTGTGCCCGAGACCCAACTGTCTTAAAAGGAAGACAAGCCGATGGCTCGCAGGCCCAGGCCCAAAGCCCTTTAATCGGGCCCCGAGGGAGGCGGGAGCACTGTCAGAACCAGAACCAGACCCAGACCCAGACCCGAGCCGGCCCTGCATGGACAAGCCAAGCCTCGCAAAGGCCGCGGGCTCTGCTCTGCTCTGGGAGCGGCTGCTTGTCCCCGCAGGCGGCCTTGGGGCCCCCGGCCTCCGCGGAGGAGCCTCGCAGCCTCCTGAGGCCCAGTAAGCTCTTCGGCTCTAACTCTGCCTTGGGGCAATTCCAAGGCAGGAGAAGAGGCCCGTGGGGCCAGGGACTTGCCCAGGGTCTCCCGGCTGGCCTGCCCGCCCGGCTCCTCCCAGGCGCCCAGCCCCGGCCCGCCCTCTGGGGGAGGCTCACCTGGAGATGTCTCCCCAGTACCACTCGGCGTCGGGGAGGGAGGAGCCCGAGCCGTCCTTCACCCCGTTGGCGCCGGCCTGAGTCAGGGACTTGGGAGGCTTCGGCGGCAGAGCTAGGAGAGAAGAGAGCCGATCGGAGGCTGCCCGGGCTGGGCCCTTCCCGCAGGCCGGCCCCCCGCCGGGGCGCCCCCGCTCCGGGAGAAGCTCCTGGGGAGGCCGCGGCCTCTACGGCAGCCTGCCGAGCCCGGATCTGCCTCCGGGGCCAGAACTCTGGCAGGGCGCACGCGGGCTCTTCTCCGAGGCTGGCTGCACGGGCACGGCGTGGCATGGAGCCGCTCTGTGCGCCCAACGTGCCGGCCGGGAAGGCCTCCAGGACTTCCTCCTCCTCCCCATTCCGGGCCGAAGCCGTGCAAGGAAGCTCCTGGCATTCCGCCATGGAACGGGGAATCCCTCAGAAACTGGCTTTTGTCCTCCCTAGAAGGAGGGTCGCTTCGGTGCCCCCACAGCGGACGCCGCGCCGGGAGGAAGCCCCAAACGAGGGAGGCGGCCGATGCCCCGCTTTTAAAAAGCAGCTCGAGGCCAAGGGCCGACTTCCTAAAATCGGCATTTTCCTATCAACTCCTGTGGGAGCGTGACCCCAGGATTCTCTCAGCCTTGAGCTGGAAGGGCCCCCTCAAGACCACCTCATCTCACGTGGGCCTGGTCACGCCTGAAAAGTGGCCCGGCTCCTGCTTGCAGACCTCCCACAACGGGGAGCTCACCACCTCCCCGGGCAAGCCTGAAGGAGTCCGTCGGCCGCTTCTGCCCATCGCCCTGGTCTTCCTGGCGGCCTGTCGAGGGGCCGGATGTCAGGGCGTCCCTCTCCCCGTCCCCAGCACCGGAGCCCGATTTGTTCCTCTGACCCCAGGAAGCTGGCCGCTTCTGAGCCATCCCCACGTCCGCTGAGCCCCGGCGGCTCCCCTGAGGCCCCCCGAGTGCCCACAGTCACGGCGTCCCCCGGGGGGAGGACCAGCGGGAGAGCCCGAGGGAGCCGGATGGATCAGAGGCCAGCAAAGGTCTCCCGGGCCATCGCGGGCTGCGGCGGCAGGACCGGCCACTTGCCCATAACACGGGTTCCCAAAGATAAAGTGCCCAGAAATCCCGTAAGAACTTCACTTCGTCCGAGTGTGAGAAAAGGCGAGCGCGGGGGGCGGACGGGCAAACGTGTGTCAGGAGAAAGTGAGGCCAAGGCCTCCGCAGCTCCGGGGTCTCCCCTCCACATCTCGAACGTGCTTTTAAAGAGGCCTGGCAGGCCTTGGAGGTCGTGAGCACCGAACGGCCACCGGCCATGACGGGGGGCTGTTTTGTCAAAGACCCCCAATACAACTGTGATCGGTACCGTCATCCCCGAGCCAGCTCTCTGGATATCGGGCTGACAACTCATCAGAGCCAAGATAAAAATCTATAATAAATGAGAATGGGAGGCGGGGGCGGCTGGGTCGATCAGTGGATAGAGTGTCAGGCCTAGAGATGGGAAAGTCCTGGGTTCAAATGTGACCTGAGAGATTTCTTAGCTGTGTGACCCTGGGCAAGTCACTTAACCCCCATTGCCTAGCCTTATCACTTTTCTCCTTTGGAACCAATATTCGATATTGATTCCAAGGCAGAGGGTTTAAAAAAATAATAAAAAACGAACGATAGTCATGAGAACAGATACGGTGCACAATTAAGACGACTTACCCTGAATTACCTGAACGAGTGATTAAAATAAAAACTGGGAAATGGACAACAGAGATGACGCAGACACCAAGTGCTATCATTTCTTTCAAGTTAAACTTTACATAAGTCCAACGATTCAATGAGGAAACCAAAGGTCTGCTGCGAGAGGCGCCATCGGGCTAGAACGAAGCTGTCCATAAAATCTTGTGAAGAATGATGGATGACTAGGAGCAGTGCAGCCCGCAAAGAGAGGGGAGTCGGGGGGGCTCCCACCGGGAGATGAGAACTACGGATGCCTCACTAGAGGCGCGGGAAGGGGAAACCCAGAGCCAAGGAGGAAGTCGGGGGAGAAGAGGAAGGAAGAAATGTCGGAAAGGAGCGGAAGACCGGCTGGTGTCCTGTGACAAGAGGGAGGGAGGCCACGTGGAGGCTGGAGAGCCCCTTGTCGCCCCTCGAGATGTTGGAGAAGAGGACGAAGACTTCCAGGGTGGGGCGGGAGGACGGCCCGGATGGGCAGGGATCAGCGAACTGGAACAGCATTAGGGAAGGGAAGGCACGAGACCGCAGATCCCGGCGAATGTCCCCAATCAATAGAAACCCACTTTGTCTTTTGCCACCAGAAAGTGCTGCTATGAATATTTTGGATTTTATTTCTTTTTAAAATTTGAACTTCACACCAGATAAAATCAGCATCGCCATCTACAGAGTAGCAAAGAAACAGACCGTGTGGGAGAGCTCCAAATCTCTGTCACGAAGGCTCGCTTTTCCTTTTAAGCATCTAACAAATGGAGGCGCCCCTCTCCAGGCTGTCCTGCATCTGTTTCTTCTGGCGCCCTTCAGTTTCCTAATGTGCGCTGAAAAGGCTTCGATGAGCCTCTTTTGCTTTTTTGGGGGAGCAGTATTAGGGGGACTCTTCGCCCATTGAAAAAAAGGGGGGATGCTTGTAGCAGATATTTCCGGTGAGCAAAACCAAAGCCCAGCTTTGGCCGGGTGTGTGCCTTCTCCTGCCCCCCAGGCCGCCGCCTCTAGACAGGAGGCTCGTCTCTGCCCGCCCGTATCACAGAAAGCCCACATTCGTCATGTCTGGGTGGGCTGCATCAGACATACTTGCAAAAACCATTTTTTCCTCTGGAGAAATTTTCCTCCGTAAGACCTTTGTAGCGGATAGAATCAATCCTCAAAATTGATGAGTCATCCGTAGCATCTTCAATAAAATTCTTCTTGTGAGAACTATTTCCATTTGTATCACGATTTCTGTCCTTCCCCCACTTTGCTGGGCAGCGGCTTTGACCTTCTGTGGGCTCTTTTTCTTTACGATGTTGATGTTATTAAATAAGCTGTCCTCCAGGTTCTGCTCTCTTCATTCTACATCAGTTCATACAATGTTTCCCGGCGTCCCCCCATCCCTTGGATCGTTTTTTAGGTACAGTAACATTCCGTCGCTTTCGTATGCGATCATCCAGCCAAAGACTCCAGCCACGGGTCCTCCCTTTACTTTCCAGGTCTTCGCTGTAGTAAAAGGAGCTTCTACACGTATTTTTGTGCCCGAGTCCTTTCCCTTTGATCTGCCTCGACTGCCTCTCACCCAGGGACTTTCTGGACTTCTCAACCACACTTGGGAGGACTTTGCCTCCTCTTCCCCCTCCCCCACAAGGTTGTACAGATATCCCTTCCATAGCATGACTTTCCCCATCACAGTTTCAATATAGTGTGGGTCAGCACAAGAAGTTAAGTGGGTCCTTTGCAGAAGTGGGTTTTGCAGAAGCCACAGATGACACACAAAGACCAGCAGACACCAGAAAAACTTTAGAAGCTATTAGTCTGGAGGGCAGCTGGGTAGCTCAGTGGATTGAGAGTCAGGCCTAGAGACGGGAGGTCCTGGGTTCAAATCCTGCCTCAGCTGGGTGACCCTGGGCAAGTCACTTGACCCCCAATGCCTACCTTTACCACTCTTCCACCTAGGAGCCAATACACAGAAGTTAAGGGTTTAAAAAAAAAAAAGCTATTAGCCTATGACCAAATATTTAACCCAAATTTTACAGTACTGTAAGTACCCCCAAAAGAAAAAAATTCAAATTTCTTCTCTGGTACAAAGGGAAGACCCAAAATTTGGTTTTACCAGGTCATGGGAGCACAGAACCCCTAACCACATATAGGAGATTAGTAAGAGACAATGTTGGCTTGTCTTCTTGACCGAAGGGCCCTTTCCTTCCCTTCACCCCAGAACGACATCTATTCTAAGATCCTTGTCTCACCTCAGAGCTTGTCCTTTCCTTGAACGGGATCTGGCCTCTACTCCATGTCCTGACCTTTCCTTCTTTCTCTCCCATTTCTCTCCCATCCCAAGACTGAGAAAAACATATCCCGGCCCCTTTAACCCAGGCCCAGCATTAGTGGAACCAAAAAGTTTTCCTCTGCAGAATCACACTTTCTAAAATCTCCCACGTGGGTTTGGGGGGCTTCAATTCTTCTGTCAGTTCTCCCTCCTCTTCACCTTGGAGCCACTGAGACCTTGAGATCCTCCATATCTTTTGCCCATATATAGGCTCAGTGGCCTACAAACCATGTGAATTCCTTTTATACAAATAAAAAAATTAACCTTGTCTAGTTGTGGTTCGATACAAGGTTTCATTTCATTGCTTGGAATCTTCTTGCATACTTTGACTACTTATCATTGTTTCTATAGTTCGCTTTTGGTTTCATTTTAAGGAATGATTTCAATTCCTCCCTATTTAGATGAAACCCATCTCATTTTACTGATAATTGAGCACATTGCTTTGATCAGAAATTAGTTTTGCTTTTCAGAGTATCATGTCATCCCTTCCTTTAATTTCCCATAGTGTAGCAATCCTCCGCAATTCTGATCTGTCTCTTCCTTGGTATGGAAAGGATTTTCTTTGGGTCACTGCATTGCTTGTTATTTGACAGTATAGTTCTACATTTTAGCCACAACATTTCCCGCTGAGTGAAATTTGGGGCTTCCTTCTATGGAGTTTATCCATTTCCACTTGCCCTGGACAATTTCTCTGACTGCCCTCTTGAAGTGAGGTTTTCGTGTTTTTTGGACCACCAAATTTCTTTGTTTGCCCTCTGCTGACTTTTCATGTCCTCTCTTCCTGGGCTGTTTCCTTGACCTCTAGAACTGCCTTCTTCACCTTGCTTTGGTTGTGCCCTGGAATTGTCTCTCATCCTCCCCGGCTT
This sequence comes from Gracilinanus agilis, assembly GCF_016433145.1. Lineage (NCBI taxonomy): Eukaryota > Metazoa > Chordata > Mammalia > Didelphimorphia > Didelphidae > Gracilinanus > Gracilinanus agilis. The sequence continues at coordinate 32,592,950 of NC_058133.1, read as the reverse complement.
CTTCCAGGTCCCAGCTCGAATGTCCCCTTTCCTCACTCCTCTTCACCCTGGAGCCTTCCCACTGCTGAATACCTCCTTATCCTGGCTGGGTCTCCAGGTTTTCATGTTGCCTCCCCAGGGCTGTCTGTCTGACGTCGAGCACATAGTAGGCAAATGTTTGTTGGCATCCCTTGACTAGTCATTTTTTCCTGCTTAGGCATTTTTACCCAGGCAGGCAAAGCTGTTATTCTTTTTTTATGGAATGCAGGTTCATCCCTTGTTCAGAAGTCTCTGTTCTCATTTGTCCCTTTCCTCTCTTCTTTGAGAGCTCTAACGCCTGCCCTCCTTTTGCCCTTATTTCTTTTGGTTCCGGGTTAGCCCGCGCCCCTCGCCTCCTCGGCCCCGGGACCTCCCCTCTCTTCCATGGCCCTCCTTCCACACATCAGCTCCTCTTCACTCCTGGCTGGGCCTGGAAATGGTGCCGCAGGGAGATGACGTCACTTGGGCAGGAACTCGCCCATCCACCGCAGCTTTTTCCATATCAGCTCTTCACCCACAGGCCCCTCCTCTGATCTTTAAAGATGTTATTTTTAAATCCAAATGTAAGACTTCACGTTTCCTCCCACTACATTTCACCTTGTTTTCCTTGGCCGACACTCTAGTCTGCTGAGAGATCCTCTGCCAGGACAGCAGTCTTGCCGGGTTTGTCTCTGGACATTTGGTAAGAGAACCATCCCCGGTTACGCAGTCACTGATAAAAAAGGTAAAAGACTCCACGTGGGGTCTTACAGTCACCCGCTTCTGGGCCCGCCCCACTTCCTAGCCCACATTTATCCATCTGCCCTGCAGAAATAACATCAACAACTGTGTTCAATGCTTTGCTAAAAACTAGGTAAACTACGTCTGCACAATCCTGTGAGCTGAGTTTCTGTACCTTCTTCAAAAGCTTTTACAAACGAGTTAATTTTCTAAACCAGCGTTTCCTTTGGCCACTCCTCCTCCCCTTCTCCGCTGAGGTCTTACCTCATACTTCGCTAAGAAAATGAAGGTCATTTTCCTTAGAAAACAAAACACTGCCTCCAGCACACGTGCCCCACCCCCAAATCCTCCCCTCTTTCTCAAGGGACCCCCACTATCCCTGCTAGCTCCTGTCCTCACTCACTTCGGCTTACTCTTTGGGTCTTTGCACTCTCATGTCCAGCCTCGCCAGCACGCGGATGCTGCTCTCTCCAAAGTTCCTGGGCGTCTCCTAACTGCTGTCTCAGGATCTCTCCTTTCTCGGCCTTCTGGGCCTCTGCAGCCTCTGACACTGCGGATCACCCTCCTTACCTGGATAGTCTTTCTTCTCTGGGTTTTTGTGATGTTGCTCTGTCCGGTCCGCCTCCTACCTGGGGAACTGCTCCTTCCTGAGTTCTCTTCTCTTCTGCCTCTATGCTATTCACTCCATGATCTCATTAGCACCCAGGGACCCGACTATCATCTCTATGGAGATGATGCCCAGATTCTCTAATTCCATCCCTCCTTTCTCTCCTGATTTCCACTTTTGTAACAATTCATTGACAAGCATTTAGGAAATCTCTATGTGGCCAAAGCACCAAGCCCGGAGGTAGGAGGTTCTGGGTTCCAATCTGGCCTCAGACACTTCCTGGCTATGTGACCCTAGCCAAGTCACTTAACCCCAATTGCCTAGCCCTTACTGCTCTTCTGCCTTGGAACTTGGTATCAATTCTAAGAAGGAAGATAAGAGTTAAAAAAAACAAGGCACTATGTACCAGGCACTGGGCTCAGTGCCAACTGCTGGTTGGACATCTCATGCTTGATGTCTGAAGGCATCTTAAACTCAACCGTCCCGTGTCTCAGAACAACCATTCTTTTCGACTTTCTTGTTACTTCCAAGGCCACCACTAACTCATTTCCCAGACTCAAAAACTCTACATCATCCTCGATTCCTCATTCCCCAGGAGATCCGGCCAATCCATCGCCAATCGCCACCTCTCATGTACGTTCCCTACCCTCACTCAGAGCCGCCATCTTGATTTGGGCCCTCGTCCCTCCGTCCTTTCTGGTGCTCAGACCTGGGTCTCCCTCTTCCACAGTGACTGGAGATTTTTTAGAGCACACGTATGCTCAGGACATGAGCGGGCTCCCTCTCGTCAAAACTGTTCAGCATTGAAGCCTTTCACAACCTGGCCCCTTCCTGACTCTTCAGTCTCTTCCACGAGTTCTTCGATGAAGACATAATCATGGCTATTCTTCACATACAAAGTTTCATTTCCCACCTTCGTGCTTTTGTAGTAGCTGTTCTCCATGCCAAACATGCACTCCCTTCTCGCCCCGACTCCAGGATCCTGGCCCGGGCCCTCAGGCCCAAGGGTGCCTCAGACTCCTTCAGGCCACGTTTGTGTGTATTATCTGCTACTCTGAGCAGTAACCCCACTGCTTAGTCTGGTGCTTGGCACGGAATAAATGTTTAATGATTGAGTGAAGTCAGTGTCAAGCATTGGCTGACGGTGTTTGGGGCTCTTGCAGTTTCCTTGTTATGGCGACCGATTTAAATAGGTTAAATGTCCATCAAAAATTCCAGATGGTGTTGACTATTTCCATTGTCCATTTTTCTTTAGCGAGAACGTGTTTGGGTAGGTTGGGTCTGAGTGTTCCCTCACGATCCCTCCTTCTGCGCCCTAACGACGGGGAGCTCTCCCTGCCTCTCCCATGGCTGCTGGTTTCCTTGTTGGGGCGGCTGTCCCAAGCCTCCGCATCCCTCACAGAAAGCGCTCTCATGCAACGGAGGTGCGCGTCTGTCTCTCCGGCCCCTCTCATTTCTCGTGCCCGACCCTTGTGGCCTTCTCAGATATTCCCTGCCATTCTCCCCTATCCCGACCGATGTACTCGGTGTGTGAGGGCGTCTTCTCCCAGTCCTGGACCTCTTCATCTTCTGCAGGGGGAGCTGTCTTTGTGGTGGATTTTTATTTTGCTGTTACAAAAATGCTCACCATTGGACTTGAAGACAGGACGTCCAACGGTCCCATAGAAGGCTGCCCCTTACCCCCTGCCTGGCTTCTCCGAGGAAAGCCTGGAGGCTACCTGAGTAGCAGCATCTTTTCTGCTGGCTCCATTTATAGAAGACTGTCCAGGCCAGCTCCTCCAGAAGGATCCTACAATAACTGGGCACGCAGGACCAAGGACGAATACCGCCTCGATGCTGTGATTCCCAGGCCTTCACTCCCTCTTCTACCACCAAGGGAGAAGGGGGCGGCCTAGGGCTGGGGGCCACTTCCCTGTGCTCTTTGTCTCACGGGTTGCCTGGGCAGCCTGCCTCTCTGTAGTTAGCTAGGCTGGGCCTCTGGGAACTGGACTGTCTGCCTCCAGGGCCATGCCCAAAGCCTTTTCTGGCATAAAGTGACAAAACCTGCCAGAGTTTAGGGCAGGCTGGCATGGACTGCAAGGAGCTGGCGTCCTCTTGAAAGAAGGGGCCTGGAAGGAACATTGGATCTTCTCAGTATATACACTGGCATGCACGCACGCATCAAGCTCATCCTCTTCCCTAAAGGTTGGCATCCACAAGGTCTATTCCAGACCAGACTTTATCTATTTTTTTGGTAAGGAGCTTATTCTTCTTTCACATATTTCGGCAGCCTTGTGAAAACATTTCGGATAACATTTAAGCCCTGGAACAGCTCCTGCCCATGTAAGGGCCCAAACCATATGGGCTAAGGACCTTCCCACCCCCCCCCCCCCAAGAAAAGAGACCAGGAAGCACTGGCATAGCCAGTACCAAGTAATATCACCAAACACTGAGTTTCAATTACATTTTAATAGGAAACTACCAAAGGTGATCGACGTGGGAGATATTTCTGAATCTGTATAGTCGGACTAGCAACTTGTCAGGACCAAGACCAGAATCAAGACTAAATTTGAAGGCTAACAACTGAAAACATAATAATAGCATGTAATGAAAACAACTGTAACTTGACCTATATTTCAACAGGCCCCACTGAGGCCAGGTCGGCATGCTGGGGGGGAGGGAGGGATTCTAGAAACACAGGAGGCTTTTTATCCAGATTTTCATGCTCCAAAAACCACCATGAATAGCAACGCCATCTTTAAATGTGAAAAGATAAACCTCAGATCATCAGAAAAACTTTATTGCTTTAGGCACACAATAGAAAAAGAGCCTATATTTCTCGTTTTTGTCAGAGCAGCAAGAACATGGTCAGACTTCAGCTCTCTAATCCCCATTTTCAGATCTATCAATTCACCTCAATTATGCTTCTAATTCATACCTCCTGGTGGAGGGGGCAGCTGGGTGGCTCAATGGATGGAGAGCCAGGCCTGGAGATCCTGGGTCCAAATCTGGCCTCAGGCACTTCCTAGCTGGGTGACCCTGGGCAAGTCACTTCACCCCCATTGCCTCACCCTTCTGCCTTGGAACTAATATAAAGCATCGATTCCAAGACCAAAGGTAAGAGTTTAAGAAAGAAGAATGGTGGGAGACTTTAGCTCATGAAGTATTTCTATATTTTGTCCCAACGGGTGTCAAAACCTGATTTAGTGATAAATGTACGGATGAAGCTCTACCAGGGAAATGAGTTCCAGAAGGACGGGAGACTCTCAAGAATGAAACTAAAGCCACGAAGCGAAGAGACCCGAGTGTGTGGGAACTCCCTCACCGAGAGTTTGACAAGAAGTATAGAGGAGGGGCGGACAGAGAGGCAGATCAGGAGACGGGGGGTCCTGGGTTCAAATTTGGCCTCAGACACTTGGTAGTTTGTGACCCTGGGCAAGTCACGTAACCCCCATTGGCTGGCCCTTGCTGTTCTTCTGCCTCATAACGGATAGCTCCTATTGAAGATGGAGGCGAGGCCAGCCGACGGAGGCTGATGCTGTAAAAGGAAGCTCCATTTGCCTGGGATGGAGAGGACGACGGCAGCTAACAATGAAGAGGCATCTTGGGCCGGCTTCCACTTCCTGACCCTGGAGGCCAGGCCCGGAGAGCTAAGCAGGAGGCCGCGAAGCAGAGGCCGGGGAGTGGGATCCTGGGGAGAAGCCCAGACGAGGCACGAAAGGGATGCCGAGGCTCCCTCGAGGAGGTCCGTTTCCTCTCCCTGCACAGTACTGTACGGGCAAATGCGGACGGCACGACGACGTGGATCCAGAAGCGGCCCAAAGCGCGCGGCCCTTCGTGCCTCGACGTCAGGGGGCGGGGGGCCCCCACGAGGCCCTCCTGCTCCCCTTCTGACGCGGTCTAGAGTCCGGCCGGCTTCCGGCCCAAGTTCACGACAACACGGGCCCGGCGCCTTTTTCCATCCGGGCACCCGCCTTTCTCGGAGCCGCCCTGCGGCCCCGCTTTCCCTGCCCTTCAGCCATCCCAGTTGTGAAGTGCAGCCGAGGACTTTTTTTGATAACTAAAATAGGGAGGAAAAATGAAACCAAATAAAATGTCAGGCGTTCCGGGCAGAGCCGCGATCCTATCTCTTCCCTAAGCCTAACTTCTCGTCTTAGGATCAATACTGAGCATCAGCTCCACGCGGAAGAGCAACGAGGCCTCGGTGGTCGGGTTAAGGGACTTGTCTAGGAACACACAGCGAGGAAGCGGCTGGGGCCGGGTTTCAGCCCAGGACCTCCTGCAGCCAGGCCTGGCTCTCTGCCGGGAGGCGGCAGCGGCCCCCACCCAGAATTGCTTTAAAAGCTCCTTTTCTTGTCCGAAGGGACACTCCCGGGTCACGCAGGCCCGGGATAGGAGGCAGGACTTGAATTCAGGCCCCGTGGGCTGAGGTCAGCTTTGCAGCCTCTCTGCCGGGCTCTTTCACAACCCCGAAAGACTAAATGAGAACCGGAGCAGCGCGTCGGGGCGCCGCGCACTCCCATCCCCGGCCTCTCCAGGCTCCGTGGCTGCTGGTCCCGGAGGGCCTCCGGGGCAGCCGGGCTTTGCTGGGCCCACTCTGGACCCCTGCAGGGGGAGGCAGGAGGAGGCCCAGAAGTCTGTTCGGTGGCGCTTCTGTCCTCCCAGCTGAAGCCCAGAAGAGGGCGGGGGCGGTCCTGGCTAGCTCCGAGGAACCCGCCAGCCCCAGACGTGGGGCAAGTGTGGCCGGGCCGGGCCGGGCCCGCCGCCTCGTCACTGCTTTTCTCCCCCTGACCTGGGCTAGAGCTATCCAAATCACAGCCTCCAAACAACTGCCGAAGGAAAAGGAGGGACAACAAGCACAGCCTCGAGCTGAACCACGGCGCCGGCTGCAGCGGAGGCCGTTTCCCCACTTCGGCACCGGGTCCCGGGGGGACGCTCAGGGAACGTGGCCGCTCGGACGCAGACCTTGAAAAGAAATCTTCGCCTGCCGTCTTGGGATCGATACAACTATGGCTGCAAGACAGAAGAGCGGTCAGGGCGAGGACTTGTCCAAGGTCACCCAGCCAGGGGGGGCTGGGGGCGGATTGGAACCCAGAACCCCTCCACTGAGCCCCCCAGCTGCCCCCCAGCTGCTGCTTCTGGGGAAGAACAGATTTGACGCCACGCGCAGGGCGTCTCTGCTAACCCCTCCGCACCGAACGGTCCGTAACTGCCCGGCCTTCGCTGTGGCCCGCCGTGGCCTCTCCCTCCTCCGAGGGCACCAGGGACGTGGGATGGCAGAGGAGCCGTCAGGGCACCTCTGGGCCTGGGGACGGCGGGGACCTCGGACCTCCTTGCCAGGAGACCCTGGGTAAGTCACGTCGCCCCGTCTGCTGTCAGGGGCGTTACGAGGCGGAGAGGACGGGGCGAGGCTGGTTTCGGGGTTTGGGAGGAGCTGCACTTCCCGGGTGCCACAGCCGGGCTGGGTGTTGAGGGCACAAACACGAGGGAGCGGCCCAGCCCTCCTCCCGGGGACGCACAGCCAAGACAGACCTGAGTGTTCGCTGGCTATGCGGGGGGAGGGGAGGAACAGACGCAGACCCAGAGGGAGCGGGGGGTGGGGGTGGGGAGCGTCACTCCACAGGCGGGGGGCCTGCCTTCTAGCTACCCTGGCACCAAGGGACCCCCCCATTGGACAGGGACCGTCTGGGAGACGACGATAGATTCAAAGGGATTTCCAAGAGTGAATCCCAATTGTAGCAATACTTTCTTCAAAAGCAGCGACGGGCAGCTTGGTGGCTCCATGGACACTTCCTGGCTGTGTGACCCTGGACAAGTCACTTAACCCTCCTTGCCTGGCTCTTAGCATCTTCTGCCTTGGACCGGTGCACAGTATTGATTCTAAGGCGGAAGGGGAGGGTTAAAAACAAACAAAAAGAGACACAGAGCCAGGGGCAGCGAGGGGACTAGACGGGAGGTCCTGGGTTCAAATGTGGCCTCACACACTTCCTCACTGGGAGACCCTGGCCAAGTGGCTTCACCCCCACTGCCCAGCCTCAGAACAATCCACAGTCTGACTGTAAGCCAGAAGGTGGGGGCTTAAACAAGAAGGAAAAGAAGACAAGCAGAGGCGAAGTCCCGCTCCTGCCACCTGGCTACATGCCAGAATCTCCAAATGCCGAGAAGCGCCTAGAAGGCGGCCAGTTTCACCAGGAAGGACTAACACAGGCAGCAACGGTCAGCGGCGTTTGGCTTTCTGAGTCTAAAACGGATCGGCCTGAGGATAAATACGGAAAAATGCTTTTGGCGGATGGCACACGGAAAGGGGGACTGAGGGCCCGAGGCCGAGGCCGGGGAGGGAGGAGGAGAACCGGGCCCTGCGGGTCACTGGGGAGGCCCTGCGGGTCACTGGGGAGGCCCTGGCAGGCCAGGGGAGGGGGAGGAAAAGGAGGCTGCTCAGCCTTTCTTAGGCACCACAGAGAGACTCCAAGCTAAAAACAAACCGTGGAAGCCAGGGCGGAGCATCTGCTTTCCTTGGGCCTCTTCGGAGGCAGGCGCGTGGCCTTGGCACGGAGGACAGCCAGCCCACAGCCCGAGGCTTGCTCAGGTGGCCCCAGCAGCCCACCTGCTTTCAGAGCTAAATTCCAACCCCCAAGCGGGAAGGCCCAGGCGGCCCCTCCCGGGCTGGCTCTGCTGGGGGCCCATTTTATCCCCAGAAGCCCGGCCCCACCATTGCGCTTCTCCAGAGTCGCAGGGCCAGTTCCTTATTTCTTGGTTTCTTCAGATGCTCCTCAAACGTGAAAGATCAGCGTCTCAGGCCCGTCATAAGGAGCCAAATGCAGGCATTCGTTAGAAAGCCAAAAGACGGCTTCTGGGTTTTAAAATATGAATCTGGCGTTAGACTCCAGAGGCCAGTTTTCTAATAATCCAAAATACCCTGAAATCACTGAAGGATACAACAATCGGTTTCAAAAATGTCAACGGCTAAATCTACTTTTTAATGGACTCAGAAGTTGGAATTGAGGCAGTAGCTCAGCCTCGTGGCAGGTCGAGCCTAAAGGAACCCCTGACCAAGTAAGGTGACTCGCCCAAGGCGACGCAGGGTCCCGGGCCCTGGAAGGAGGAGTATTTCCCAGGGCAGCCCAGGTGGTAAGTGTGGGGGAGGCGGGATCGGAGCTCGGGTCTTTCCCTGCCTGATGTGCCCCCAGCAGCCCCTGGACTAGAGCCGGAGCTTCGGATTCAGCAGACATTTTGCGATCAGATAAAGAATCTGGAACTCCGTCTGCTGTTGCAGCTGATGGCTGGGCAGGGCAGGGGGCAACAAGAGGCTCGCTGCGGCCCGGGGCCGGGCCCGGCTGGGCCCAGGGAGGGGTGCTTGTAGGATGGGTCCAGAAGAGACAGAAAAGAAGGAGTGAGGCAGGCTGAACAGTGACTGAAAGAAGGAAGAAGCTGGACCCCAGGCTGCTCGGGCAGGCCATTGGGCGCCGCCGTCCGCCTGCAGGAAGGGGGCCGAGGAGGTGGCGGAGACGCCAGGCCGAAAGAGCAGCCCGTCCTGCAGAAGCTGACGTTGCGCTCGCGCTCTCAGAGGGGAGATGCGGAGCCCGAGGCCCCTCGTCTTCCGGGGGAGGCAGCAGAGGCCGGGACGTGGGACCGCAGGATGGACAGGGGCGAGGCTGGCCTCCAGCCCTCTCCGGCGTGCCACCCGGCTCTTCACAAGAAGGAATGCGGGAGGGAGAGAACAGGAATGACGCTCAGTTTGCCACAGAACTCCGCGTTCCAAGACGACCTAAGCAAGGCCGGATGCCCGGGAGACCACCTCCCCCTTCTCAGACACTACAAAAGGGCCCTTCGGGGGTCTCTTGTCAGCCCAGACCCCCAACAACACGCGCTGGCCCTGTGGCCCTGGGAACCAAGCCAACACTCGGGGCCTCCAGCGGCCACTGACGCTGACACCAGACAAATGTCCTCAGTTCCACGATGACGGACAAGAGACTGTCCAGGTGTCCTTTCAAGGTGGACAGAGCTCAGGGGCTCTGCGGGGCTACCAGGGCCAGGAGGCGTCACCCGAAAGTGCACCAGCTGGTCCTCCCTCCAACATTCCTCCCCTCGTTGCCTCCTCCTGGCTTCCGTGGAATCTCAGCTAATGTCCTCGGGCAAGAAGCCTTCCTGAGGCCTGCCTTCGAGGGGTCAGAAGGGACCCCTGGACACTGGCTCAGCACATTTCTTCCCGCAGGACCAGGATGTCGCTGGTTTAGGGATGACCCACCTGGGGACACAGATGGGCAGAGTAGCCGAAGTGTGGAGCTGAGGAAAGGGGCGCACAAGCTTTTTTTTTTTTTTTTTTTAACCCCTTACCATCCGTCTTGGAGTCGATACTGTGTATTGGCTCCAAGGCAGAAGATTGGTAAGGGCTAGGAAATGGGGGTCAAGTGACTCGCCCAGGGTCACACCGCTGGGAAGTGTCTGAGGCCAGATGGGCGCACAAGCTTTTGAAGGCTTCGGGCTGTGAAAGAGAGGAGACTCCCAGCTAGACAGGCCCAGGGAGCCCATCTACTTCACCCCACCACAAGAGGCCTTTCTGGCCTTTCTAGCTAGTCGGTCATGTGGTGTTTGCTGGAACAAAACTCTGGGACAGCTCACCAAGGCATTCCCTTGAGTCGGTCTCTGCAAGCTTCCCCTCTCAGTCCTACTCGGCACCAGGAGGCATTGAGGAAAACAAAGCTCGATTTTCTTCCACATGACAGCCTCCCAAATACCTGAAAACCAGGTCTCACGTTCTAGTCGCCCCCACGGCTCCCCCAAATCCTTTCTCTTCTTCTGCGGGCTCTAAGCACCCCTGGTCCCTGTCATGAATACTCAGGATCTTCTTCAGCTTATCAGAATTCACTCTGCTGTTCCAGATGATGCCTGACCAGGGCAGAGGGCAGCAACAGGAGCATCACTGCTTCCCTCACTGTGGGCCTGAGGCTGAGGTCAGTTGGACCTAGTGAAGGGTTTGGAATGTGTGTGTGTGTGTGTGTGTGTGTGTGTGTGTGTGTGTGTGTGTGTGTGTGTGTGTGTGTGTGTGTGTGTGTGGTGGCGAGAGAACTATTGGGTATGATTGTAGGCAGGTAGGATGAGACCTGAGGGGAAAGAAAGAAAAGACAGAGACAGAAATAATAGAAGAAAGAGAGAGAGAAGGAAAGTAAGAAAAAAGACAAATAATGAAAGAAAGAGAAAAAGAGAAAGAAAAAAGAGAGAAAAGGGAAGGAAAGGAGAAAAACAAGACCTGATGTGAGGAAGCCAGCTGAAGAGAGAAGGGATCGAGAACCCAGGGAGAGACTGGCTACAGGGGAACAGTAAGACCCCTTCTTAAGAGGAACAACTAGGGATGTGGGAGGATTTGGAGCTCAGGGAAGCCTGCCTCTGTTCTCAGTCTGGGAGGCTCCCTGCTCAAATGGAAGGGGAAGAAGAGCTACAGGAGTCCAGAGAAGGGAGTTTTGAGCAATCACTGCAGAGGATGGAGCAGAATCTGACAGGGAAGTTAGCAGGCCCTCAGGCAGCAGGGAGGGAAGGAAGGCCAGACCCTGACTAAGGGGGTGCATTTCCAGTGGACCGGCACCCATAGCTTTCCCTAGGGTGGAGGGTGGGAATGGCTGGAGGATGAGGAAACCAGGAAGCTAAGGGTGGAGGGCAGTGCCTCCTAGGCCTGGCAGGCCTCAGGAAGGGAGCCAGACTGCTGCAGGGTGCACTGTCCTAAAGGAAGGGACACAGTGACAGGACAGAAGGTCCTTCAAGGCAGGCTGATGGTCACTGGTCAGGCATGTCATCGAAGGGACTCGTTTAGCACAACTGCTGAAAGATGTCCCTTATGACATCTTTCCCCAAGACCTACCAGCCTCTAGAGAACTCCAACCCTGGAGGTGGGGGTCATCGACAAAGGGAGTGAGCCTCACTGCAGCGAGGTTGGCAAAGAGATGGGAATGGGCAGTGTGCCAAGTCCTGCGGGCCCTGTAGGGCTCAGGCTGGGAAGGAGAGGGTGCCTCTACGTTATCAGAGGCAGTTGGTGATTCGCAGAGTGAGGGGCCTGGTGGGCACAACAGAGAGAAGACAGAGCAATGCTGAATCACAGAGGTGAAGGGCCAGAAGCCTGTCTCCCTCAGCCTGGGAAAAGGACTTGACCCCCAGAGTTCAGTGCTAACAGGCAGCTGGGTATAATGTTTGAGGAGCTGAGCATAGGCTCTGGAAGACCTGAGATCAAATCTGGCTTCTACTGGGTATAACTATGGACAAGACATTTCCCCTCGAGGGGCCCATTTCCTCACCCCTCCACAAGAGAGAACAGCCCCTGTCAGTGCCCACCTCACCAGGCTGCTGGAACGTCCATCAGAGGAGGAGGACTTCTGAGCCCTGAGGCACTCCATAAAACGTCACTTATCATCAAGTCAGACAACACACCCCTGCACGAACGTCTGGGTCAGGCCCTCCCGGTAGAGTGGAGTTCAGGCGGCAGGACACCTGGCAGGGCACCCGGGACAGTAAATAGCAAAGTGATGGAGATGATGACCTTTGGCCCCAGAAGACCAATGGAACGAGCCTCCTCCCTCCTTCCTCTGCCGCCCTCCACAGGGGTGTACGGCTGGGTCCCAATTAGGTTGAATAAGGAATACCCTGAAGTGGTCCCATGATTAGAGCTTGGCATATTTCCAATGGTCTGGAATCAATGACCAGTTTTACATAATTATTTATGACTTTAAAGAGTGCAAATCTGAGTATGTAAACTGCTTCAGGGGTTTCCATATTTGCATTAATCTGGACCTAGTTGTATACAAATAGAGAATGGCATCAATAAGTCATAATTAAAAGAAAAAATCCCAAACAAGATGTTTTTTGTCCCAAGACTGCTGGGAGAGGAAGCTCCCCTGGAAGGGAAGTTTCCTCTCCGTCTGTGGGCTCTCTCCTTCCAGCTCCCTGAAGCTTGGGGGTCCTGGTTCAGCCCCCATTCGGTTTGCCTTCTGGCCAGAGCCATGAGCCCCAGGTTCTCCTGAAAGTTCCAAACTATTGGAGGGGTTTTTTGGCACAGGCTCAGCCTCCTAGCAACCTTCTGGCCTAGACTTACTGGCACAAGGGCTGACCTGTTGCTGGTACCAGCCCAGATTCTGGGGGCCTGGGCTGAGGCTACCTTAGGATCTGGCATATCCCAGACAGCCACATAAACTGAGCAAATAAAAAAACAGTATAGGGAATCCTGGCTTCTGCCAGAAAAGCCTGGAAGAGCGTAGGACTGTCCCCCTCCTCCTCACCAAAATGTGTTCTCTATTTAACAGGGCTGGAGAAAGAGCAAGTGTGATGTCATTCCAGGCCAAGAGTAAGTGGGGAAACAGAAGAAAGGTGAGCCGGACAAGGGCCTGGTGCCCGCCTAGAGGCAGCTGATACTTGGTGAAGGGCAACCGTAAGTCAGGACAGAATTCTGAGGAAATGACCTCAAGAAAGACCCCTGGAACAGAACCACTTCTAGCCTGACCGGGGGAAAGAATGGATGCAGGAAGGAGAATGAGAAGCCCATGGCAGGCGTTCAGGGGAGAGGCTAAAGGCTCAGAGGAAGTGAGAAGCCAAGAGGGATGGGGCTGGAATGGCTGCCGAGGAATTGGTCCAGCAGCAGAAAAAGGACCGAAGGGGAAAAACAAAGAGGGGGAGACACCCGATGGGGAGAGGGAAGGTGGGCAAAGGAGGCGAGGCAGGAGGCCCCAGCCCAGGGGTGCCAGAGCTCCCACTGCCCCCATGTGCCCTGAGGCTCGCAGAGGGGGCAAGAGATGCCCGGGGGCACCAACATGCTCAAAGCAGCGCCGTTGGTGGGGGTGAACAAAGAAACAAAGAGCTGGAAATCCAGTGAGTGCCCATTGAGGGGGGATCGGTGCACACGAACGACATGGAAGATTGCTCTGCTGAAAGAAAAGATGGCAAGAACCAAGCTGGGCGAGCCTTAGCCGAGATGCCTCAGAGCCAGGCAAAGGACTGGCCCAAGGACTCCAGCTCTCGCCCCACACATCCAGGCTGGGGCCAACCTTCTGGTTTCTACCTCCTGTCTGTGTGTCTGTCCCCTTCTCTCTCGTGGCTCTCGTTGCCACCCCTCACCGCCTCGCTCTCATCACTCTCACCTGACTACTGCGAGCAGCTTCCTAACTGGTCTCCCTCTCCAGTCCGTCCTCCAAAGCTGCCAAAGTGCTTTCCCAAGATGCAGGTCTCACGGGGCAGCCTCTGCCCCTTCAGCTCCTGTGGTTCCCTATTGCCTTAGGGATCAGGTAGAAACTCCTGTGCCTGGCACTGAAAGCCCTTGACCAGTGGCTCTCTGCGCTTCAGGCCCTTCATGGGTCAGCGCTTCCAGCCTTCTGCCCTTTCCCCCGAGCCGCCCATTGAGCCTGAAATTCCTTCCTTCCACCTGGGTCTTCAGATCCTTCAAGTGACCCCATCTGTGTCTTCTGACCTCCAAGCCAGCCCCTGCCTCCTAGCCAGTGGTTCGGGCTTTCACAAGGAAATAAGTCTCACTTGGCCGTGGCTCCTGGGTCTGGCTGCCCCTCTCCCTCGCTCGGTCTCCCTTCCAGACTTTCCTAATAGCCTCCTAACTGATCGTACAGCCCATCCCTTCTTTTGGTGGAGGCCCAAGGAAGCTGGGAGTCCCCAAGGATGGCCCCACCGGCACCCCAAACTTGTGTGCTCTGCCCCCGGGGGTTTGAGGTCTATGCCAGACTACAGAGTGTGTGCCCGTGGCAGCGCCCAAGCAATGTCAGTGGGCACAGCGATGGGCACCCGACTCCCTCCTCCCCAGATCCAAGCTGGCTCGGACCGGAGTCGCCTCAAGTCCATTTCTGACTCGAGGACTGCTGTGAGTACCGACTGCCCAGTTAGACTTTAGGACATGAGAGGCCGGGGTCTTGTGTGCTAAATAAGACTATGGTCAGCGGCCTGGAATCCGCTGGACAGCCAGACCCAAAGGGGAATCAGGAACGGCCTGGTGTCCGTGTGTGGGACATCTACAGCTTGGGGCTCGGGGCTCGGGATCGGGGCTCGGGGATCAGGGCTTGGGGATCAGGGCTCAGGGATCAGGGTTCAGGGCTCAGGGCTCGGGATTGGGGCTCAGGGCTCGGGGCTCAGGGCTCAGGGATTGGGGCTCAGGGTTCGGGATTGGGGATCAGGGCTTGGGGCTCAGGGCTCGGGGCTCAGGAATCGGGGCTCAGGGCTCAGGGCTCGGGATCGGGGCTCAGGGCTCGGGGCTCAGGGCTCAGGGCTTGGGGATCAGGGCTCGGGGCTCAGGGATTGGGGCTCAGGGCTCGGGGATCAGGGTTCAGGGCTCAGGGCTCGGGATTGGGGCTCAGGGCTCGGGGATCAGGGTTCAGGGCTCAGGGCTCAGGGCTCGGGATCGGGGCTCAGGGCTCGGGGATCAGGGCTCGGGATTGGGGATCAGGGCTCAGGGCTCAGGGCTCGGGATCGGGGATCAGGGCTTGGGGCTCAGGGCTCAGGGCTCAGGGATCAGGGCTCAGGGCTCGGGGATCAAGGCTCAGGGATCGGGGCTCAGGGATCGGGGATTGGGGCTCGGGGCTCGGGGCTCGGGGCTTGGGGCTTGGGGCTCGGCTCCATATTGTTTTAACATCTTCATTGATGCCTGAGATGGACGCTTGTCCCACTGACAAGCAAAGCCCGGAGGCACAAGCCAGCGCTCTGGCTCAGGGCTCACCCAATAAAACCCCATTGAATCAGGAGCGACACAGAATGGGCGGTGGGGGGCCCTGACTACGCGTGTAGGTAAAGGTGGTCCTGGTCAGACGTGGGCACGACAGACCGGACCCTGGAGGGGGAAGACAGAGGGGCCATGAGGGCTGGCGTGTGGGAAGGACCGGCCGCCTGAAGATGGGCCCGCCTTGTCCTATGTGGGCCCAGGAGACAGCGCTTGGAGCACTTGGGGTGGGGAGGGGGAGAGGAAGGAGAGAGAAGACGAGAAACCTGGAAAGGGAAAAGGAAATGAGCCTCCTGGGAAGGGGGTAGAAACTCAGTAAAGATGGGATGGCCATCAGCTAGGAACGGTGTGAAGGGGGGTCACCGGCAGGCAAAGGCTGGCCTGGGGTCCTGCCAACTCAGAGGTTCTGGCCGTCCTCGCTCCACTCTGGTTCGCCCTGAATCGGGCTGCATCTAGACACCAGGGAAAGGCCAATGGGGCAACCCCAAACTCACACGGAGCCCGGAAGGTGGCACTGCCCAAGCTGGCGCCCCTAGAACTGCTCTCATGGAAGGCTTCGTGCAGGGCCGTGACGCCGCAGACCTGGCCGCTGCGGCTTAGCAGTGAGGCCGAGGACAGCCTAACCGGCCCATCGAGGGGCCCCAGAGAGTGAGGGGCTGAGGGGGCAGTCAGCGCTCTCTGCCTCTTGGGGGAGGGGGCACCGAGCTGAAGCCCCAGAGGAGGCGGGTAAGCTTGTCCCCATGAACCAGGCTTGTGTGAAGGCTGGGCCTCTGCTCGGCCGCCCAGTGGGGCAACCCAAGTGTCCCCCACTCATACCAGCCAGGGTCTATTCGAGATCTCTTCCGAGGCAGCAGGCCCGGAGCGAAGCAAAGGCAAGCCCTGACCTCCAACAGCTTATGTTCTCGAGGGAGACACGAGATGCTCTCTGAGGAGGTCAGGGTGGCCGCTGGATGACGGGGAGGACATTCAGGGTGGGGCACAGCCAGGACAAAGGCCTGTTTGGCCGGATCACAGAGTATGGGAGGAGGATTAACGTCTAATGAGGCTGGAAAGATGGGCTTCGGGGGGCTCCGAAGGCCACACAGGACTGTTTATGTTTGACCCGAAGCAAGAAGTCCCTGGAGTCACTGAGTAAAGGGAATGGAGGGAATGGAATGTCCTTTAGGAAAAGCACTGTAGCAGCTGAGGGAGGACAGACTGGCACGACCTAGAGGCCAGAGGCCAGAGTAGCATCCAGGGGAGAGGCTGGACGAGGATGGAGGTTGACCCCCCTGCCGACCCCCCAGAACAGAGGAGATGAAAAGGGGAATCAGTGGCCCTCGTCTCGCTGTGTGACTTCTCTGGCCATCACTGCCATTCATTAGCGCCGTGACCCAAGCCATATCCCTGAAGATCTCTCAGCCTGTTTCCTCATGTTTCAAATCTGTGACCTTTTTCAGCTCTAAAAGGGCAGAATTAGGGATAACAACCACAGCAGCTTCTCCCATTGCTATCAGCCCTTCCTTAAGGCTTCCTTTCTTTACAACAGCCCTAGAAGGTAAGTAAGGAAAGTGTTATCCCCATCTTACAGATAAGAAAATCAAGGCGCTAAGAAGTTAGGCACCTCTCCACAAGATCATGGAGTTGGGCAAATCATAGAGATGAGAACTGAACCCAAATCTCCAAATTACGCCCCCTGAGAATTCTCAGAGGGGCTCAGGAGCCTTCTAGTCCAGAATTTTTGCCCATTTCCTACACTTATCCAATCATATGGGAAGGCATCTACCAGCAGACAACAGGCATTCTGTAAGCCCCTGGCCCAATTACCAGACAGGCCCTGGGCACTGGGGACACAAAGACAAAGCTTGCAACGCCCCCTCCTCTCCAGGGACGGAGCCACTAGGCCTCTGAGACGGCAGCCCATTCCACTTCCCTCTGCCTCTATTTGCTACCAAGTTTTTCTCTGCCCTTGGATGCTGCTGCTGTGGCTGGCTCTGCCTGGGGATGGGGCCCAGCCCTCTCCCCCAGTTCCTCCAACACTCCTCCCTCAACCATCCTGGTTGCCTTCCCTTCAGGATGCCCTCCAGCTGACCACCATCCTTCCTAAGCAGTGGTGCCCAGAATGGACCACGGGCCTCCAGTGAATTCTGCCAAGGGCAGAGGGCAGCAAGATTCTCACCCTTCTAGGCCTCTTGTAACCCAGCCCAAGGTTCACTTCAGACTCACAGGGCACTTAGGTCCACTAAGACCCCCAGCTTCCATCTAAGCACACCTCCCCATCCTGACCTCATTAAGCTTTACTTTCTGTGATCTGCAAGTAGAACCTGCTGGGGAGCCTGATGCTGCCATTTATTTACAAGGAGTAGGCATGGCTTGATTGAGAATAGGTCATGCCACATTCTCCTTGTCCCCCTTTATGGGAGGGTGACTTCACTGGCAGATAAAGGGAATGCAATAAATGGAATTTAGTAAGGTTTTAGCAAACCCACCACCTGACAAGTAAAGAAAGCATATAATAAAGTATTCAGGCTATTCTTGGGGAAAAGATGGAGAGATGCAGCTATAGTCTAGTTGGGGAGATTTCCCAACAAGTAGCCTCAGGGTTTGCTATCAGCTTGGCAGGCAGGAGGTCTCCCCAGCGGAGTGCCCTCCCATCCTGAATCTGTACTTGACCTGGGGCTGGTCAGCCTTGGATAGGGACCCCTCCCCATCACCTCCACTGTATCTAGGTCCAAGGCCACGAGGTTTCATCTCCCTCTGTAGCCCAGTACCCTTGCCATCATACATAGCACAGGTCAGTGTTGAAGGGGCTGTAGAAAGACAGGCACACGAATACATTGTTGGTGGAGCTGTAAACAGGTCCAACCAATCCAAAAAGCAAATTGGGATCATATGAAGAAAAGGACTAAGATGCCCATCCCCTTTAACCCAGAGGTTCCCCCATGGCTGAGCGCATGCCCCAATGAGGTCAATGACATCCCCACACCAAGGTATTTATAGCAGTCCTTTTGGGGTAACGAGGGACTGGAAACAAAGGAGACGGGTAAATGGGCTGTGAACCTCACGGAAATAAGACCTCGGTGATTCTAGAGAAGCACCGGGAACGACATGAGCCGATACCAAGGGGCACGAGCTGGGCCTGGGAAATAAGAACCAAAGACCACAGGCAGGCCAGTGGAAAGAGCAGTGCCTGAAGCTGTGCCACCCAAGCTTGGCCTGGAGGTGGGGGGCTACAGGGGTGGAATACTACTTCAAAGGCTGGGCTTGGGGGATGTTTGTGTTGAGACTGTCCTGACCACAAGGACACAGGAGAGGTGAACAAGTGTTCCTTCAACATTTCCTCAGACTGGAACCCTGGTTTTTCCTCTCTGTTGATCTAGCATGGGGTCCTGACTTAACCCTTTGGTGCTGTGGACCCCCTACCCTCGGAGAGTCAGCTCAGGAAAGCCTATGAATCCCTTCTCAGAAGGATGTTTCTAAATTCATAATAAAAATAAATGTATGGGATTACAAGGGAACCATTATATGGAAATGCAGTTATCAAAATCTGGTTCAGCATCATCTTTCACCTCTTCTGCAACTCTCATCCTACCCGTCCTGGGCTGCTGGGGCTTCCTTCTCCTGCCCTGAATGATGCATGCATGCACGCACACACGTGTGACACGTATACATGCACCCCCTCCCCACTTTTTACTCAGAAATGCTCCTCGCTCCCCCGGCAGAGCCATGTCAGGGCCCGGGCCCAGCCCCTACTCTTCCCTGGTGAAGGCACCATCCAGAGCAGAAACTTGAAGACCAGTCATTTTCCTCGGCCTGACGTCATCTTCCTTCCACAGAAATATCTGTCCTTAACAAACTTCTCGGATAAAGACATTTCCCAACAGCGGAACAAACAACCAGGAAGGCATCAAGGAGCCGGAGGAGCACAGACGCCTTGAACCCCGGGCCCAGGTCCCGCTGTCAGCAGCGCATCTCCCTTCCTCCCCTCAGCCAGCACCAGCCTCAGAAGGAAGGAGGATCAGCTCTTGAGGGACTTCACTCCAAAGAGGCCTCCTGTCCTTCCAAGAACAAGGAAAGCCTTATCCATCCCAGCATCCATGGCCTCCATCGAACATTCTAGATGGTGCTTATAAAGCCACTGGGGCTCCGGAAAGCTTTCTTTGTCCAAGGCTGGCTTTCTAACTCACTTACTGTCACAAATCTTTAAAGGGGAATCTCCCCACCCCCAATCTCCTCCCCTCAAAAAAAAGATGTCTGTCTCTGGGCACGAAGTGTCCTGAATGCTTTCTCCAAAGGCTCCCCTCTGGAATTTGCTCTTCTCTCTCCAGTAGGCTTCCTGTTTCTCTTTTCCTGGTCCCCTGCCCTTCCCTGCTCCACCTACAAGGACAGATGGACCCTAGGGGCCTTGGAGTTCAAGAGCTCATGGTCTTCGAGACCCCTCCCCCCAGTCAAGTGCCTCCCAGTGACTGTGACAAACTCTGACCTGAGGCCGAACCGGACACCCCGACATGCTAAGAGAAACCTTTATTCCAAAGCAGAATACGCCACAACAAAGATCTCAATGGCCCTCTCTGAGCAGTGACCCAGATTTTGGAGATTTGGTGGCTGGAAGAAAAGAGAGAAAGATAGAGAGAAACACCTACGCTGCTGCTTCTCCAGTTTTTAAAAAGCTATTTTACAGAAGTGTGGGATGCCATATAGCTTTTTCAGAAATTTTAACATGAAGAATCAGGATTTCTTCTTTCTACATGAAGTACTCCCAGCTGCCAGATCCAGGGGCCTTTTGTCCATCCTCCTCCTTCATGACCTCCCTGCAGCCTTTGACACTGCTGATCACTCTCCTCTCTGGGTTTTCAGGACACTCTTCTCTCCTGATTCTCCCTCACTCTGACTGCTCCTTCTCTGCCTCTTTTGCTGGATCCTCCTCCAATCACATCCTCTAACCACTAGTGTCCCTCAGGGCTCTCTCCCCTGGATTCATTGGCCATCTCTAATAATGACTAAATTGGCCTCTCCTGCCCTAACTTCTCTGCTGACTTCTGTCCATTTGGAGCTTGATGTTCTACAAAATAACTTCAACATGCCACCAAATGAATTTGTTATCTTTCCCTCAAACCTTCCTTTCTTTTACTCCATTCCTACTGAGGGTACTGCCATGCTCCCACTTAATCTGGCCCATTATAGGAGCCACCCTCAGCTCCTTACTCTCACCCCCATATCCAATCAGTTGCCAAGTCAGAACATCTCTCATATAGACTCCCTTCTCACCTGTGACCCTGGTGGCCTCACACCTGGACTATTGCTCTAGCTGCTGGTGGGTCTTCCTGCCTCCAGGCCCTCCCCACTCTCATCTGTTTCCCACTGGGCTGCCAAAGTGGTCTTCCTATGGCACAAGTGTGACTCTATTGCCTCTACTCAAAGCACTCCTGAGGCTTTCCATCACCTTCAGGATTAAACAGAAAATCCTTCATCAAGTCCCACCTTCTTTAGAAAATCATTCCTGATTCCCTTTAAGGCCAGTTGGCTTCTCTGTTTACTTCCCCTTTATCCTCTATAGACTTTGTTTGCATGCTGTCTCCCCTATTTGTTTGTGAACTTCTGGAGGACAGATTCCTCTTGTGCTTTTTTTGAATCCCCAGCATTCATTCAGTGCTGGACACACAAAAGGAGCTTAATAAATGTTTAATCGTTGATAGGGTGACTAAGCCCCCAAGACAAGGGCTAGGTGGACCCTTGGGACTGACAGTCATGGCCAACTCCCAGACAGACCTTTGGAAAAACACCCTGCTCCAGTGAGGGAGAGCTGCCTTGGGGTGCCCAAATGCCAACCCCAGATCACCCTCATATCCTCTATGTACTAGCAAACCTCTATCCAGATTTTAAAGATGAGTTCAATTCCATCAGACCTGAAGGCTATGTGTTCCTGTACCTGTACCCCCTTTTAGGAATCACATCATAGCCAATGGGGCTGGGCTGGAGGACCTTGTCCATGGGGAGCACGTTAGGCCAGTGCAGCTGAGGAAGGCACAGCTGGATCATCTAGCATGACCTAGCAGGCTGGTTTAGGGTACCAGTGCCTGGTTATTGGATAGACTCTCCTTAATGGCAGGAAAAGATAGCCCCCAACAGACTAGAATCTCTTGGCCCCAGGACAGCCTTTCCCTTCCCTGTTTCCCATTAACTGGGCAATGACAAACCAGCCTCTGGGGCCACCTGCAGAGTCTGAGTATGCTCAGGATCCCCAAAGTCCAATGGTGCTTGTCTCATCACACAAACACACCCCAAAGGGACCACCACACTCTCTCTTGAAAGTCACGTTTGGCCGTATCTACACTGCAAACTCTGACTCAACTCCATGCTGTCCCAAGCCTGGGAATTTCGCCAATATCTACACATTTGAGATTCAAATGTATATTTTCCATGACCTACTTGCTCTGAGAGAACAAATTCTCTCTTTGGCCCAGCAAAGATCATGGCTATTGGTAATAAAATAAGACCAACATAACCTAAGATATGAAGAAATATTAGCCAAAACAAAATTAATAGAGGACAGAGTCACAGACTCTGACCTGGGGGGTTGGGGAGGAGGAAGAACTTCATTAGAAGTCATCTACTGATTTTGGTGAGGAAATGGAGGCTCAGAGAAAAATTGGGGTCACACAGGTGGTGAGAACAGAGTTTGGATCTAATCCCGGCTCTGATGAGTCCAAACCTAGGGCTCTCTGCCATCACAGCTAGGCCCCGTTAGTGCGAACAAGGAATCCCTGGAGTGGTCACATGTACTATTCGAAATTATAATTATGTAAAGTATGATCATTGGTTCCAGCTCAACAGAAAAATGAATGAGACCTCGAATAATGGACAGCTCAAGGATTCCTTATTCAGACTCATTGAAACCTGCCCTGCTGGGTTTCTTAGTAATCTGGAGAGACAAAGCATAGAAAGAGCTGTCAATGGTCCCTCTGGTACCCCAAGACCATTCTTAATGCTCCAAAGTCCAAAGGGTGGCCTGACCCTACAATGATAAAGGGCTTCACTGAGGGGACGGTGACCTGTGTCAGTGGTAGCATCCACACGGATGAAAGACCAGGCCCTTCAAGTATGGATAAACAAGAGATGCCGGTCACATGGTTTAGTGTAAAAGGTCACATCATAAACAAACTGAAGGAGCAAAGGAGAAATCACCTGTCAGATCCAGGGGATAAGGGAAGAATTCATAACTAAACAAAGGGATGAAGAAGATCAAGATTATCAAAGGGAAAATGGACACTTTTGATTATACAAAATGAAAAGGTTTTTGCATAAAAGCAATCTAGTTAAAATTAGAATGGAAAGAGTTAACTGGAGAAAAAACCTTTTCTGTAAGTTTCTTGTTTGCAAGATTAAGAAAGAACTGATTAAAGTCTATAAAAATAAGAGCCATTGCCCATTTGATAAATAGTCACAGGGAATGAAGAGGCATTTTCAAAGAAAGAAAGCCAAGCTTCCAAAAGATACATACTGTACCTAACCCTTTGACCCAGAGACACTATACCTAGGCCCATCCCCAATAAAAATTAAGGAAGAAAATGACCCATACATGCAAAAATATTTATGGCAGCTTTTTTTATGGTGACAAAGACCTGGGAACTAAGGTATTCTTGAATGACAACAAATTCATGGTAAATAAATGTCATGTAATACTTTACAACTCAGGGACAAGACAGGTATTTTTGGACATGGCCAATGTGGGCACTGGTTTCACTTGATTAGGGATATTTGCTAGAAGGGTCCTCTCCCCCCTTTTTTCCAACTTGGAGGGGAATAGAAGGGAGAATAAAATAAATTCTTAATTTTAAAAAGCTTAACGCAACAACAAGGAAAGAATTATGGGAGCGGTACTACAAGCTCCCACAAGGAAAAGAGTTGGTAATCCCCAGGCTATTGAGTTTAATGTCCCTCCATCCTTCATAAAGGCAGAATTCTGGACTTCCATTTCAGGAACAGAAAATGAACATTTAAAAAAGAACCCTCTGAAACAGGTTATGAGAAGTCTTCACCTGACCCTAGACACTGAGAGTACCAAAGGAAACAAAAATGGGCACAAGCCAGTCCCCAAAACATAAGTGGGGAGAAGGATAAGAACAAAGATGCAAAGTATCAGCAAATCTATGAAAAGTGCTCCAGGTCAGTGAGAGGGGAAAAGCAAATGATAAGAAGGGTGAGGTCCTTCTTCAAAGCTAAGAAGAAAAGGAAGAACGAGTCAATGCCGGAGGGGCTCCACCATCCTAGACACTTCCTGCCCCACCAGGATCAAATTCCTCTCAGAGAACTGCATTATCTCCTTGGAACAAATAGAATTTTCACAATTCTGGAGACTCCAAGTTAGCCAAGTTCTAAGCTTGAGGTTAACCTATTCTCTCCCAAATTACCTCCCCTATTATTGAGCGTGTAGGAAAGTGGGGGAGCAGCCTCAGCCAAAGAGCTCCTTTTGCCTGGCATGTGAACCCCGAGACTGTGTAAAATTCTTATAAGTGCGCTTCCCTTTTTGGGGCTGGCTGGGATCCACCTGCCAAACCCATCGGTTGGTTCTTGTTAAGATGGTTAACTTCTGGCTTCCCTCTGGATTTACTAACCTCCAGTTACACAGACTCAAGACAGGAGGAATCACCCTCCAGGAGGAGCTTGAACCTCTGGGTGGAGGAACTCCCCAAAAGAAGCAAGGCAGAGCAATGAAAGCACAGCGACTTGTCTACCACCCTAAAGGCGGCTGAACTCGGGCCAGACGGGGGGACTCCCCTTGGCTCTGGATGAAAGCCACACTCCCCTCAGCTCAGGAGAGACCACCATGTAGGTGCTGGGAGAGTCGGTTTTGTGGAACTACCTTTCTTTATGAGGGAGGCTGAGGAGTATAACAAAAAGTGATTGTGATATTTTTAAAAAGCGTTAACAAAACTTCTTTAAAATAGAAAGAAAGCAAGCAGTGATCAATAGGAGCCAGCCCAGCTTCACCAAGAACACACTATGCCAGACGACTTGATTTTTTTTTTAACCCTTATTGTCTCTCTTAGAATTGATACTAAGTACTGGTTCTGAGGCCCAAGAGCAGTAAGGGCAGGGCAACTAGGAGCATGAACTGAGAACCCGGTAGGGAACCAGATCTGCCTGTTAGCACCATCGACTGGATTCCAGGGCATCTGCTATTGGTCAGTCCTTCTCAAAAAAGACAAGGCCATCATTACCTACCCCTTCCCTCTCTCTTTTTTTTAAACCCTTACCTGCTGTCTTAGAATCAATACTGTGCACTGGTTCCAAGGCAGAAGAGCTGTAAGGATTAGGCAATGGGGGTCAAGTGACTTTCCCAGGGTCACACAGCCAGGAAGTATCTGAGGCCACATCGAACCCAGGGCCTCCCATCTCTAGACCTACCTCTCTATCCACTGAACCACTGAGTGGCCCCTGATCTGTTTTTTTTTTTTTTATACCTTGACAATAAGAGTATGCCTAGAGCTTTAGTAAAATATCTGATAAAGTTCCTCATGCCATCCTCTAGACAACATGGAGATAGGAGAGGATGATCCAATGAAGTGAATCCCTAATTAGGGGCAGAGGGATCCCGAGGCCAAGCACTCAGGGGCTTCTAACTTAGACACTCCCTTCCCAGTCCTCATCACTCTTTCGGAGTCCTTTTCTGTCTCTTCCTGGGGGAGGCCTCCCCATCCTTTGGGCCCAGCTGCCTCCTCTTCCATGATGCCCACCATCCCATCCCAGCACAAAGCCCCTGGGCCTCTCCCCGGGGCCAATTCAGAATCAAAAGGGCCTCTATCCCAAGCCTCCCCTCAACTGCACAGCCGAGGGCTCATCCTGGCCTCCCTTGGGAAAGGCCTCCAGAAAGCGGGAGCCACCTCTGAGCAGGCAGCAGTGTGCGCCCCTCACTTTTATCTGGTGCCAACTGAGAGGGTTTTCTGAGCTTTACTACTCAATGTAAATTTGAGTACTCCGACCTAATACACATATATCAAGGGTCTATAAGACATTGAGCCACCTAGGCACTAGGAGGGACAAAGACAAATAAAAGAACTGTTCTCTAGGAGCTTCCATTTTCTACAACATATGAACAGGTGTGTGTGTGTGTGTGTGTGTGTGTGTGTGTGAGAGAGAGAGAGAGAGAGAGAGAGACAGACAGACAGACAGACAGACAGACCCAGAGAGAGACAGACAGACAGACAGACAGAGAAGGAAGGAGGCAGAGGGAGGTCAGGAAAGGATTCCCCAAGGAGTCCTAGAAGAAAAGTAGGGATGAGAAAAGACAAAGAGGAGGAAAGTCCTTGGAGGAATGAGGGGCAGCCCCAGGGCTCATCATGCTTGGCTCTGGGCCATGTATTTCTTTGAATCAATGACTAGGATAAAAAGCAAGATATCAGGCTTGAAATTTGAAAAGGCCAAAGCCAGGAGGGATCACTGGGGCTCCGAGGACAGCAAGGACACAAAAGCTCCTGACAGGCATGGCCTGGAAGACTCTAAGGTGAAGTTAAAGGTCTAAGCCTTTGGGGTTAAAATTTGAATTCCCAAGCATAAGACAAGGGAGAGCAATTTGTCTGAAACAGATAAGGGGGATTTAAGCAACTGGCAGCCCAACAGATCAGTGTAGCACGATACCCAGGAGAGCCAGAATGACATCAAGATGCAGGGCTCCCCTGGAGCCTGTCAGCCCACCCCTAGAGACAAGGTTCAATTCTGGGAACCCCCAGTTAGGACAAGCTGGAGAATGATCAGGTGGAGACAGTTACGAGTTTATTCCAGAGAATAATCAGAGGAAGGAGCTGGGAGAGGGGGGTTGGAGGATGACACTATTTAGTCTGAAGACAAACCAGAAGGGCCATAGAACTATCTTCAGGTATTTGAAGGAAATAAAAATTGAACTTGCTTGCCCCAGGATTCTTTAGCACTAGGAATAATGGGTGGAAATGGCAAAGAAGCAAATTTTAGACTTGATGAATCAAAGGGATAGTCGTCACCGAAGCTCCCCTACGAACCCCTAACCCTGCTCAAAAGCCCACTGTCCTGAGTCTGGCCTGCTCCACGAGAGCTTCGCTCCCCTTTTACAGGGCCATTCCGTGAGCCTCTGGCTAGCCAAAGAATGACATTCAGCAGAAACAAGTTGGGGCAGCCACCCAGCCCACCTTGGTCCTTTGGGTCCCACCCTGGGGAGAGCAGCGGCTGAGGACAATGGCCGGTCCCTTTCCCTCCTGAATGTCAAGCACAGGATGATAGCCTTGCTGACCTTCCCATCTCCCATGAAAACTGTTCTACCCTTGATTCGAGGGGACAGGCTCCACAGGTGCCACCCCAAGAACAGAAGCAGGCAGCCTGGGGCATCCTTGGACCCAGGGCCCAGGGGGCTGAGGGTCAACAGGTCCCTCCAGATCCCCAGCCCACTGTGAGCACCCCAGGAACCTCTGTTGATGGAGGCCTCCAGCCAAGACCAAGCCCAGCCCTGGAGCCTGTCCATCAACCAGTCATCCTTCTGGGCCTCAGTTTCCTCATCTGACAATAATTTAGATGGTGTATCCGGGTTTGAGGTTTAATGATGTTCTCATTAATGATGATTTTTGCAGCAGCCACCTAGCAGGGTGATGACAAGACAAGGCAGAGATAAAAGAGTCAGAGCTGTCACCTCTGGCACCCATGACCTATGGATGGGCACACACCTCTGACTTTCAAACAGTCCTAGCCTTGGGCCCAGATAATTAAGCGTGTTAATTAATGTGTCAAAGAAGGTAAAGAATTTAATTCCTTTGTCACATGGCAGCTAATAGCTCAGCGGATGGAGAGCCAGGCATGGAGACAGGAGGTCCTGGGTTCGAATTTGACTCCAGACATTTCCTGGCTATGTGACCCTGGGTCAGTCACTTGACCCTCACTGCCTAGCCCTTACCTCTCTTCTGCCTTGGAAGCAATACTTAGTATTCATTCCAAGACAGAAGTTAAAAGCTTGGAAAAAAACAAAACAAAACAACATGAATGTGTCAGGCACTTAAATCCTAAACACTTAAAAAATTCTTTCCTCTGATGGAATCTCTGGGATGATGGCAGGAAGTTGGTGCTGTTCCTGAGGGGATGTGACTTGTCCAGGGTCACCCTGCCTGGAAGCATCTGAGGTTTCCATGCCTTGGCAGTGCTTACCTCAGAAGCCACTCCTAAGTGCCCCCCCCCCGGGTGTACTGGAATCCCTGGGTGGCCTGAAGGCTGACAAGGGGGTAGGGGCTGAGCTCAGCTCAGGAACCCTTCCTGTTGGCACTTGGCGGAGAGGCCAGGATGAGCCCTCGGCTGGGCAGCTATCAGGGGGGAGGCTTGGGCTGGAGGTTCTTCTAATTCTGAATTGGTCCCAGGGAGAAGACAAGGGGCTTTGTGCTGGGGTGGGATGGTGGGCATCGTGGAAGAGGAAGCAGCTGGGCCCAAAGGATGGGGAGGCCTCCCCCAGGCAGAGACAGAAGATGAGGGGAACTTAGCATGCTGGAGCCTGGGAGGTCAGATGGCAGAGTCCGGAGGCCCCTGACAGACAGGCAGAATCCCTGGGGAGATCCTGAGCAGGAACAAGGAGAAAAGACTAACCCTGGTCCCTGGAGAAGGTCTTCCTTGGAAGTAATAATAATCAAGACAATAAAGCCAAATCCACACCAGATTTGAAACCCCCTGGGGGCAGCTAGGGGCTCAGTGGTTCTGGATTCTGGTCTAGCCTGGTTTCCTTAATGGGTGACCCTGGGCAAGTCACTTAAGCCCCCTTGCTTAGTCCTCCACCTGGGAACCAGTATAACATCTTGACTAAGGTGGAAGCAGAGGGTTTAACAAATCCAACAAGCATAGGAGGGGAAGCCAGGAGGGCTGGGCTCTGTGGGACATCCAGTTCCACTCAGAGGTCAGGAGAGGGACAGGAGCTGACCCTGGCCATCACAAGTTCTAAATCTCCAGCAAAGAGGCTGGAGCCAGAAGTCTGCCTGGAACCCACCTCCCCAAGGCTGCTCCAGCCTCTGGTTCAATTCAGAAGTATTCCCCTCCCTTGGAAACAGGGAAGTGTAGACCAAGGCAGGGAAAGGAGCCCAGAGAAGCTTTGCCCTCAACAGGTAACAAGGAGGGGCTGGCACAGCTCCCAAGCATTAGAGGTGGGCAGAATTGGAACTGGAGTCTGACTTCAAGGCCAGCCCTCTTGGATGGAGCTCCAGCATGGAGTCCGGAAAGCCTGAGCTTCCATCTTATCTCAGATACTCACTGGCTGTATGACCCTGGACAAGTCACTTCCCCTCTGCCTGCCTCCAGTTTCCTCACTTGTAAAATGGGTCCTGAGAGCAGCTCACTCCCAGGGCGGAGTTGAGGATCCCAGGAGGGAAAAGGGCTTGGCAAATCTTCCAGCTCTACAGTTCTCATCTCTACCCATGGCCAAGCTCCCCCAGCAGCCTCAGACAGCTTCCACCGTGGCGGACTGGAGGCTTCAGAACCATTCTGGGACCAGTGGCCCCCTCCCTCCCTCCAGTCCCACAGCCGGTGAGTCCACAAAAGGCCAGGAGGAACAATACAGCAGCCCAGCTAGGTTCCAGCGGGGAGCCAGCACCCTGGCCTCAGGTCCTCCCCCACCACCCCGACTCTGCTCTGGGAAGGACACAAAGAGAGAAAATCCCCACCAAACCTGAACGAACATTCCCAACCGGCTCTGCCCATGATCCCGTATCCCTGATCCCTGATCCCCACTGAATAAAAGGGAACAATCCTGCTGCGCAGCGGCTGGAGGGAGGAAGCTGAAGGCCGAGGGGCGCTCTGGTGCCTTCAAATTCCGATTCCGGAATGACCCATTTAGGACCAGGCAGATAAGCCCGGAGGAACAAACAAAAAGAGCGCGGCTATTCAGGGGCCTCGCAAACGCTGGCAGAAAGGTTTTGGGGGGGCTCTCGCCCCTGGGACTCCGGTACTTTTAGGGGCCCTGCTGCCCTCGCCCCAAAACCACCCTCTGTCCTGGCTGAGTCCCCGTCCTGCAGGCTTGGCCTCAGGACATCAGCGCGCACACAAGCGGGAGTCAGAAAAGCCCCTTCACGGGGCCAGGACGGAGAGAACAGAGCGGAGGCTGGCTCCTGGCAGTGCGCGAGAATTTCCCGACCCCCCCTCCCCCCACTTTTCAGCTTCTCTTTCCTATCCCTCGCCTAGCGGAGGGAGCCATAAAGAAAACCTGGGAGGGAGGGAGAGAGGGAGGGCCTGGGACAAAGCTGAAGAAAGTGCCCGCGGGGGCACTGCCCTCCGGGGGCCTCCCCCCCATCCCATGAATATCAGGTGGGAGCCAAGGACGGCCGACGGACCCTGGGGAGGGGGGAGCCCCTAAGAAAAGCCTCAGCCCGGAGAGGTTCCACTCCTGAACCCCACAATCAAAGAAAGGACCGAACCAAGCGGCCAGCAGCTCCAACCAGCACGCACTTAAAGCCAAAGAAAGGCACTGGGGGCGGCGGGCAGGGCGGGGGCTGTTGCCACACCCCTGCCCGAAGACGCGCCCCGCCCCAGCCCTCCC
>NC_058133.1:32458777-32523472 GCF_016433145.1 Gracilinanus agilis | reverse complement strand
TTCCTTCCTTCCTTCCTTCCTTCCTTCCTTCCTTCCTTCCTTCCTTCCTTCCTTCCTTCCTTCCTTCCTTCCTTCCTTCCGTCTTAGAACCCCACATACTAGGCAATGGGGGATTAAATGACTTGCTCAGGGTTGCTAAGTAAGATCTGGGTATATAAATACAATCACACCCCATTGCCTTGTGGTCTTTGGCCACAGAGAACAAAATTAGGCTTCAGCGTGACTGGTCTCTAAAGTTGGTGAAGATATGTTTTACATGATAATACATGTATAAGCTGGATCCGATCGCCTGCCAGCACTGAGAGGGGGCACGGAGGGAGGGAGGGAGGGAGAGGAGTTCTATTTTCCAATTTAGGGAAACTTGCGTGGAAACTAGTTATTGCCTGTAATTGGTAAGAAACGAAATGAAAATTAAAAAATAAAAATATAACGTTGGTGAAGGCGCAGACCTCTGTGCAGGCTCAGGTAGCCTTTGAGATGTGTGAAGAAGCCCCTCCGGGTGGTGAGATCCTGGGAGCGGGCAGCTCTGTGTACGTGCGGGTTGGGCCAGCTTTGGGGCTCAGGTTGTTCTTTGCGCCGAGCTTCCCCAGGTTCCAAGTGAATGATGGGACGGATCACCTTCCGCCTAGCTGGACGCCCTCGTCGGTTTGCCTGGCAGGGCTGAGCTGCGGCGGGTACAAGGAAGATGCCCTTAAACGCAGTTCCTGTGTTCCATTTCTGACAGCATCAGTTTCATCCCAGCCCCGGGCTCAGCCTGAGATGCCGCCGCGGGCTCCAGACCTGCCCCTGGCTGGCCTGGCATGATGTCCACGTGTCTGTCATCCCCACAGCGCTGGGGAGCTCCATAACGCTCTCCCCCTTTTGAATAGGGTATTTGTCAGGCGGTTACTCGCGCATCAGCTGCCCCGGGGATCCGGCCAGCCAGCTGGGCAGCCTCCCTCTGGGAGACTGGCTGCCCCTTCGGCCGCAGCACACCTCTGCGGACCCCTGCCCACTGGTCACCCGGACCCCAGTGCCTGATGGGTGCCGGGCCTCCGGGGGCCTCCGGGGCCTCCCCGGCAGCAGGACGAACCCTTAAATCATTAGCTAATGTCGGGAAGGGGGCAGAAGCTGAAAGCCAACAGTGCTGTGTTATTACCGTAATTGTTTGCTGAGATCTCTGGGCTGCTGCTTTCCCCAATCCTCTGTCTGCTCCGGGCTGTGGTGTCACCAGGGCAGGTCCGTTCTTTGGGCAGAAGAATGTGAGTCTAGGGAATAGCCCGACTGCCTGTCTCCAGTCCACCTTGAGGTTTCTGGCTTTTCTTGACGGCTCTTACCGCAGCCCGGGAGGCAGCAGGGGAGAGTCATGGAAAGTGCTCTGGGGCTGGGCAGTAGGGGAGGGGGGCTGGGTGATGTTTACTATCTGGGTCACCTTGGGCAAGTCACTCTAGGCACAGGAGATGGACCACCAGTCAGTGTCAGGAAGACCTGAGTTCAAATCTGGCCTTGGACACTACTTATATGGCCCCAATAACTTATTGTCTCAGCCTCAGTTTCCTTGTCTGTAAAACCAGAATAATAATAGCTTCTCCCCCCCCCCCCCCAGGATTGTTGTGAGGATCAAAGATAACTTGTATAAAGAGCTCTGTACAACTGCACAAAGCATTCTATAAACGCTAGCTATTCTTATTGTCCTCCTCATCACTGCTATTATGAGTTATGCGAGAAAAGCAGGGATCTGGACTTGATATCCCCTAAGATTGCTTCCTCTCAATCTGATGGTTCTAAGAAGCTATGTGCCCATTTTGTTGATGTCGTTCAGTTGTTTCAGTCATGCCCAATTCTTCATGACCCCTGCTACCTCTTTATGGCAATCCATACTGGTGTGGTTTGCCATTTTCTTCTCCAGCTCATTTTTTTTTTTTAACCCTTATCTTCCGCCTTGGAATCAATATCATGTATTGGCTCCAAGGCAGAAGAGTGGTAAGGGTTAGTCAATGGGGGTCAAGTGACTTGCCCGGGGTCACACAGCTAGGAAGTGTCTGAGGCCAGATTTCCAGCTCATTTCATAGATTAGGAAACTGAGGCAAACAGGGTTAAGTGAATAACCCAGGATCATACAATTAGTAAGTGCCTGAGGCTGGGTTTGAGCTCAGGACTTCCCGACTCTAGGCTCTATCTACTGTACCACCTAGCTGCCTTTAGCCCCATTTTACAGAGGAGGAAACTAAGCCCAAGTTAAGTGACTGGCCCAAATAGCTGATGAGAGGACCAAGATGGGAATTCAAGCCACTTTCCTCCATTTTCTATTCCAGCTCAAGTCTGGGCTTTGACTGACCGTCTCCTGAGGACCTTCATGTGAGCTCAGGATTTGCTGTTCAGTTCATCAGGTTTCTCATGGTATCTGCCCATCAGCTGTCTGTCCTGAAACTGCACACCCGGTGCATACCCAAAGGAGCCCCAACGATCTCATTGTAGACCGCTTGCCTGGGGCTAGGACAGGCTGGGCTACCCCTGTAGCTTGGAGGTACAGTCCCAGAGGGCTGCACTCCCAGAGCTAGAGGCATCCTCAGAGAGACCTAGTGCCACCCCCCCAATCTGAGCAGGTAGCTTTTCTGAAACATCCAGGCTCTGCTGGGATACCTCAGTGGCGAGCACCTCACTACCACTTGGGACAGCTGGTTCCCTTTGGAACAGCAGAATGTTAAAGTCTTTTGGGGGGAGTCTTTGTTATGTCAAAATGGCCTTCTGGATAGCAAGTCTAAATCTTCCTCTTAAATTTCCCAGCGCTGCACCGTAATCTGGCCTTCCAGGGGCAGCCAGGCTAATCCCCCTCCCCAGGACAGCCTCTGGAATTCTTGACAAGAGCTGTCAATTGCCTCCTGCATCTTCTCTTTTCCTTGAGCTGAGCCTCAAGTGTGGAGGAGATCAGGGAGTTCCCTGATTATCTAGATGAGGTTATGGGGCTTTTGTTGGAGACTTGGTCTGTTTCTCCCTAGGAAACTGTTGTGGGGCAGTCGAAATGCTGGTGCCCTGTGGCATAAGAATAAGACTAGCAGGGCAGGCTTAGTGGAAGAGAGTCAGTTCTGGAGATGGAAGGTTCTGGGTTCAAATGTGACCTCTGATACTTCCTAGCTGTGTGACCCTGGGCAAGTCCCTTTACTCCCATTGCTCTTCTGCCTTGGAACCAATGCACAATGCTGATTCTGAAATGGAAGGTAAGGGGTTAAAAGAAGACGAGAAAAAGAAGCTAACATTTATATAGCCCTTACTATGTACCAGGCGCTTTCCTAAGTGCTCTACAAATATTATCTCATGTGACCCTCACGACAACCCTGGGAAGTAGGTGCTAATATTAGCCCCACTTTATATTTAAGGAAATTGAGTTAGACAGAGGTTAACTGATTTGCCTGAGATCCTAGTTGGTACCTGATTTCAGATTTGAACTCAGGTTCTTGACTAAGTTTAATGCTGTATCTACTGAGTGACCTCACCGCCTCAAGGTCTTGCCTTAGCACCCCGATGTCTTCCTCTTATTTGTTGCTGTTCAGTCTTTTCAGCCTTGTATGACTCTCCATCACCTGGAAGTAGAGTGGTTTGTCATTTCCTTATTCAACTCATTTTACAGATGAGAAAATGAGGCAGACAGAATGAAGTGACTTGCTCAGGGTCACACAGCTAGGAAGTGTCTGAGGCCAGATTTGAACTCCCATAGACGAGTCTTCCTGATTTTAGGCCTCGTGCTCTATCTATTGTACCACCTAGCTGCCCCCTACCCCATGCCCCCCCATATTCAGTCTTCTCCAAATCTATCCAAAAGGGACTTTCTTCCTTTTCAGGCCAGTGCAAAGGTGCATCTCGAATCTCCAACCACCCCTGCCAACCAAGCCTTGCTTGGTCCAGCCCCAAGAGCTTCCCTATGGAGATGCCATCAGGCCCCAACAAGGGCTCCCTACCTGGGCCCTCATCCAGCTGACTGACCTCTTCCACACATGAGAATCAGGGGGAGGAGCTGGAAGAAAAGAAAGCTGGAGCAAAGCTGGAGAAGAGACAGGAGGGACGCAAGGGCTGCCTGCAGGTATCCCAAAGGCTGTCACGCAGAAGACACAGATTTAGGCTTAAAATAGGAAAAAAAAAACAAAACAAACAAAAACAAATCAACAACCGCTTTTCTGATAATGACAGGCATTCTCAGGTGGATGAGCTGCCAAAGGAAGTAGTAAGCTCCCCATCACGAGGGGCCTTCAAACAGAGGCTGGACAGCCACGTGTTGAGAGGGATGTTGTAGAAGAAATGACTTCAAGGTAGAGATTCTACTAGATAACCTTGTGGCATGGTGGAAAGTGCATTGAATTTGTAGTCAGGGTACCCAAGTGGAATTTACCTTTGCTACTTGTATGACCTTAGGCAAGTCCCTTCTCTCTCTGAGACTCAGTTTCTTTCTCTATAAAATGGGAGACTTGGATTAGATGACCGCTAGGATAATCATGATGGCTCCCATCGTGCGCCTTCCATGCCATGTCACTCTCATTTGGCCCACACACCTAATCCTGCTGCTGTCATATTTCTACCCTCACAGCATCTCCTGTCTGTGTCTCTTCCCACTCCCACAGTCACCACCCACCCTAATCCTCATCGCTTCACGCCCGGACATGCCTTCTTTTTTTTTGAAAGAGCCTCATTTTCTGTCTTAGTGTCAGCTCTAAGAAAGAAGGGCAAGGGCTGGGCATTGGGGTGAAATGACTTGCCCAGGGTCACACAGCTAGGAAGTGTCTGAGGCCATGTTGGAACCCAAGCCCAGTGTTCTATCCACTTTGCTCCCTACCTGCCCCTGTAAGTAGTCTTCCACCGAGTGGCCCTGACCTAGCTGTCTCTTCATGTCAGTCCGTGCACCACTCATTGGCCAGAGTTGATTTTTCTAAAGTGTGGGTTTGGTGGGGCAGCTGGGTGGGTAGCTCAGTGGATGGAGAACCAGGCCGAGAAATGGGAGGTCCTGGGTTCAAATCTGGCCTCAGACACTTCCTAGCTGTGTGACCCTGGGTAAGTCACTTCACCCCCAATGCCTAGCCCTGACTGCTCTTCTGCTTTGGAATCAATACACAGGACTAAGAGGGAAAATAAGGGTTTATAAAAAAAAGAAAAAAGTGTGAATTTGACCATGTCACCTCTCCTGCTCCATGAGTTCCAGTGGCTCCCTAGTATCTCCAGGAGCAAGTGAAATCCTCTGCTTAGTATTTAAAGCTCCTATTGTAATGACTTTAGGCAAGACCCTTTGGAAGGAAATCTCAAATGGAAACTCCAAGGTGAAGTGACTTGAGCAGGGTCACACCTAGTAGGTATCTGAGGTAGGATTAGGACTTAGATCTTCCTCAATCCAGGTCCAGCATGCCCCTGGGGCACCATATGGCCAGTCACCATCCCTATGATCAGTGAGGCGGGGGTCCTGAGGCCCCTATCGGTGCTGATGCCCTGTGGGTCTCTGGGATGGCTACACCTCCAGGTGAAAATAATTAGCCTTGAAACCCAGACACCACAGATGCAGATCAGGGACTCCTTTGCTTAAAGGGCCCCCAACTCCAGGCTTGAAACAGTTCACCGGACATGTTTTGCATGAAAGGAAGAAATGGACAGTAACACACGGCTCTCCCTGGTGACCTAATGGTGCCCGGTGCCAAGGGCTCTCTCCTGACTGAGCAGACCTGGGCCCTGGCCACGGATGCCCTCCCCACGGGGCCCCCAGACCACAGGGAGCTGGAAAGAAGACAGACTTCTTGAGTCACTATTACAGGTGAGGGTTTAGAAGAAAAAGCATAATTACAAGGTAGGCCCTAATTGGCAGCTGTGCCTAAGTGCCTCATAAATGGTTTTAGATAGTGAAGAATCATAGACTGGGAATCCCAGAATCCCAAGTCCTAGAGCTGGAGCAGACCTCGGAGGCTGTCCAATCCAACCCACACTTGAATGCGGCAGCCCTGGAGCACCTCCTCTCACCTGTGGGGTCCCAGAAAAGGCAGCCTTGCTTCAAGGCTCTCTCTGGGTCAGCACGACGAGCTCACGAGCCTCCAACGAGGATGATTTTTTACCAACCAGCCAGAGGATCCATTAGGTCCTTCCTCAACTCTACCTGCTGACTTCCTTGGCTTTCTCTAAGTCCCAACTAAGCATCCCATCTTTCACAAGAAGCCGTCTAGTTTATCATCTTTGCATTTAACGAGAATGCCATCTCAGTTTTTATCGATGTCATTAATTAAGACATTGAACAATAGGGGCAGCTGGGTGGCTCAGTGGATTGAGAACCAGCCGTAGAGAGGGGAGATCCTGGGTTCAAATGTGACCTCAGATACTTCCTAGCTAGATGACCTTGGACAAGTCACTTAACCCGCAATGCCTAGCTCCTATTGCTCTTCTGCCTTGGACCCAATAAACAGTATTGATTCTAAGGTGTGAGGGGTTTTAGAACAAAAAAATTAAACAATAACAATGGAGTGAAAGATCCTGAGGGACTCCACTGAAAGATCATTCCTTCCCTTCCATACTTTAAAAAAGTTAACATCTAACCATTAATGCCTAAGCTCTGATTATTCAACCAGCTTTGAATCTGCCTATCTGCTGAGTGAATTAAATGGGAGAGCACCAGTGCCCAGAAGTCTTGCGTGATAGGAGTCACAGAGTCCTATGGCTTAATTTGCCAGCATGGCAGGTGAGATTCCTGAGCCGTGGAAGTCAGGCGATTTGACATGTGGGGACTGAGGAGAAATCCTGGCCAACTGGAGGATCTTGGGGGGAGGCTTTTGACTGAGCATGAAAAGCCAGCATGTAAAGCGGGCTCTCTCTGTGCCATTTTTTGGCTTGTGAAAGGAGCTCTCTTGCAGCCATCCTAGAGCTTATCTATATAAGCTATCTCTGGCAAGAGGTAGGAACCACACCAGGCTGGGAATCTGGTCTCCTGGGTTCTGGTCCCTTCCTGAACTCAACCCCATTTCTTGGCTAGCCTTAATTTGTCTGGTCGGACTATGTGGGTAGCTGAGCCTTCTGGCCCGGCTTGTGAAGTGGACCAGGGCCCATGGGGAAGGCCTGATGAAGCAGAAGTAATATGACTGGGGACTTTGAGTTACAAAGATAGAGTTGAGTTAGAAAGCGAATACCCAGCTTCTCAGAGTTTCTTGAACACTGTCCCTCAGGGTTCCCTCTGGAGAATCCATCTCTTCTTTCTTCTGGATGTAGTGTCTCCTATGGATTGAGTAACTCCCCTCCGGAGGAGCATGGCTGATGAGTAGGGAGGGGGGTGGAACCTCAGTGAAATCTCCTTCCCTTCAAAAGGACATTCTTTCTCAGGGGCTGCTATTCCTGGTTCAGCACATGCTCTGGGATTCAATCTCCCAACCCTCCACTCTCACTGGCAGGCTAGTCCCTAGAGGGTATTAATTTGTTTCTCAGCTCTAAAGTTGCTAGGTATGGTTTTCTAGTACTGTGCATTATGAGCCCCCACTGGTGTGCTTCATTCAATAATTATCAGTTGATGTAAGTGATCCAGCTACAGTTAAATAGCTTTTAGAAATAAATATTTACTAAGGTGATACAAAAAGACTAGTTGGTACAAATATTCCTCCCAAGACAAAATCTCTCACAAATACTTATAGAATCCAGGGGAACAGGGGCTCAAGCTTAGAATACTCAAGTGGAAAAAATGGTCAACTTAAATCTCACGTGTATTAGAAGTCATTTTGTAAATTTCTGGAGTCCTCACGAAGTTCTTCTTGGCCATAATTTATACTTCTCATTGTAGAGTTCTGAATGTTCCTTTACTCAGTATGTCTGGTTTGTCCTTGGCTCCCAAAGCAGACAATGACATTAGCCACTGATGTTCTAGGGACACTGCTAGCAGGCTCATGGAAAGTCCCAAATCTTCCAAAACCTTTGGAGTTCACTGGATCCTTCTCTGCTTAAGGGAGGGAACAGGAGCTCTTTCCCCCCCAATGAAATTCCTTTTCAGAGGCTTGGTTGAATCTATTTCTTCTTCTAGCCTGGCCTACTGCTGAAATGCCAGATTCTGAACTAGTTTGTAATTTTGTCTAAGACCTACAGTGTGTGGCTGAGGTTCTTCAGCCAATCCCAGGGCATTTCCTATGTAGGTCATTTCATCTCATCCAAAGCTTTTATTCCTTCCAAAACGATTAAGGATT
This sequence comes from Gracilinanus agilis, assembly GCF_016433145.1. NCBI lineage: Eukaryota > Metazoa > Chordata > Mammalia > Didelphimorphia > Didelphidae > Gracilinanus > Gracilinanus agilis. The sequence goes on along the minus strand of NC_058133.1, from coordinate 32,515,310 downwards.
TTCACACCTAGTTGAATGCTTTTGATTGTTTCAAAGAGATGTTATTACCTGATAAAAAGTATTAGGGTCAAACAACTTGTTTCCTGTAAGTGGAATGGAGTGATTGATTAATTGACCCCTTACCCATTTATCATACTGCAGGATCCTACCTGAATTGGCTCCATGGCTGAGGAGCTCAGTTCTTTAAGGACCTTCCAGGAGTATGGTCAACACCAAACTGCCCCTCTAATTGCAGCAGAGAAAGGTGTTCACACACTGTAAAGAGAAATGTAATGTTGACACCATTTTAACACACCAATACCTCATTATCTGTGATTACATCTTAGGCCAGGGAGTGGAAAAACAATTTGGTCAGAGACTAACTCCCCCTTTTATATTTTTCTTCTAGTTAAACATGTTACCTCCAGCAAATCAGCCAGGGTAGTTTGAGGAATATTTAGTCATATAGCTCTTTAGTGACTTGGGGATAGATAGATAGATAGATAGATAGATAGATAGATAGATAGATAGATAGATAGATAGAAAATAGAGGGAAAAAAAGAAATAGCATATACTCCCTGTGCTGCCCTTTTCTCCTTCCCTTACAATTCTGGAAATATAATCAAATCAATACTACCACTGCTACTGGAAGAACCAATCATTCTATTCCCCTTTGGACTTCTGTCACCATTCCTGCAACACTCCCAATCAAAATACCCTGCTAAGGCCACCATTCCCCTCTATATGGTGCCTCTTCCATTAGAAAATAAGCTCCTTATTATGCCCAAAAGGCTTTAAAAGAATGCATGTCCTTTGATCCAGCAATACCACTACTAGGTTTATATTCCAAAGAGATTTTAAAAAAGGGTGTGTGTGGGGGAAAGTTCTGTTGTTCAAAAACATTCATAGCTGTGCTTTTTGTGGTGGCAAAAATTTGGAAAGTGAGGGGGTGTCCCTCGATTGGGGAATGGCTGAACAAATTGTGGTATATGCTGGTGATGGAATACTGTCGTGCCAAAAGGAATGATGAACTGGAGGATTTCTACATGAACTGGAAAAACCTCCATGAACTGATACTGAGTGAAATAAGCAGAACCAGGAGAACATTGTACACAGTAATTGAAACATTATGGGGCAATCAAGGGTAATCGACTGCTACTAATTAATATCAGTGCAATGATCCAGGATAATCCTGAGGGATTTATGAGAAAGAATGCTATCCAGATTGAGAGGAAGAACTGTGAGAGTAGAAACACAGAAGAAAACATATATAATTTATCACTTGTTTTTATGGGTATATGATTTGAGGTTTTGGTTTTAAAAGATTACTCTCTTATAAAAATGTATAATATGGAACTAGGATTTGAGTGATAATATATGTCTAACCCAGTGAAAATAAATGCTTGTCAACTCTGGGAGTGGGGAGGGAAGAGGAGAGGGAGACAACAAGAATCATGTAATCATAGAAAAAAATTTTTAAAAGAAAATAAATTCCTTGAGGGCAGGGATCATAAAGAGCCTTGGGCTGAATCTATTAAATGAAATTCACAAAGATAAGAGGAAGTCTTGCCCTTGGTTACCAAAAAATCAACTTGACAATTATAATATGGGGGAAACAGTTATTTTGAAAAAGATCTGGGGGTTTTAGTGGACTGCAAGCTCCATATGAATCAGCAGGGTGATGTTACAGTCCAAAAAACCTAATATCATCTTGGGCTGTATTAAAAGGAAGTGATAGGCTCATTGTTCTCTGCCCTTATCAGATCTCTTGTGGAACGTTGGGTTGAGTTCTGGGCACCATGGTTTAAGTAGGACAGTGATTATTGGGACAGAGTCCAGAGGAGGGTAGATTGGATGGGTGAGTGACTTGGGACCATGCCATATAAAGATAATTTGAAGAGGCTGGACATGCTTAGCCTGGAGAAGAGAAAACTCATGTGGGGGATAATGGGGGGAAGCATGACAACTATCTTCAAATATTTGAAGGGCTGTTGTATGAAGGAGGGATTAGACTTTTTTTATTGGTGCCAGAGGGCAAAACCAAATTAACAAACATTTCAAAGAAGTCAATGGAGGCTTGGTTTCGGGAAAGCATTCTTGACAGAGTTATTCAAAAATAGAATGGTCAGTCTCTTTTTCAGGCAGAGTTTGGATGATCATTTGTCAGATATGTCATTATGGGCAGTCCTTTCAGGTTGGACTAGGTAGTTACTGAGGTCACTGCCAACTCCCACATTTGATGATTCTGGATAAATGAAAAGAGCATTTTTCTTATAGGCATTTACTATGTGCCAGGTATCACTTTAACCAGTGAGGACAAAAATCAAGAAGCAAGGCACTTCTCACACTCGAGAAGTTCCTATTCTTTAAAAAATTGTTTAAAACATTTTAATATGCATTTATAAGCTACTCCTTCTACTGCCTTCCCAGCAACAACAACAAAAATGAAAAATAAAACCCTTGTCATAAACATGCCTAGTCCTTTTAAACAAATTCCCACATTGGCTATGCTAGAAAATGTATGTCTCTGCATTTTAAGTAGATAAATGTATGTTTTATCTTTAGTCTTTGGTGGTCCATTGGGTAGAATAATTCTTTTTTTTTTTATTGGTAGAATAATTCTGTAGTCAAGAAGACTTGAATTCAAATCTGACCTCAAGACACTTACTAGTTTTGTGATTCTGGGCAAGTCATTTAACTTCTGTTTGCCTTAATTTTCCTAGCAATTTAGTGTGGATAACAATAGCATCTATTTCCCAGGATTATGGTGAAGATCAAATGAGATAATAATTGCAAAGCACTTAGCAAGTGCCCGACACATAGTAGGTGCTATATAAATATTAGCTATTATTGCATTGATCAGAGTTCTAAGGTCTTTCAAAGTTAGCTTTCCTCTCTGCCTTTGTTATTTGTGTATATTGTTCTCCTAGGTCTGACCACTTGGCTTCGCACAAATTCATAAAGATTTCAGTTTCCTCTGAAATTGACCAATTCATCATTTCTTATGGCACAATAACGCTCCATTATATTTAGGGATCATAATTTGTTCATCCAGTTCCTAGAGGGAAACACCCCGAAGATTCCAATTTTTATCATGAAAAGATGGTGCTTAATCTCTGATCAATACAATGATTCAGAAGACATCCACAGGATTCATGATGAAAAAAATGCTATCTCCAGAGAGAGAACTGATAAACTCTGAGTGTAGATTGAAGTCTTTTTTTTTTTACTTTAAAATTTTTTTCTTGCTTCCCTCTCATCCCTACAATAGGTCTAATGTGGAAATAAAAAATTTTTTTAAAGAAGTTACTTATGCTATAATGGGGGAGACCATATATATATATATAAGGCCTGAGAAGTCACAGGGATGGTGAGTGGAGCTAAAGGACATTAGGACAAAATAGAACTAATGCACAATGCCTCTCCCATAATAAGCACTTAATAAATGCTTGATATTTGATTGGTTGGTTGACAGATTTATCCTACCCAGGAATGATGGCATTGATTTGATTACTGTTTCCAGGTCAGAAGTGGAAACCTGGGGAGGATGGGCAGGTATGAGTGTGAGAAGATATCCACACAGTGGCATGAAATAAAGGAAGCTGGAGAATAATTGGTGGATCTGGATCTGGGCTAGGTAAGGAAAATATCCACCATCATGGAGCCCAGGACCCCATGCCAGGTTGGAGATAGGGGCTAGAGTGAGGAAGAATGGAATGAAAATGGCTGGAATGATCCGGACTTCTACTAAACCTTCCCACTGTTGCCCTGAGTTGTTTGCACAGTGTAGATCAGATGTGAAAGGGAATGCTTTTTCAATAGTCCCAAAGCATGTTTGTCTTCTAGAAGGAAGTCTAATGGGTTGGAAGGTTTTATGCATTTTTATATCTATTCATGAAATCCTGTGAGTCATTTGTAACATGTGTTTTCTTGGTGGTGCAGCTGAGTGGGAAGGAGGAGATTGGTGAAATAGAGTCTGTCCAGAATGCAATATGAATATTCTGTGTTACTTGCCTGTGCTGGAGTTGGGGGCCCTGGTGTACACATCTGGAAAACCTTGGATATATATGAACAAATGAACTCCACCTTAAAGATTTCCTGAAATTCTTTAGGGCATAATGAATCAAAGAGACAAACTAGGTGAATGGGTTAATCACCTCAACAAGTCCTTATTAAGCTCCTACTCTGTGCCAGACACTGTGCTAACTACTGGATATAAAGCAAAAGACAATCCCTGCTCTCAAGGAACTCACGATCTAATGGGGGAGACAACATATAAACTACCACATGTATACAAGATACATACAAGATAAAGTAGAGATAATATCAGAGGGAAGGCACTGTTATTAAAATGGATTGGGAAAGGCTTCCTGTAGAAGTTGGATTATGAGCCTCATAATTGTGTAGATCCTATATCTATTCTTGAGCTAGACCAGCTTCTACATTTTAGAGAATTTAGAATCTAATTCAAAATTATTGGACTTCTGGGTTAAGATGGCTGCAGAGTAGAACAGGGTGCTTTACTCTCCTCACTACTGACCACCAACATACCTCCAAAGGACAAAAAAAACAAATCCAGATGAAAGAAGGGACCCACAATAGGGTGCAGTATCAAAGGTACATGGGATTTAGGCACTTCCATGCTATAAGGGGGGGAAACAGCTCTCATCAAAACTCAAGCTGATCAACCCTCCCCCATCCTACTCACGGTACCAGAGGCAAAGGCTGTGTACCAGAGTTAGAGCAAGCGAGGGGCACAAAATCTAGCTTCTTGGCAACTAACTGGCACCACTAGGAGCTTGCCCCTGAGAGCAGCAAGACTTGAGACCCCAGGAGGCTGGAGAGTACAGACCTTGAGCACTGGAGTGTAGCTGAGAGAGGCCGCGGACAGTGGAAGCAGCTCAGTGAGCTGAGACTCAGGGGAAAACCTCAGGTGGTGGAGAAAGAGTGGGCCAATTTCCAGGCTCTGGGCAGCTGACTAGGACCATGGGGGCTTGACACTGAAAACAGCTAGACCAAAGACCCCAGGAGGCTGGGGAGTGCAGACCTTGGGAGCAGGAGTGAGGCTGAGAGGGGCCATGGACAGCAGAGGCCTAGCAGACAGTGGAAGCCAAGAGACTCGAAAAGTAGCCTCAGGCAAAAACTGCTCCTTAGCTCTATACAAAGAGAATCTGCCTGCCTTACTCAGACTTCTGGCTGAGAAAGCATAATGATGCCAAGCAAGGCCCAAGAAATAAACATCAAAAAGATCAAGAAAAAGCTCTAACACTTGATAACTTCTGCACAGGAAAAAAACAGAAAACAGAGGAGGACAAACAATTAAAGACATCCAAACTTTCCCCCCAAAATGAAAATTGGTCAAAAGCTCTTGAAGAGTACAAATCTGAGATCATGAGAAAGATGGAAGAGATCTGGCAAGAAAATAACAGTTTAAAAGGCAGAATTTCGCAATTGGAAATTGAAGTTCAGAAATCAAATTGATAAGCAAATTGAAGACCAGAAATGACCAGCTGGAAGCCATGAAGAGCCAGATAGACCAGACTGAAAAGGAAAACCAAAAGATTATAGCCCAAAATTAGTCTTTAAAGGCTAGAATTGGGCAAGTAGAAGCCAGTGATCTCACAAGACAGCAAGAATTAATAAAGCAAAGTTAAAAGACTGGCAAAATAGATGGAAACATGAACTATCGCAATGAGAAGATAATAGGTCAAGAAAACAGGTCTAGAAGAGACAACTTGAGAATTATTGGTCTTCCAAAAAAAAAATCAGAGACAAATAGAAATCTAGATATCATACTACAAGAAATTATCCAAGAAAACTTCCCCGATGTCCTTGAACAAGAGGGCAAAATAGACATTGAAAGAGCCCATAGAATACCCTCTACACTAAATTCTCAGAAGACAACACCCAAGAATGTAATAGCCAAATTCAAAAGCTTCCAAGTTAAGGAGAAAATATTATAAGAAGCTAAAAAGAGACAATTCAGATATCAAGGAACACCAATCAGGATACACAGGATCTGGTAGCCTCCATGCTACAAGACCGCAAGGCTTGGAATATGATATTCAGAAAGGCAAAATTATCTAAATTCAGAATCTAAATTCACTTCTACCATCATTGTTTTCCCTTCCTCTAGCCATTTCCCCTTCCTCTAGAAGCATATTCAAGAATCTTGCAATAAAATATAAATATGGTGGTTCCATTGCTCTTTAAAAAACAACAACAAATAACTCTTACCTTTGGTTTTAGAATTGATACTAAGTATTGGTTCCAGGGCAGAAGAGAGTTAAGGGCTAGACAATTAGTGTTAAGTGACTTGTTCAGAGTCACACAGCTAGGAAGTCTCTGAGGTCGGATTTGAACCCAGAACCTCCTATCTCTAGGCCTGGCTCCCCATCCACTGAGCCACCTAGTTGCCCTTCCATTGCTCTTGATACTGAAAAGGGTTTGTTATAAATATTTTTGCAGATCTTTTCCTACCTTTCATTTATTTGTTGTACTTTTTCAGCTTTGTTCTTTTATATATTTATTTTATTTTATTTTAATTTTGAATATTTTCCCATAGTTACATGTTTCATGTTCTTTCACTCATCCCCAACCCTCCCCAAACCCCCGTAACCAACACACAATTCCACTGGGTTTTACATGTATCATTGATTAAGACCTAATTCCATATTATTGATAGTTGGACTAGAGTTATCGTTTAGTGTCTACATCCCCAATAATATCTCCATCAGCCCATGTATTCAAGCAGTTGTTTTTCTTCTGTGTTTCTCCTCCCACAGTTCTTTCTCTGGGTGTGGATAGTGTTCTTTTTCTTTTCTTAACAGTGTGTGTTTTCCAAACTCTTTTAATTTGTTTTTCTTTTCATTATTTCTCAAAGTCTTATGAAGTGATCATTTTCATGCTCTTCGACTATCCTTCTCCAAATGATTTTACCACAAATCTATATTCTAAACTGTGCAGCTAGGTGTAATAGTGGATAGAGTGCCAGATCTGAAGTCAGGAAAACTCATCTTTCTGATTTCAAATATGGCCTTAGACACTTGTTAGTTGTATGACCCTGCACAAGTCACTTAATTCTGTTTGCCTCAGTTTCCTTATCTGTACAATGATCTAGAGAAGTAAATGGCAAACCACTTCAGTATCTCTTCCAAGAAAACCCTAAATGTGATCATGAAGAATCAAGCATGATGACTGAAACACTAAACAATAATAACAGATATTCTAACTGGTGATGACCTTGGCTGCCAAAAATCTGTTCTTGGCTTTTCTGGCAAAAATTATTTTAAAGTTTTCTTGATCCTATAATTGTGACAATTGCTTTGCATCAAGTAAAGTTCTGTATAAAATTATTATAGTCAGCATTGGTATCCTTTCCTTAATTCTGATTTATTTGCATTCAATAGTTTGTGCTGATAAGTTGGGTCAGAGTTGTTTTAATTACATATCATATCTATTTCTCATTTTTATTCTTTCTTCTATCTTTGTATTACTTTAATATCAAAATAATAGAATTTCAGGGCCACTATATCCCAAAAGGAATCTTTGCCTAGCACAACCAATATATGGTCATCCAGACTTTGAAGACATCCAGTAATGGGTAAGTTATTACTTCCTAAGACAGATCATTGCAACTCTTATTGTTAGGAAATGTTTCCTGACAGCAAATCTAGATTTTCCTACTTTGCAATTTTCCCCCATTGTTCCTAGTTCTACTCTCTAAAGTCAAGTAGGACAAAACACATCCATCTTCCATGTGACAGTCCTTCAAATATTTCAAAATTCATTTTGCAGATTAAGGAACTCAATCCTGAAAGATTAAATTCCCAGTAACACACAGAAAGGCAGAACCATATTTTGAACTGTCTTCCAACTTCAAATCTGGGGCTCTTTCCATTACACCATATGGCTACCCAAAACTTTTCAATGAATTCACTGCTAGACTCAGTCTTTCCATCCAACCCAACTCACCTAGTAGAGGGCTTCAACATGCACATACTAATGTTCCCTCAAGCATCCTAATCCCCCAGTTGTGCAATTTATTCAATCTCTACTCCAGCGTCCTATCTCAACCACACACAGAGATGGTCTTAGCCTTGTGATTTGCTGTCACCCAACAAGTGTTCCCCTTCCATGTTCATGACCTTTGAACATACTTTATATGATCATAACCTTCTTAAGCATCTAATCTCAACTGGGCCCTCACTGTAAAATAATCCTTTTACTTATCCCACATGGGTTTACTATTCAACTCTCCAAGGATCCCCTTCCAGATCTTATTTCTCTTCAAATGTCTCACAGAACTCCCTGTCATTAGCCTTCTCTGAGGATTTTCTTCACTGAAAAAATTGAGGCCATTTGAAGGCCCTCTTTTCCCTTCTTCCTAATTTTGTATTATTCTTTCACTATCTTCTTTCACTCCTTCTCTCATTGTCTCCTCAACCTTCAGTAATCAAATTTCTGACCTAATCATTCCATTGAAACTTCTCTCTTTAGAGTAATCAGAAGTCTATTAATGGCCAAATTTAATGACCTTTTTTCAATTCTCATCCATTTTAGCCTATCTGTAGGCTTTAAAACTGTTGATCATTGTCTTTCTAGATACTCTCCCATCTGGGTTTTTGTGACACTACTCTTTCTTGGTTCTCCTCCTATCTACCTGACTCCTTCTCCTCATTAGATGAATCTTTTCCCAGGTGAAGTTCATTAAATACAAGGGTCTCCCAAGGTTAATTCCCCCCCCCCTTTTTTTAAACCTTCCATCTTAGAATCAATACTATGTATTGATTCTAAGGCAGAAGAGTGGTAAAGGCTAGGCAATGGGGGTTAAACGACTTGCCCAGGGTTACTCAGATAGGAATTGTCTGAGGTCAAATTTGAACCCAAGACCTCCCATCTCTGGGCCTGGCTCTCAATCTACTGAGCCACCCAGCTGCCCCCTTCCCTTTTTTCTCTAAGCAGCCTTGCTTGATATCATTCCCAAGGGTTCAATTATCATCTCTATGTGTCATCAACTTAAAGGTGTCCTAAACTGAATTCTATGTTTCTTCTCAAACTCCTCCCATTCCCCATTACTGTGGAGGATACCACCATCTTGCTGGTCACCTAGGCTTTCAACTTGGCATAATTCCTGACTCTTCACTCTCACTTGCTCCATATTCAGTTTGTTGCCAAGTCTTGTCATTTCAACCTCCACAGAATCTCCCATATATATCTTCTTCTCTCTAGTCAGGCATCACCCTATTTCAGACTCTCGTGATCTCTTACTTCTTTGTTTGACTTCTAGAGTTATTTATAACTTGGACTTATCCTACCTTTCCAGATTTCTTACCCTTGAATTCTTTCCACGCACACTATAATCTAGCAATATTGGCTTCCTTGCTGTTCTTTAAAAATAGTATTCCATTTCCTTTCTCTGTATCTTTGCCCTGGCTATCCCCTATGTCTAGAATGCTCTCTCTCTTCCCCTCTACCTCTTATTTTGCCTAATGTCTTTCAAGAGAGCTCAGATCCCCCTTTCTACAGGAATCCTTGCATCACACCCCTCCCATCTTCATCATCATCATCATTGACAAATATTTATTAAGCATTTGCTTGTGCCAAGCATCGTTCTAAGTGCTAGAAATATAAAGAAAGGCAAAAGGTGACCTTAGGAAGGTCACAGTGTAATGGCAGAGATAACCAGAAAACGTGTTGGTATTTACAAGATAGAGGGTCAATAAAAGGAAGGCACTAGGGGTGGGTGGTGGGAAAATGAGTTCAGTTCTAAACTCTATTTTAAAAGCAGTCAGAAAACAGAGACAAGGAGGAAAAACACAAGCATGGGGGACAGCTAGTGAAAAGGGAAAGTATACTTAAGAAGGGAGTAAAGAGTAAGAAGACTAGAAAGGTAGAAAAAGACTGGGTGGTAAGTAGGCAAGACAGGATTCTCTGTTCGACCTTACAGGTAAGATGAAGCCACTAGGATTTATTGAGTAGGGGAGTGACATGGCCAGACCTGTTCTTTAGAGAGGTCATTGTGGCATATTTGAAAGCAAAATGGGGAGAGACTTCAGGCAGCGAGACCATAGGGCTATCCCTTTGGGATTATCCCCTCCATCTCCTCTCTTTCTTCTCTGTCTCTGTAAATATTTATATATAAACACACACACAATATCTTTGCATATAGATTTTTTTTTAAACCCTTACCTTCCATCTTGGAGTCAATACTGTATATTGGCTCCAAGGCAGAAGAGTGGTAAGGGCAGGCAATGGGGGTCAAGTGATTTGCCCAAGGTCACACAGCTGGGAAGTGTCTGAGGCCATATTTGAACCCAGGATCTCCCCTGTCTAGGTCTGACTTTCAATCCACTGAGCTACCCAGCTGCCCCCTTATATAGATTTGTAAATAGGTGTGGACCTATTTATTTAGGTGTTGTCTGCTCCATTAAACTGTGAGTGCCTTGAGATCTGGGCCCATCTTTTTTTGCCTTTCTTTACACACTCCTCCCACTCCAGGTTCTTTTCATTCTCTCTTAAGCAATACCAGGGATATAGCATAAACTCCTTTTGAATTGCAAGGAGTTTCTTCATGATATTCAGAGGGAGCCCATGATGGTGATGATGCTGGTGGTGTTGGGTGGTCTATGATGAAAAAACTAGTGAATTTCATGTCAAACTCATTTGTTTTAGTGGGTTCCGTGTAAAGGTTTCAAGTCAGAGGTTCTGTATTCAATTCCTGACTCAACTACTTAGTAGAGTAGTTGTGGCTTTAGGATAGTAGTTTCCTCATCTATAAGATGAAGGGTTGGATGAAGTGATAGTTATAGTCCTTTTCTGCTCAAAGTGTATGTTACATCTTGGAAGGAGAGCCCTTGGCAGAGAAGAGAGTCCCTGTGTTATAATGGAAGGAAGATGAGGTGGAGAGAAGAGGCTCAAGGAAGTTGGGAAAATTAATGAACCAAGAGACCAAATCATAGGAATAATTTTTTTGTGGGAATATAAAAGTCCCCAAGAATGATGGCAGAGTTGGGATGGACAAGGAGATTGTGAATCTGGGTTTGGAAGCAGGTGGGTGTGGAGGTGTCTAGTTTGGCTACATTGCAGAGGACAGCCTTGAGAATAATGTCCAGTGAGGTTGGGAAGATAGTTGAGACCCCATTGTGAAGGGCTTTAGAATTTAAAGAGAGGAGTTTATATTTTGAATAAAACCACTAGAGTTTATTCAATAGGGAAGTGATAAGGACAATGCAGAGATCACTGCCAGTAGAGGGAAAAAATACCCTTACCATGTTTTAGTCTCCAAGCTTTAGTGGTTGAGTTTCACAATTTCAACAGTAAACAACAACATTTTACAGACGATCAGACTTTTAAAATTATAGAACTCAAACTATAGAAGCACACAAAAGGTAGGTAAGTACTATAATCAAGAAAATATAAAATAAAGAAATCAGCTATGTCATGCTTATATAATAAGTGTAAGAGAAAAAGATTGATCTTTGGAGCAAAAGAAAGAACAAAGAGGGATCACTGAGGCATAAAAAGAACCCAAGAAGCTAAAGATTTAAGGGAAAAGTAAAAAATTAGAAGTTTTATATCCCTTGAACTAAATCCCTTGAATCTCTGTAGGGGAATCCGTGTCTTTTGTGGGAGGTAGAAGGGAAGAGAAGATTCTGATATTCAAGATAACCATTTAAATCAAAGAAAGAGGAATTAGCAATTTAAGTTAACTAAAGAATAAGCAGAGAGAGTGGGAGAGAGGGGGAGAACTGGTGGGAATAGACTAGCATGAAATGAAATCAAGCAAAACTAATTCTAAAGATGATGTAATATTTTATGGACACGCCAGCGAAAGATGTGGGCTCTTGGAAAATTAATGCGAAACCAGGTGAATGGTTTCATTCACCAAAGAGTAATCTTTAATGCTTTCTTGCCAACTTGGAAGGAAGTTTCCAATTAAGTGCCCTTTGGTGGGTCAATGGATAGAGTCCTAACTTGGAATCACAAAAACCTGTGATTAGGCAATTACTTAGTAGTGATACCCTGAGCAAGTCACTTCCTCTCTGCCTGCCTCAGTTTCCTTATCTGTGAAATGGGGATAATAATAGCATTTACCCCCTAGGGATATTATGAGGATTAAAATTTGTAAAACATTTTATAAACCTTGAAGTGCTATATTAATGCAGGCTGTTATTATTATTTTTACTATTATTAAATATCCTAGGAATCTGTGCTTAGTCCCCTGGAGTTTAACATTTTCTCAATGACTTGAATGACAAATTGGCATTCTTATCAAAGTTTCAGATAGCACAAAGCTGGGGGGGGGGGTAAGTAGCTTAAAGGTAAGATAACAGAATCAGGATCTAAAAATATCTTGGCTGGGTACAGTGTAGAACTGAATCTGATAAGGTCACATTTAACAGGGATAAACGTTACAAGATAAAATAATTACAATACAAAATACCATGATCACCTGTTTGGCTTTGAAAGCCTTTCATAATCTAGCTCCCCTCTGTAATTTTTCCAGTTTGTTTTTACACCTGATACCTCACCCTTCAAATATGGCCCTCAGATACTTACTAGCTGTGTGATCCTGGGCAAGTCACTTTACCCTGTTTGCTTCAGTTTCCTCATCTGTAAAATGAACTGGAGAAGGAAACCACTCCAGTATCTTTGCCAAGGAAACTCCCAAAGGGGTCTTGAAGAGTAGAACAGGACTTAAACAACTAAGCCACAACTATTCATCAGTTCTGAGTTATCCTACATATGTAGTTTAAATTTATATTAAAATAAGTTTAAATAAAATAAGTAAAATAAGTTTATACTTATTTGTACAAAGAAGACCTAGGAGAGACATCTGATAAGCTGCCATGGAGAAGATGGATTAGACTTCACCTGCTTGGCCCCAGAAGGTAGAACTCTCTTACTTATTTCCTATTTATCCTGTCTCTAGTCTGTTAGAATATAATTGTTTTCATGTTGTCTCCCTCCCCCAGCAGACTGTAAGTTCCTCGAGGGTAGGGACTGTCTTTTGCCTCTTTTTGTGCCTGGCACATAGTAGGTGCTTAATAAATGCTTATTGATAGACTGAAATGGATGGGTAGAAGTTGGAGAGAGGCAGATTTAGGTTTGACATAAGGAAAAACTTACTGACATTAAGAGCCTGGCTAAAATGGAATGAGTTATCTTGGTTGGCAATGGGTTGGTCCCCTTCTCTGGAGGTCTCAGGTAAAAACTGGATGACCACTTATCAGGTATGCTCCAAAGAGACGATCTTTTCCCCCCAGACCAGATCCTCTTTCTAACTTTTCTCTCTCTGGGTAGGTCACCATTTCATCTTCCCTTAACCAGATTGGCAACCTCAGAATCACCCTCAGCTTCTCCCTCTTGTTTAACCCCAGAACTAAACCATTGTTGAATCTTCTCCATTTCAACTCCAGTCTCTTGTGGATCCTCTACTCTCTAGCCACCACCCTACTCTGGGGTCTCATCACTCCCTTCACCTGAATTATTACAACAAGCCTTCTAACTGGTCTCCTAGTCTCAAGTCTTTGCCTTTTCCAATCCAACATCCACATAGCCAGGAAGTATCTGAGCCCAGATTTTTTTTTAAACATTTATTAGTATTTATTTTTTAGAAAAGTTAACATGGTTACATGAGCCCAGATTTTTAATCTACTAGCTGTCTCTGGGTCTGGTTCTCTAAACCACTTAGATGCTTCCAACAAGATTTTTTAAAAAATGAATCGGTCCCACACCCTTATTCATCACTGAGCAAATAAAAAATCACCCCCATGACCCTCCACACATAAACACACAGTTCAGCAAAACAAATTTCCACATCAACTGTATCCAAAATTGCATGTCTTTCTCTGCATTATAAATCCATTCTCTCTCTTTCAGGTGAGTGGTGAGTTTCACTTATCATTAATTGATAAGAATCCCAAAGTCTTTCAAAGCTGTTTTTCTCTACATTATTTTCATCACTGTATAATTTATCCTCCTGGTTCTGCTCCCTGAAATTGCCCATTTTATCATTTTTTAATGATACGGTAATATTCCTTTATGGTTATACCTATACTTTGTTTAGCCATTCCCTGATAGGAGGATACTGTACTAGTTTCCAATTTTTCTTTGCCATGAAGAGATGCTATAAATATTTTTGTATATGTGGGTCCTTCTCCTCTTTCTTTGATTTTTTTTTGAGGGGGTATAGGTCTAATTGTGGCAAAGAATTGGAGCAAAGTTTGGTAATTTTTGGGTCATTGTTCTAAATTGATTTCCAGAATGAGTAGACCAATTCCCAGCTCTACCAACAGTGCATTATTGTGCCTGCTTTCCCACATCCCCTCCAGCACTTGTTGTTTTCCTCCTTTGTCAGTTCTGAGCATGAGATATAACCTTAAAATGGCTTAAATTTTCATTTCTCAACCAAAATTAGAAGGGAAGTAACAAACTGGGGAAAAATTTTATAACAAATTTCTCTGATAAAGATCTAATTTCTCAAATATATAAAGAACTAAGTCAAATTTGCAAGAATACAAGTCATTTCCCAATTGACTAATGGTCGAGGGATATGAATAGACATTTTTTCAGATGAAGAAATCAAAGCTATCAATAATCACATGAAAAAATGTTCTAAATCCTCCTGATTAGAGAAATGCAAATTAAAACAACTCTGAGGTACCACCTCACACTTAGCAAATTGGTTAATATGACAGTAAAGGAAAATAATAAATGTTGAAGTTGTGGCAAAAGTGGGAATTAATGTGTTGCTGATGGAGTTGTGAATTAATCCAGCCATTCAGAAAGGTAATTTGGAATTATGTGCAAAGGGCTTTAAAAGAATGTCTGCCTTTTGATCCAGCAATACCTCTCCTGGGTTTGTACCCCAAAGAGATAATAAGGAAAGATACTTTGTACAAAAATATTCATAGCTGTGGATGGAGGATTTCTGTATGAATTGTAAGAACCTCCACGAACTGATACAGAGTAAAATGAGAAGAACCAAGAGAACATTGTACACAGAAAGTGAAACACTGGGGAATGATCGAATGTATTGGATTTTGCTACTAGTAGCAATGCAATAATCCAGGACAATCTAGAGAGACTTATGAGAAAGAACACTATCCACATCCAGAGAAAGAACTGTGGGAGCAGAAATGCAGAAGAAAAAATATGACTTATCACTTGTTTATATGGGTATATAATTTGAGTTTTTGGTTTCAAAAGATTGCTCTATTGCAAAAATGAATAATATGGGGAAAGGTGTCAAGTGATAACACATTAGTATAACCCAGTGGAATTGCTTGTTGGCTCTGGGAGGGGGGAAAGAAAAGGGGAGGGAGAGAAAATGAATCATGTAACCATAGAAAAATATTTTTAAAACATAAATTTAAAAAATAGTTGTATGACCCTGGGCAAGTCATTTAACTTTCAACCTCAGTTTTCTCACACGTAAAATGGGGATAATAATAGCATCTGCCTCCAAGGTTGTTGTGAAGACAAAATGAACTAATATGTCTAAAAGACAAACCTTAAAGTACTATATGAATTTTAGTTATTATTATATTATAATATGTATTTATCTACTGGAGAACAGCTCTTCATTTTAGAAATTTGAATTGATTCCTTACATAATGGGGATATTAGACTATTATCAGAAAAATGTGTTGCAAAGATTTTTTCCAAGTTATCTAATATTTACTAAATTAGATTCATCTGTGCAAAAAAAATTTTTAATTTGGTAAAACCAAAATTGTCCATTTTATCTTATGTAATCTACTTTACCACTTTGGTCACATACTTCTTCTTGATCCATAGCACAGAAAGATAATTTCTTCCTTGCTCCTCCAATTTGTTGATGTTGTTAACTTTCATATTTAGATCATAGATCCATTTGGAACTTACCTTGGTGTATGATGTTTCTGGTGAGATTCTTGATCTTTTTTCCTCCATATGACTTTTAGTATTATTTTCTCTAGGTTTATAAAATATTCTTAGGGGAGTTTGGTTGGTACAGTACTAAATAAGTAAATTTAGTTAGTATTGCTATTTGTATTTTATTGGCACTACCTATGAACAAACAATTAACGCTTCTCCAGTTATTTAGGTATATCTTTATTTCTGCAAAGAATATTTTACAATTAGGTTCATATGCTCCCTTGATAGATTTGCTCCCATTATTTTAAGGGAATTTATCTTTCTAGCTCTTCCTATTGGGCTTTGTTGATTATATATTGGAATGTTAATGATTTCTGTGGATTTATTTGATACCTCCGTATTTTGCTGAGATTCATATTTCAATTTGTTTCTAGTTGACTCTTAACATTAGTTAAAGACACTTTTATATCATCTACAGAAACATAATAACTTGGTTCCCTTTTTGCCTAGGCTTATTTCCTGGGATCATCTTCAATCACCCTGACTTTTGTCTGAGCACTGAACTTGGATGACTCTAGAAGAAAGAATGAAGCTGAGTGAGGCTCTTTGTACAACTCTGCCTCACTTAAATCCAATGATCAGAAAAAGTAAAGCCATCACCCGGTGAGGTCATTGGTCCTTTTGTAAAACAAAGGACAAACAACAACATTGCCTCAATTTCTTTTTCTTGTCTTATTGCTATACTAGCATTTCTAGGACTATGTTATACAGTAGTGCTAATAACGGGAATCTTTGGTTTATCCCTGATATTACTGGAAAGGCCTATAACTTTCACATTTACATATGTGTGTAAATATATTTAGATTTAGATAAATATTACTTACCATTTTAAGAAAAGATTCATTTATTCTTAAGCTTCCTGTATTTTAAGTAAAAATTAGTGTTGGATACTGTCAAAAGACTCTTTAACATCTATTGATATAATCACATTTAAAAATTTATTTATATTATTGATGGGGTTTATTATATTTACAGTCTTCCTTATATTGACCTGCCTGGTGAAAACCCAACTTGATCATAGTGTATAATCTTCCTAATCTGTTGTTGTAACCAAATTGCTAGTATTTTATTTAAAATTGTTGCATCAATGTTCATTAAAGATATTGGTCTTTCAGTTGGTCTTTCAAAGCAAGCTTTTCCTTGCTCAGGTATCAAGGCAATATTTGTATCATAGAAAGAGATGGGAAAGGTGCCTTCTTTTCTTAACATTTTATGAGCCTTCTTCATGAAGTATTGGAATTAATTTTTAAAAATTAATTAAATTTAGACAGATTAAATTTTAAAATATTTGATAGAATTCACTTGTAAAACCATTTTAGTCTGGTGTTTTTTCTTTGTGAATTCACCTGTGGCTTGTTCAATTTCTTTTTCTGATAATAGGTTATTTAAACAGTCTATTTTCTCTTTTACTAATCTGGATATTTTGTATTTGTATAAATATTATTTTTTCTCTAAACTATCAATTTCTTTAGCATATAATTGGAAGAAATAGTTTCCAGTGATTTCTTTTATTTTCTCTTAAATTGTAAATGCTTTTTGATTTTTGATATAAATGATTTGTTTGCTTCTCTCTTTTAAAAGTCAGGTTAGCTATTTTCATATATCATGTCAATGATCAATTTTATTAGTTTTTTTTTAAAAATAGCTCTGGGTTTTATTTTAACAATTCAATGGTCTTTCACTTTTAATCTCCTTAATTTCCATAATTTTAACTTTGTTATTTATTTGAGGGTTTTAAATTTGTTATTGGTCAAGTCTTGATCTTAGAAGTCTTAAGTCTTAAAAAATTGCTTGTTCAGTTCATTGCTTTATTCTTTCTTTAATTTGGTGATAAACCTATTTAAATTTTCTCCCTAAAGCTACTTTAGTTGCATTCCATAAGTTTGAGTAAGTTGTTTCATTGTTTTCATTTTCATTGATAAAATTTTCAATTGTTTCTGTAATTTGTTTTTTGACCTTCAAGTTTTTTAGAATTTTCTAGCTTCTAGCTTCTAATTGCCTTTAAACTATTTCCTCAAGGGCCCATTATTGAATATAACTTTAATTGCATTCAGATCAGTAAGTATTATATTTGGTATTTCAACCTTGTACATTTTTTGGTGAGTTCTTTATGTCCCTTTACATAATCAATTTTCAAATAGATGCTATGTAGCTTAGAAACAAGTAAATAATTTTCTATTCCCATTCATAAATCACCAGAAATCTATTATCACTAATTTTTCTAAAGTTCTATTTAAATCCTTCTCTCATGTTTATACTTGAATTTGTCTAGATCTGAAAGGGGTACATTAAACTCTCCCACTATTATGGTTTTACTATTCATTGTTCTCCTAATTTAATTAACTTTTTAAAAAAGTATTTAGATGCTATATTTTATGTGCATAATTGCTCCCTCTGCCTTTTTAGTTCAGCTAAAACATATTAGATTTTCCTTCCAATTCCTCATTTTAACAGGATGTGAATCTTTTGTGTTTCAAGTATGTTTTTTGTCAACAACTTATTATCATATTTTGCTTTCTAATCCATTTTGCTATTGTTTTAATTTTTTGGATTAGTTCATTCCATTTACATTCATGGTGATAATTATTATATTTACTCTATCTTCTTGTACTTTTCCCTCTTTCCTCCTACTTCCTTCTTTACAAATAAGAACATGATAAAAAGAAAGGGAATTTGCCTGACACTTGTGATCTTATAAGTAAAACAGCCCATTTCCTCTCTGTTGAAACTCCTTTCTTCTTATTCCATCCCTGAACCCTGGTTTTTACTTTTCCTTCCTTTGTGTTAATTTTCCCTCCAGGTTCTTCCCTATAATACTCAAGTTATTTTATTTATCATTATTTCCTTATGTATACTGCCCTCACTCTCAGATCTTCCTCTACTCCTCCTTTGACCCTGATTTCTCCTATTTACCTTTTCAGTTTAGTGTACCTTTTCAGTTTTGTGTATTTCTAGAATGAAATCTGTGTCTCTTTGTGTGAATTATGTAGAATCTTCCTTCATCCAATTCAGATGAAAGGGAGGTTTATAGGCTACTCATTCTCACCCACAGACCCTCTATCATTTTAACCTTTCTCTGTGATCCTTAAAGATATTAGGGTCCTGAGAAGGCATATATTTCTTATCCCTCTATTATGATATAAATAATTCATCTCTACATATCCTCTTTCAGGTAAGCAAAGGTATGTACCTGTCCATGTTTCTTTTGGTGCCTACATTTCCATTTCCAAATGTCTACTTAAAAGTTCTGGCTTTTTCATCAGGAATACCTAGAAATCTTCTATTTCAGATTATACTTAGGTCTGCTGAATAGTATTAACTTTGAAAAACACAGGCCCACTAAAGTAGTCAGAAAGAACAAGTCTTTAATCAGGACAAGAGACCGTGCTCAAGAGTTTGCCACTATACAGAGTCAAGTACTTAATACCACACAGAGCCAAAGCTTTGGGACTCTCTGGGAACAGTGTCTCTGGGAAAACATACCTGCCAAAGATGATTTTCCAAATAATAGAACTTAGGAGTCTTGTATATCTTTTGGAGAAAAAAGGACAGGGAAGTATGATTGATTAGCTTTGCAATGGCCACAAGGAAATGAGGAATCTAGGACTGGATCATTTCATTGTTTCTTTTTGGGACTGACTGATGAATTCTTTCTTTGTTCAGTTTACCTTATGGTTCAAGGCCATTCCTTCAAGTGATTCTGGGCATGCTCCAGTTTTGAGTCTAAGGTTCCATTCTTATCATTGGGCTATAAGACCATAACCTCATATAGGTTCTGACTACTGTCCTTCTACTGCTGGGTTTGGGCGCTGCTTTTGTGCTGGGCTTCTATCATAAGCCTGAGGGACTCTTCAGGTTATATTTTGCCTAAGACCTTCCCCATTTGGGCTTGGGTTACTGGTAGCATGCCGGGGTAAACGCCTAAGCCCCCTCTATTTCTTAGGTGAGGGCAAAGTTCTGGCTTAGTTTGATTCAGGCCTGGACTAAGACATGGGATCAATACACCTAGAATGCCTTAAAGTCACTCTCCTGCTCCTACAACCTTAGGGAAGACAGACTGGGTTACCGATCTCAGGTAGAGAGTGCTAGACAACCCCAAAAGCTCTAGGGGCCCCTTGTATGCTGTCTTCCTCTAGCTTGTCTATACAAGGATTTCTGTGGGACTTCAGGAATATCTCTGTGGATTCCTGAGTTGAGTAGGGGAATCCAGCCATAATTATTTCATTCTCTAAGAGTAGTGCATCTCTAAGCCCCAGTGGAGTATTTTCTGGAGATTTGAGATCCTCTCCATCCTAGTACTCCCAATCTCTGATGATTATGAATTAATACTATAGAGGGAACCTTGTTCAAGTTCGAGTTGAACAAGATGTCATTGAAGTCTCTTCCACTTCTGAGATTCTGTGATTCTGGGGCAAGCAAAGAAATAGTATATCGGGCATCCAGGGACCAGCTGAACCAAATGCAGGGAGGCTCAGTCCTAGGGAGCTGGAAAGAGTTTTTGATCCTGAGCAAGTCCAGACACCATCTCCATTGCTACTGGAAAGAGCGTATTTGTCTTTCTTTCCACTCACCATCTCTGTGACTTTATAAACCAAAACATGCCTCCCTGTCCCCACTCTCCTATATTCACATCCTCCCCTCACTAGAATATATGTCCTGTGATGGCAGGGATTATCTTTTTTGCTATTGTGTAGTTAGAATTATTTTGAATCCCTAAAAAAACTACATTATCCAAACTTCCTTTCTGTATTACCCACAATTCCTTTTCCTTTCTTTTTGCGTGTGTCCTTGGTGTTATTGTATATAGTTTTGAGGGAAACTCTGTGCTCTCTCTCTTCCACATGAATTGAGTGGTGACCAGTCTTTGTGGCCCTAGTCTCTTTCTTTCACAGGAGGTGAGTGGGAAAGGTTCTCTACATTTTCTAGCTCTCTAATTTAATATTAATAAATCCTTATAAATATCACACTTTGGAGGCATTTAATATTAATTTTAAAATCTACATTTGGTGACCACAAAGGGATCCCAGAACCTAACTTATAGATCCCCTGCGAAACTAAGTTTCCCAACTCACCTACTGAGCCCTCCAGTGGGGCTCTTCCAGAGCTCCCAGCCGCCACCACTACTTCTGCCACTTTTAAGCCTTTGCAGGTGTGCCCAGCGGTCCAACTGAGCTTGAGAGCCTTCCACTGCCTCCTTGAGGTGCTGCCTTCAGCTGCTGCTAAGCCCAGGGCTTAGCACAGTGCCTGGCACATAGTAAGCATTTTTTTAGAGAGTAGAAATGAATGAAATGTCTTTTTAAAAAAATTCCATCCTTATTTTATTCCAATAACAAATTTAAACACATAGTAAGAATTTTAAAAATGTTTTTTTTAATTCATTCATGAAAGGGATGATATATGTCTCATAGCAGGTATTCCCATGCAACAGGATTTCTAGATCCTGATAGTGCCAGATGTCTATAGATTCCTTTGACATGCTGATAGAACACACAAGTATGGAGTCTCTGACCCCCGATCCAACACTTTCCAGACCCTGCCCTGGCATTTCAAACCCATTGGAATAGAATTGAAGGGAGCAATCCATATTAGTCCAGAGGAAGAGAAGGATGGGGTAATTAACTAAATAGGGCACTTGCAGCAAGACCATGTCTATGTCCCTCCCCAGGCCCTTGTAGGAGGACAGAGCCCGGAAAGCACAACCAAATTAGATTACTCATTGATTTCTGCCTTCTAAGGTCACAGAATTGCCAAATTTCAGAGGTAGAAAGGATCTCAAAGTGCTTCAGCCTGCAATACTCCCAAATGCCAGTCAAACCAGATTAAAGTGAAATTGGGAGATATTTAACAAAATTAATGCCAATACAATAATTGGACATGAATAATCTTAATATGTGGTTTTCTAAGTCAATAAGTGCCCTGCAAGGAGCCTTAGGTATAGTTTGATTACCCCCATTTCTATTTATGTTTGACCACACTGTTTTACAATGGATCCAACAAGGGGACACCTAGTTTTTTCTTGAAGATTTTTTGGAGAAGAGGAGTTTACTACCCCCTGGCAACCGATGAGTTGAAAAGAATGGTCATTGACAACCTACTTCCAATCTGTCTAGTGTGATTGTGATCTCATTCATCCCCTTCCTTTTGGGTCAGCTCTCATTGTTAGGATGTTTCCTGACAATGGGCCTTAATTTTCCTCTTTGAAACTGTTGTAGCATTTCCTACTTCTGCTCTCTGGGACCAAGCTGAAGAGTCCACTCTCTTCTTCATAAGAGCCCTTCATTGTTAACATAGAAATGTTTTGCATGACCTCCTAAATATAATGAGTGTCATATTTCTTGCCTTCTCAGTGGGTGAGGAAAGGGGTGAATGGAGGGAAAGAGTTTGGAATGAAGATTAAAAATTTTTTTTAAAGAACAAAGAAAAGAAAACCAGCACTCTCAAAAAAAAAAAACTCCCCTCCAATTAAATAGCCCTTCATATACTTCAAAACAGCTATGCTATCTCCCTTAAATCCTCTCTTCTCTCAGCTAAACATGTTTGTCTAGTTCCTTTGATGGATTCTCATATGACCTAACTTCCAATCTCCTCACCACATTAGGGTCACTGAATGTAGAGTCAAAAAGAACCTTGGGGATATCACATGCTACCGCCTTGTTTTGCTGATGGTGAAAGACTAGAGAAGAGACTGCCCAAGGTCTTCCTGGTAGGAAGTAGCTGAGTCAGGATTCCATCTGAGGTCCTCTGACTTCAAAACTCAATCTCTCCCTTCAATTGCAATACTGCCCAGGGCACGAGGCTCCCAAATATTCCTAGGCAGTGACTTCAGGTGTGGAAGCCTACCATGGACAGGCCAAGATGCCAGAGAAGCTGCCCTTGTTGCTGTCTGAGGTGCTAGAAATCCTGACAAGCATAGCCCAGGGTCTCTGCGTCCAGGGGCAGTTTGGACCAAGACAGGCATTTCTTGTAGGACTTGTTAAACACCGACAGCCTCAATTCATTTCAGAGTGGTTGGTTTGTGGTTCCTCCGACCCTTCTAATGATGTCTATAAGGCTACACTGACTTCTTAATCCTGTGCCTGTAGGGGCCATCCTTCCTCTGGGGAATGCAAATGAACTGGCAAGGCTTGCTGGATAATGTATACATATGTACACATGTTTATACAGAGCAATTTTCATAACTGAATCCTCTTTTTCCACGTTAGAATCTTAGCACACTACAGATGAATTTCCCTTCCCCAATGATCTAATTAGCATTCATATGGAGAATCCCTAAAGCAAAAAGCTAGAATCCTTTTTCTTCCCTTTTTTTTTGGGGGGGGAAGGGGGTCCTTTAATCATCACTTAAAAAATAACTTCCAGGACTGGCCAGGCAATCGAGATACAGCGAAGATTCGTATAACTTCACATATAAGTGTCTAGTTTGTCCCAAACAATCCTAAAAGAACATGGGATCATAGAAGAGTTCCTTCACATTCTCCTTTTCAGCAGGCCTCAAGTAGATGGGGGCTGGGTTCAAGAAGAGGACATTTCAGTCCCATGCCTCTTGTCACTCTCAACTTTTTTGTGATGTTCGGAGATCCTAAAGCATAGGTCTGGAAGCAGCGGTAACAGCTAACATCTTGTTCCTCACAAATCACCACTCTAGAATCCCTGAAAAGTCAAGGAAGAGGCCATGTGGTAGGGTGGACAGAGAGCCAGCCTTGAAGTCAGGAAGATGCTGTCTGTGTGACTTCAGATAAGTCACTTAATTTCTGGATGCTCTAAGCAACTCTCTAATTCTCTGTTGAAAAGAAGATGCCAACCTGCATTAGAGGAAGGAGTTTCCTTATCTGGGAGTTCCCCATACCAACCAAATTATAGATTAAGTCAGTATCAAGTCTTCTCTCTCATGTGGTGCAGATTGGATTCTTCCTGCAGAAAAGAAGAAAGCTAGAAATCCATTTTAGTAATCTTTCTTGACTTCTCTGTAGCCCACGTTGCTGTCTATCACACTTTTCTCCTTGTTACACTCTCTTCCCTCTACATATTTGTGACACCACTCTCTGCTGGTTCTCCTGCTTCTTGTCTGACCACTCTTCCTCTATTGCCATGGATCTTCAACCATATCACCTCTGCTTTTACATATAAAAATAATTTGTAACATTCATTTTTTTTAAGTTTTGAATTCCAAATTCTCTCCCTTCTTCTGACTCTCCCTCCCTGCCCTCTCCTCTCCCTGAGACTATAAACAATCTGATATAGATTTTATATGAGCAATCATGTAAAACATTTTTCACATTAGTCATTTTTGGAAGAGATCTCAAATAATAAAAGAAAAAGGAAAAAGAAAACGAAATCTAATGGGTTTCAGTCTGCCTTCAGATTCCACCAGTTCTTTTTTGGAGTGCAGATGGCATTTTTCATCATGAGTCTCTGGGATTGTCTTAGATCACTGTATTGCTGAGAATAACTGGGTCATTCACAGTTATTCATAAAGAAATACTTCTGTCACTATGTATAATGCTCTCCTGGTTCTGCTCACTTCACTTTGCATCAGTTCATATAAGTCTTTCCAGATTTTTCTGAAACCATCCTTATGCAGATAACTCTTAAGATCTGCTTAAACAACCTCAAATTCTCTACCTACCTCCACTCTCATATTCCTAGCTGCCTTTTTTGATATTTTGAACTAGCTGTCCCATAAACTCAACATATCCAAAACAATACTCATCTTTCTCCCAAAATCCTCCTCTTTTCTAATTTTCCTATTTCTGCCTAGGGCACCATTGCCTCAGTTTCCCATGCTTGCAGCAGAGGTGTCATCCTCCACTCCTCATTCCTTTCATCACTGCATATACAAACTGTCACCAAATTCTCTCATTTCTATATTTGTAAAATCTCTTCTTTTGCCTCCTTCCCTCCTCTGGCATATGAAAATATAACACTAGCCTGTAGAGACAACTTTGAATTTTAAAGTAAAGGATCTTACTTCTGAACCTCTGAATCATGCCTCTTGGAGGCAGTGGGTAGAGTCCTCCTTGCAATGCTGGGTGGGAGATGCTGTACAGCTGTTCTAAGGACCTTATGATGATTCCTATGATTCCTGGCATCTGGAAGACTTGTCTTTCATCTGGACTGAGGTTGGAGTCCGCCAAACTATAGAGGCTCAATAAAAGTGACATCACAAGGAGCATAAAACTGGCCTGGGGACAATTCTGTAGGATGTACGAGAAAGAATGCTTTCCATATCTAGAGAAAAAACTGTGGGAGTAGGAACCCAGAAGAAAACATGTGATTTATCACTTATTTATTAAATGAACTGTTCTCCTTCAATATGTAGGATCTCAGACTTTCCTCTGTGGTCTGAGACCCTACCTTGTTTCAAGGTACAATATTTATAGTCTTTAAGTTCAAACAATAATCTATTAGTGCAGTCCCTTATGGACTAGCATAATTCAAAATATACATTTTCTTTGGTGGATTAAAATTAGACAGAAGTAAGAGTGACCAAAAGGTCCCCATAGTTGGAACATGTGATGAAAGACCTTGCTGAAGAGTTCAGGCCATATTCTACCTAGGGTTATTCCTTCAAGTGAAAGGACTAGGGATAGAGGGCTCCCCAAATAGCCAGACTTTCCATTTACCCTTCTGTATCCTATACCATGAGGAATAACCTTGAGACATCCTGTGCCAAGAGGATCTTGGATAGTCAAAACTAAGGTGGGAACCCTTTAACTGTGGCCAAACAAGGGACATGTTCTAAGAAAATCTAACATAACAAGGGACATGTTCTAAGAAAATCTAACAATCTAACTCAGCTGTCTATCTTAAGATAATTACCCATAATTGTATTGTGAAATCAGGGTTAGCTGATCATCCTTACCTCTTTATATATAAATGTCTGTTAATTCAAGATAATTAATCAATACTTCTCTGTAATCAGATTAAACTGAATAATACTGATTAGAAATTAAAATAAGGATAAAATCAATACTTTAAGATGGTCAGAGTTCTACTCAAATAGGATAGAGGTCAAATTATTTCTCATCATCCTTTGGAATTGTAATGGATCATTGTGATGATTATATCTTTGTAGTATAGCTTGAGATCTAGTATTGCTAGGCTCCTTTACTTCTATTTTTTCCACTGATTTTCCTTGGTTTTCTTAACATTTTATTCCTCCAGATGAATTCTATCATTTTTTTAGCTCTATAAAGTAATTCTTTGATAGACTGAGTAGCATGTCACTGAATAAGTACACAAATTTAAGCAGTATTGCCATATTTACTATACTGACTTGGCCCATACATGAGCAATTAATATTTCTCTATTTAGATCTGTCTTTATGTCTTAGCAGGAAGATTTCTAAGTATTTTATACTGTCCATGGTTACTTTAAATAAATTTTCTGTCTCTTTCTGATGGGTTATGTTGGTAATAAATATGTTGATTATTTGTGTGGATTTATTTTATGTCCTGCCATTTTGTAGAAGTTGTTAATTATTTCAATTAGTACTTTAGCTGACTCTAGAGTTCTTTAAGTAAACTATCATATCACCTGCAAAAAGTGGTACTTTTGTTTCCTCTTTACATATATTTATTCCTTCAATTTTGAGTTCTTGTCTTGTTGCTATAGCTAGTATTTTTAGCACAATATTGAATTCTAATGGCGATAGTGAAAATTTTTATTTCACCCCTGATCTTATTGGAAAGGCATCCATTTTATCTCCTTTACAAATAATGCTTACTCTTGATTTCAGATAGATACTAATCATATTAAAGAAAGCTACATTTATTCCTATGCATTATGATGAGTTTTCTTTTCTTTTCTTTCTTCTTTTTATAGAAATGCATTTTATTTTGCCAAAACCTTTTTCTGCATCTAGTAAAATAATAATGTGATTATTGTTGGTTTTGTTAGTAATATTATCAGTTACATTTATAGTTTTTAATATTAAAACAGGCTTGAATTCTTGGTATAAATCTATCCTGATCTCATCAGCCTATGTATCTGGGTGTTATAGTAATCTTACTAGTGTTTGATTTAAAATTTTGGGGTTAATATTCATTAGGGAAATTGGTTTATAGTTTTCTTTCTCTCTTCTTATTCTCCATGGTTTAGGTATCAATACCTTATTTTTGTCATAGAAGAAATTTGGTAGGATACCTTCTTTACTCATTTTTTTCCAAATAGCTTATGTAATAGTGAAATTAATTGTTCTTTAAATGTTTAGTAGAATGCACTTATAAATCTATCTGGCCCACTGTCTTCCCTCCTATTTCTTTGTTGGGTAAAAAGAATTTCTATACACATCTTTGTGAGTATGTTTTCCCCCCTTTCCACTAGTTCGGATGAGATTGAGGTTCAAGTAGAGCTCAGAGTCCCTTCTATATATACATTTCATTGTATAAACTATTCTTTGGATGTTCCATTTCTGTAAGATAATTTCCCCCATTCTTTCTCTCCTTTCCCTCCTTTCCCAGTGTATTCCTCTTCTTCATTCTTCCATCTTTTTCAGATCATCAAGCAAAATAGAATCACAGTCAGACCTCCTATCTAATTAGATTCCCTCTAAGACCCCTGGTGATAATAAAATTTTGGTCATTTATGTGTATCATCTCTCCATATAAGAATATAAACAGTTTTACCTTACTCAGTCCCTTATGCTTTTTCACTCAAGTTTACTTATGCTACTCTTGAATCCCATATTTTAATGTCAGATTTGCTACTCAGCTTTGGGTTTTTCATCTGGAATACTTAAAGACCTCTATTTCATTGAAGATTTATTTTTTCTTCTGTAGGATTATATATCCAGTTTTGTTGGGTAGATTATCCTGGTTGTAATCCTAGATCCTTTGTGTTTTGGAATGTTGTATCCCAAGATCTCCATTCTTTCCAATCTTGTATAATTCTTGCTTTAACTCTGAAGTACTTAAATTCTTTCTTTCTTGATGCTTATAGTATTTTCTTCTTGATCACAGCTACAAAGATTTTGGCTACAATATTCCTGGGGATTTTCATTTGGGGATTTCTTTCTGGAAGTGGCTGGTGGTTTCTTACAATTTCTACTTTGCTCTCAGGTTCTAAGATAATTGGATGGTTTTCTTTTATGATTTCTTGAAATACTATGTCTGGGCTTTTTTCTTTTCTTTGTTCATGACTTTCAGGTAGTCCAATAATACTTAGGTTATCTCTCCTCAATCTATACCCCTGGTCAGTTTTTCCTCCCTATAAGATATTTCATCTTTCCTTGCATTTTTCCCACTGTTTTGACTTTATTTTTTTATTTCTTGATGTGTCATGAAGTTCTTAGGTCCCACTTGGTCAATTCTAATTTTCAAGGAATTATTTCTTCAGTAGGGTTTTTTGTTAGTCTTTTATCAAGTTAATTCTTTTTTTCAAATCTTTGTTGCATAAATCTCTTTTCCCATTTTTTTTTCTGTTGCTTTTTTAAATTTTAAAATATTTTTTGCTCTTTTAAAAGAACTTTTTAAAAACTCTTTTAGGAATTTTTTTATCTTATGTCCAATCTGTATTTTTATTTGAAACTTTGTTTATTGATATTTTCAAGTAATTCTCTTCTGTGTTTTTATCTTGAATTTCCCTGCCACCATAGTAGTTCCTTGTGGTTGGATTCTTTTTATATTTGCTTGTTCTTCCAGCCTATTTCCTGACTTTGGACTTTGCTGGTGTGGACTCAGTACTCTTCTCAAGGTGAGAATATCTGGCCTGAGCATCTGTCTTTTTATATCCTTCTGATATTTTCACAGCTCATTCTGGGGGTCTACAAGTTTTCTGAGCTCTCAAAGTGGTATGATCTAGGGAGAGGTCTATTTATTCCCTTCCTGAGTTGAGCTCTACAAGTTGCTGACCCACGTTTGGATCTGTTGGCTTAAACTGCTATTGGACTCAGTCATTGTTAGCCTGCTGGGAAGTTCTACAGATTCAGAGCTATTGAACTACTGGATCCTTTTGAAACTGGTACTTCTACCCTGGTTATTCTAAGTAGGCTTATGTGCTAGGTTGGAGGCTATAACTGAGTCTCTACTGTACTTTCAGGCTCAGAGCCACAATGCTATAGTTAAAAAAATTAAAATCCTTACCTTCTGTCTTAGAATTGATACTAAGTATAGGTTCCAAGATAGAAGAGTAGCAAGGGCTGAGCAGTTGGGATTGACTTGTCCAGGGTCATATGATAGGAAGTGTCTGAGGTCAAATTTGAACCCAGGATCTCCCATCCACTAGCTCTCTGTCCACTGAATCACCTAGACACTCCTCCACTGCTATAAAACTTGTTCTTTGCTCAGTAATCAACTAGGATCCTTCTTACTCATAACTGCTCCTCTCCCCACTTGATCTGTGACCCATAACTGTGTAACATGTGACAAAGCTGCTAGCTGGCACCTGTTCCTGTACCCAGTTCTAATTTCAGGGGTCCACTGAGATCTCTTTCTGCCCCAATGCTTCCTTTCCTGGCATTCTGTCTTGGCTTTGTTTCTGACTTTAGGTACCAGAATGCTTCCTATCCTTGCATACTGCTACTATTGTGAGTGTACCTAGCCATCCTCCACCTCAATGTCTTCAGACCTCTACTTCTATCTCTCTAAGTTGCTCTGGGCTAGAGTTTGACTTTTTCTTCTTGGTGTTACAAAGTAGAATTTGATCTGATGCATTTTCTAGACTATTGTAGAGACAGTGTGAGGAATGAGTTAGGCAAAAATGCTTCTTCTTAGTTCCCCATCTTAATTCTTCATTCCAGATATACTCTCAGTCCAATGACACTGGCCTCCTTGCTGCTCTCAGCATAAAATATTCATCTCTCAACTCTAAGCATGTCCAATGCATGGCCAATTTTTGTGATCTTGCCATGTATAGTTGAGAAAAAGTTATACTCCTTTTTAATCCCATTCAATATTCTTCAGAGCTCAGTCATATCTAAATTTTCTAAAATTTTATTCATTACCTTTTCTTTTTTTAAATTTATTTTATACTTAGATTTACCTAGGTCTGAGAAGGATAACATGAAGTCTCCCATTAGTATAGTTTTTGCTGTCTTCTCCTATGATTTATGTAACTTTTCCTTCAAGAATTTGGATGTTATGTCATTTGGTGCATATATGTTCAGAATTTATATTAATTCATTGTTGATATGTTTTTAGAAAAATGTTTCCCTGACTATCTCTTTTAATTAAGTCTATTTTTGCTTTTTTTCTTTTGCTTTGTTTGAGATCATGATTTTTTTATTTTATTTAATTTTTTGATGCAAAAACATAGAAATTCAGGCTTTTATTTTGTTTTTTTTAATGACCTTTGTTTCTCTTAAATAGTTATTCTGATAACTATCCATAGCTCATATTTTTACACTTATATATAACTTTTTCCCCTGAATCATGAAGGTATTTTATTTTATTTATTTTTGAATTAATTAATTAATTTAGAAGATTTTCCCATGGTTACATGATTTATTATTTTTCCCACCCTTTTCCCCCTCCCTCCCAGAGCTCATAAGCAATTCCATCGGGTTATACATGTATCACTGTTCAAAACCCATTTCCATATTATTCATATTTGCAATAGGGTGATTTTTTATTTTTTTATTTTAAAATTATTTTATGATAATGAAGCATTATTAGCATTACTATATTCATGTCTCACCAGGTTGCACTTTAGATTTTTTCCCAGGAATGGCTTTTTTAGTTTTAATTTTTAAATATTTTCCATGTTTACATGATTCATTTTCTTTCTCTCCCCTCTTCCCTACCCCTCTCCAAGAGCCAACAAGCAATCCCACTGGGCTATACAAATGTTATCATAGAGTGATCTTTTATAGCCAAAACCCTAATCATATCCCTATCAAACCACATGACTGATCCTATGTTTTTCTTCTGCATTTCTGCTCCCACAGTTCTTTCTCTGGATGTGGATAGCATCTTTCTCATAAGTTCCTCTGGATTGTCCTGGGTCATTTTGTTGATGCTAGTAATAAAGTCAGTTACATTTGATTGTGCTACAATGTGTCAGTCTCTGTGTACAATGTTCTCCTGGTTCTGCTCCTTTCACTCTGCATCAGTTCCTGGAGGTCTTTCCAGTTCACATGGAATTCCTCCAGTTTATTATTCCTTTCAGCAAAATAGTATTCCGTCCCCATCAGATACCACAATTTATTCAGCCATTCCCCAATCAAAGGGCATCCCCTCATTTTCCATTTTTTTTTTTGCCACTATAAAAGCGCAGCTATAAATATTTTTGTATAAACATTCTTCCTTATTATCTCTTTGGGGTACAAACCTAGCAGTGGTATGGCTGGATCAAAGGGTAGGCAGTCTTTTAAAGCCCTTTGGGCATAGTTCCAAGTTGCCTTCTGCAATAGGTATAGGCTTTAAAAGTATAAAGGCAGATTTTTGCAAGTATATTAAGGAAAGCCTTGGCTGGAAGTCATGGACATTCTGAATAGAATTCAGGGGGCAGGGAGGAGAGAGCTAAGCAACAGACATTGCTTTTTTTGTGAGGGGTTTGGAGCAGATGTGCAATTAGGAGTCCCTATTTGACCTGAGATCTTGGAGATGGTGATAGTTGTAAAGGCTGAAGACATCATCCTGCAAGTCAACTCTGAGTAGGGAAGAGGCCTGTGTTCTGGTGGACAGTTTGCAGACATCTCTCCCTACCTGGTTACTCTTGGATCATGGGCTGTGGAGGAGTTGGTTCCTGGTATCCTGAAGACATCTCTGGATCAGTTGTGAGAACCCAAATTCAAGCCCTCTTCCTCAGGTCCTTAGCCAAACTGTCAAACTTGCAGAAGCTAGGTTGGCTAAGGAACTTACCCTTTTGACTCCAGTCCTGGGCAGTTAGACATAGTTTCACCTCACCCCCTCTCCTATCCTCTCAAAAAACAAAACAATTAAATTGTTTCCCTGTGTGTTTTCTTCGTACCTTGAAGTTCCCATAGTGTGTGTATTTATTATATTCTGAGTTTATCCCTTGTGTAGATGGAGCAGGGTGACAGTTAGACCTAACAGTCACTTCTGTCAACAGTCATTTCCCCTAACAGTTAAATCCAGTTTCCCTAACTTGTTAAGTCCCCACCTATTGTCCATTCCTGTCTCCTGCTCACCCTTCTGAACCCACATATAATATTTAAGTTATCTCCCCTGGTTTTCACCATAAGACTTCGTGAAGATTTTTTAAAATTTATTTTTGAGATCATGAATGCTATAACTGCTTTTTAAAAAACCCTTACCTTCCATCTTAAAATTAATGCTGTGTATTGGTGCTAAGGCAGAAGAGTGGTAAAGGCTAGGCTTAAGTGGGAATTAAGGGACTTGCACAGGTTTAGACAGCTAGGAAGTGTCTGAAGCCACATTTGAACACAGGACCTCCCATCTCCAGGTCTGGTTCTCTATTCAGTGAGCCACTTAGTTGTCCCCTATACCTGTCTTTTTAAAACTTCAGATGGAGCATAATGGATTCTTCCCCAGCCATTTATTTGAATTATATGTGTCTTTGTAGACAACACATACTCTTCCATTTTTAGAGCCGAGTTCATCTTCACATTCACGGTTATGATTGCTATCTGCGTATTTCCCTCCACCTTATTCTCTTCTATCTATCCTTCTCTTTTTTTGACTCTGTTCCTCTTCAAAAGTCTATTTTGGGAGCAGCTAGGTAGCCTAGTAGATGGAGTGTCAGGTCTGGGGTGAGAGAACTTGTGTTTAAATTTGTCTTCATACACTTTCTAACTGTGTGACCCTGGAAAAGTCAATTAACCCCAATTGCCCAGCCCTTGCTGCTCTTCTGTATCAGTAATGACAATAAAAAAGTAAAGTGGTTTTTTTTTTAAGTCTGTTTTGCCTCTGACCACTACCTCCCTTAATCTCCCTTCCCTCTTATCACCTTCCCCCCTCTTAGTCTTTTCCTCTCCTTCTCTATTGATTAAGATGGGTTTCTATACCAGCCATGTTTGTATATGTAACATTTCCTCCTTGAACAAGTTAAAATGAGGTTCAATTGTTTCCTGCCCTACCCATTTCCTCCTCCATTGTTAAAACTTCCTTGCATGCCTCTTTGATATGATAGAATTTTCTCCATTCTTCTCCATTCCATCTTCTCCCAGTGCATCCCTCCTTCCATTCTTTTGAGATCATCCCAAACATAATAGAGTCAACTCATGTCCTTTGCCTAAGTAGATACCTTTTAATTGCTCTAATAATGATAAAGTTCTTAAGAGATTATGTGTATTATCTTCCCATACAGAGATGTAAAAGTTTAACCTTATTAAATCCCTTATAACTTCTCACTCATGTTTACTTTTTATGTTTTTCTTGAGTCTTATGTTTGAATGTCAAATTTTCTACTCAGCTCTGGTCTTTTCATTTTCATTTCAAGTCTCAAGGAATGCTTGAAAATCCTTTCTTTCATTAAATATCCATTTTCCCCCTGTAGGATTAGTCTCAGTTTTGCTAAGTAGGTTATTCTTGATTGTAATTCTAGCTCCTTTAGCTTCTGAAATATCATATTCTAAACCTTCCTCTTCTTTTTAGTGATAGCTAGTAAATCTTGAGTGATTCTATAGTGATTGAATTCTCTTTTTGACTGATTACAATATTTTATCCTTGACCTCAGAGCTATGGATTTTGGTTGTGATATTCCTGGTAGTTTTCAAATTGAGATTTCTTTCAGGATATGATAGGCAGATTCTTTCCATTTCTACTTTCCCCCTTGCTTCTAATATATGTGGGGCAATTTTCCTTTATAATTTCTTTTTTTTTTTTAACTCTTACCTTCCATCTTAGAATCAATACTGTGTATTGATTCCAAGGCAGAAGGGTGGTAAGGGCTAGGCAATGGGGATTAAGTACCTTGCCCAGGGACACACAGCTAGGAAGTGTCTGAGGTCAGATTTAAACCTAGGACCTCCCATCTTTAGGCCTGGCTCTCAATCTACTGAGTTGCCCAGCTGCCCCTTCTTCTATTTTTTTTTCAGTCTTTTGTCTTTGTTTTATTATTTCTTAATATTTCATGGAATCATTAGCTTCTTCAACAAATACTTTTTTAAGAAGCTGTTTTCTTAAGTGAGGTTTTGAATCTCTTTACCATTTGGACAATTTTTATTTTTTAGGAATTAATTTTCATCTATATTTTTATGCCTCTTTTATTAAGCTTTTAATTATTTTTTAAAATAAAATTCTTGCGTAGTTCTCATTTCTTTTTTAAATTTTCCTCTACAACTCTTGTTTTTAAAATGTTTTTAAAAATTACTTCCTTAGATCTTCTAGGAATTCTTGTAGTACTTGTGTTCAATCAGCATTTTTCTTTGAGGATTTGTTTATAGATGTTTTCAAGTCTTGTTTCCTTCTGAGTTTGTGGCTTGAGCTTCTCTGTTACCATAGAAGCTTTTTATTGTCCTTTTTCCAGTCAATTTCTTGGCTTTGAACTTTATGTTAGAACTGGGCTTTGTTCATTTCTGGGGGTGTGAGGGTATGTCTAGTTTGAGTTATCTTTTAGGAGCTTCTGCTCAGGGGAGGTCTGGTCACTGCCTTCCTAGTCTGTGCTCTGGACACTATTCATGTAAGACCTCATGACTGTGCTCCCCAGAACTGCAACTTGAAACTGAGTAATGAATAACAGAATTGCCAATTGGCACCTGATCCTGTACTCAGTGCTAGTACAAGGGTCCCCTAAGTTTTCCCATTAATTAATTAACCCTGTGCCCCTGCAGCCACCACCACTTGGTACCACTTTTCCCAGATTTATCATTCTTCTGGTCAGCTACCATTCCAATGTCTGCAGGCCTTTCTTTCTGTCTTCTTAAGGTGCTCCAGGTTGTGACTTTTTTATTGGCTTTTCCACTCACAATTTGATGAGAAACTTTTAAAAAGTTGTTGTGGAGGGGGGTTTGGGGAGAATTTGGCAAAAATTGTTCATTTTACTCCATCAGGTTGATTCTTCCCCAGGTGTTTAACCCCCAAACATGGTTGAAATGGGGATGAGAAATAGTTTACCTTGAGTTAACTTCTCATTTGAAAACTAGAACTCACCCAGAGAGATTTCATTCCAGTTGCTGCAGGTAGTGGCTCTAATTCAATGTTTGAATCATAAAGAGATGGCCAGACTCTAGGCTCCAATCACAATCAGTTGTAGAGGGTGGTTGGGTTTACTGTGTATACTTGTCTGCTATGATTTGTATGTTTCTTGATTCAACCTTGGAGGCGATCTGAAAATTGTTCATTGTGCTAAAAGAAAGCTGAGCTCTTGTTATTCTTATTGGGCAATAGCAGCATCCTCCGGCTTCCTGGAAGGGAAAAGTTGAAAGGAAAACAACATTTTCATCTATTGGGACATGTCATTTCCTGGATTTGAAGTCTAAGTGAGAATCTATTGCAGCAATTCATTGAGTCAAAGATTGAGAGGAATGAATAATGGAAAGAAGCTCAGAGGTCACAGAATTGCAGAACTGGGAAGGACCTCATTGACTATCCACAACCCATCTAATCCAATGACTAACCCAACTGGGGCATCTCTTCTCATTTAGAACAGAAGAAGCTGAGATCCTCCAGGAAGAAGAGACTTCCCCAAGATCAAACAGAGAGTGAGTGGAAGGTTTGAGATTTGAATCTGGGCCCTCTGACTCTAAACCCAGGGCTCTTTTGATGACAGTGTACTAATATTGCCTCAGCCTCATGTTGCTCCATAGTTCTATGGAGTCACTCAGTTAACTGGTGTTCTCTCTTCCTCCTACCCAAGAGAATCGATGAAGTATAGTCCACTCAGAGAGGGTTCTCATCTTCCATGGAATCATGACAATTCAGTCTGAAAAGGAAATTACCCCCCAAACCCCAAAAGCGAATATGTTTCTTATGCCCCCAAACAAAACTTTTACAAAGAAATGAGATCAATGGTATGAGTTCCTTCCCCCTCAACACTAGACGATATGGGAAACTACCTTTGACCAGACTTTATCCTGACCTAGATGCTGCCTCCGAGGAGACCCATACTTTTTTTCCTGGCAGCAACAAATGAAATTGGATTAAGCAGCTGCTGTGTATCTTGGCATGGAGATGACACTGGGTGCTCAAAGCCTATGCCAGCAAATCATGGGCTCTGGCAGGTTCCACCAAGACAGAAAAGCTTCCAGTAAGATCCTGGCAACAGATTGTGTCTGCCTGCCCTGGCTAAGTACAGAGAGATTCAGCACCAACAAGCTGACCCCTTGATGAGGAATTTTTTGGCCATGGCAATCTATTAAATGAATCCAGATATAAAGTGGTCCTTGGTCCCTGGTGGCCCCTTTCTCCTTCTGTAGTAATGCCAGCAGAATAGCAGGGAAGGGGTCAGCAGATGCTCAGAATCACAGATTGTGTAGACCATCTAGAAATTTGAACTTAGTGATTGGCTCTCAAAATGTGAGATATTCATCTACTGACCAATGAAGGGACATTCCTAGAGAAGCTGGACTGTAGCAATAATGACATTCTCACTAGAAGTGTAACTGGAAGAGAGAATGGAACTTGTAGCTCAATAGAAAGATGGCTCACAGGTACTCCTTGGAAAAGAAAATAAGGGAGACAGCAAAGTTGATTTTTATCATGTGTCCAAAGACAAGGAAAAATATAATTTCATGCGACACTTGGTCTTCTCATCTTACAGTTCTCACAATAAGTATTTCTAAAAAAGACCACCAGGAAGATAATTGCAGTTTATACACCAGCATTAGTTAAAGAGGAGGAAGAGGTAGAAAAATTCTACTAAGAACTTGATTTAAAAAAAAACAAACTGGGGCAGATGGGTAGCTCAGTGGAGTGAGAGTCAGGCCTAGAGACAGGAGGTCCTAGGTTCAAACCCGGCCTCAGCCACTTCCCAGCTGTGTGACCCTGGGCAAGTCACTTGACTCCCATTGCCCACCCTTACCACTCTTTCACCTATGAGACAATACACCGAAGTACAAGGGTTAAAAAAAAACTTTCAAATAAAAATAAGATATTTTAAAAATTCAATTAATTCAAAGCAAAAATAGGCATGAGAGAGGGGGAAAAATTAAGCTGGAAAGCATGATACAGGAGGAGACCCATTGATTTGTAGACAATAGAGAAACTTCATTAAGATTATTTTCTTCAGCTTAGCTACTTAGCAGTGCAATGATCTGGGATAATTCTGAGGGGCTTATGATAGGGAATGCTGTCCACCTCCAGAGAAAAAACTATTGGAGTCGGCTGGCAGATCAAAGCAACTATCTTTCATATCAGTATTTTCCAATTTATTTTGGGGTTTTCATTTTGTATACGTATGCTCTTAAAAAATGACCAATTTGGAAAATGTGTTTAGTATGATAATACACGTATGACCCCAGATCAAATTGTTTATTGTCTCTGGGTGGTGGGGGAGGAAAGTAAGGGAGGGAGATGGTTTGGATCTTCTAATTTTAGAAAGTGTATTTTGAAAATTATTATACATGTAATTGGGAAAAAATTTTTAATCTTTGAAAAAAAAGATTATTTTTTTCAAAAAAAGAGGCACTGGGCATGGTGAAAAAGCAAAGGATATCATCAAAAATTATATCAAGAATGCAGCTAGCTGATTCAGTGGATTGAGAGCTAGAATTAGAAATAGAAGGTTCTGTGTTCAAATGTGGCCTTAGACACTTCCTAGCTGTGAGACCCTGGGCAAATCACATAATCTCTGTTGCCTAGCCTTTACCACTCTTCTGCCTTGGAACTAATACATGGTGTTAGTTCTAAGACAGAAGGATTTAAAAATAAAATTATATTGACTGTCATCTAACAATGTGTGTCATTTCTAAGTCAATTCTGTGGATACGAAGATATATTGATACTTTTTAGGGCAAAAGTCAATTAGAAAAAAATTTAAAAATTCAAAGATATGGTATACAATCAAGGTAATTCCAATCCTAACTATTTTAACAACCTGTTGGTGTTAAAAAAGAGAAATAGATAAAAGAGCAGACATCAGCATAGACTCAGCATTTTCCTGTGAAGCATTAATTGCCCCCACAAAACTTCTTTAAAACCATTTTAGTCAGCAAATGCTTAATCTCTTTGCTAATAAAAGAGTGATTACCTTCAATAGCCAAAATAGCTTAATGTATAAAATAATGTATAAAACCCGTATTAAATCTCATAAAGAAAGATGGTAGAGAAAATTTGGTAAGAGACCCCAAAAAGCTGCACCATCCTAAGTTAAGAGTGAGGATAATGATTTATAAAGTAGTTTTATTTGTAATAATTTATAAAGTACTTATTTATTTATTGTTAAACCCTTACCTTCCATCTTGGAGTCAATAATGTGTATTAGCTCCAAGGCAGAAGAGTGGTAAGGGTAGGCAATGAGGGTCAAGTGACTTGCCCAGGGTCACACAGCTGGGAAGTGTCTGAGGCCAGATTTGAACCTAGGACCTCCCATCTCTAGGCCTGGCTCTCAATCCACTGAGCTACCCAGCTGTCCCCTATAAAGTATTTATAAAGTATTTTTATATAACAAAACTCTTCTCTCACTTAAAGACAAGAGAGTCACTGCAATTGTACAGTACCATCACTGTCCTTGGTGCATGAGGATGCAAAAGTGGCCACAAAAGAAAACATGATGGGAAGAATAGCCAGACTGAACTAAATATATACATAGGGAGTCACTTTTAGAGAAGACATGATTTTGCAGATGTTGGGGAGGGTAGAGGGCTAGTGAGTCTCAATGTTTAAAAGAAGAAAAAAATAGAAAAGGTTAGGGAAAAGCGAGGAATTTGATTATTACCAAAGACAATAAGAAAATATCAATAACTCCAATAACCTACTTAGCCACCTCTACAGGCCCTGTAGGAGGACACAAAAGTATTAATTAATTTAATAAGCTCTTCCAAACCATGTACATATGTAGCTACAGAATTAGTACTGGTCTAGGGGAACCTGGGGGTTCCATAGTTCTAAATTCACATTTAGAACAGACTCAGTCCTGGAGTAACTTACCCTTAAAAGAGTCAAATGAGGAGAGGGGCAGTTAGGTAGCTCAGTGGATTGAAAGCCAAGCCCAGAGATGGAAGTCCTGGGTTCCAATCTGACCTCAGATATCTCCTGGCTGTGTGATTCTGGGCTAGTCAATTAATCCCCACTGCCTAGTGCTTACCACTCTTCTGTCTTGGAATTAATTCATAGTATTAATTTTATAATAATGGAAGGTAAGGGTTCTTTAGAAAAAGAGTTAAATTGGGCTTTTCCCCTCTTCTTTTCTCTTGCTTCTCAAACTCTCAGCCCACAGTTCTGGCCTCAGACATTTCCTAGCTGTGTGACCCTGGGCAAGTCTCTTAACCCCCATTGCCTAGCCCTTACCGCTCTTCTGTCTTGGAACTAATACTCAGTATTGATTCTGAGACGAAAGGTAAAGGTTAAAAAAAAAAACTGAGCCCAGAAATCTGAAGAAAATAATCTAGAGCAAGTTAATAAAAGCTTAAGTTTGGCTCACTTGTAGGGGCAGCTAGGTGACCCTGTGGATAGGGCACCAGACCTGGAGTCAGGAAGATCTCCATTCAAATCCAAACTCAGATACTTACTAGCTATGTGACCCTAGGCAACTCCACTTAACCTATGCTGCCTCAGTTTCTCCATCTGCAAAATGGGAATAATAGCACCTCCCTCCCATGTTTTTATGAGGCTCAAGTGAGATAATAGTTGTAAAGGGTTTAATACAGTGCTTCACACATAGTAAGCACTGTATAAATGTGCTAATTATTATTATTATTATTATTATTATTATTATTATCATTATCCTTAAAAAAGCAGGGGGGAGGCCCTCAAACACTGCCTAGCTGTGTGACTTTGGGCAAGTCACTTAACCCCCATTGCCTAATCCTTACTGCTCTTCTAACTTGGAATTAATACACAGTATTGATTCTAAGATGGAAGGTGAGAGTTTAAAAAAAAAAAAAAAGACAGAAGGAAAGGGTTGGTTTATTTTTTTAGAGGTAGGGACAGTGGAGAAGTAGAATGTCCAGCACAGATTTAGGTAGAGGGCAGCTATTTATTT
This sequence comes from Gracilinanus agilis, assembly GCF_016433145.1. Lineage (NCBI taxonomy): Eukaryota > Metazoa > Chordata > Mammalia > Didelphimorphia > Didelphidae > Gracilinanus > Gracilinanus agilis. Next base: position 32,475,404 of record NC_058133.1, on the reverse strand, counting down.
CCTCCATGCAGAAGAAATGCATAAAGCAAAAAGGTTGCCTAAGCACACGGGACACAGCCAGGGGGTGCTTCAGTGTCACTGGCAGTCATCAGGGTTGGGGCTTGCTGGCCCCTCACTGAATGCACATTCCCATAGCTCCCAAGCAAAATCTGACAAAATGGCAGCGATGATAACAACCAGAGACTGTAAAATAACTGCATAGGCAGAAACGGCAGCATTTGTGCAAGTAGCAGCCACAGGATGCAGAATTAGTGGGCCCGCTAGCTCCGGCACAGGCAAGATACCAAGGCGAAAGCGAATTTAGGGCCGCCAAAAAAGAAGAAAATAGAAACGTGCTCCATTGGGACAGGAATTCACACAAGCTGGGCAACTGTTACGAGACACACGGGAAGCCGGGAAACAGTCGCGTTATTGTCTGGTTACACGTCGTCTTTGTAACTGTTGCTCAAGTTCCTTCTGGGACACTAAAAATGAGTCTGGTCACTGGGTGACAAGTCCTGGCGCTCCTGGGACCCGCTCACCAGTCTGCCCAATGCAGGAGCTAAGAGACATGAGCTAATGCTAAACTTGCAAAGTTCTTTCCTTTTTTCCATTTTTTCTTTAGTTGTTTTTCTCTCAATTTTCTCCCTCCCTCTCTTCCTTCCTGCCCCTCCTCTCTCTCTTCTTCTCTTCTCTCCTCTTCTCTCCTCTCCTCTCCTCTCCTCTTCTCTTCTCTTCTCTTCTCTTCTCTTCTCTTCTCTTCTCTTCTCTTCTCTTCTCTTCTCTTCTCTCTCTCTCTATCTCTCTCTTCCTCTTTGTCTCTTCCCTTCTCTCTCTTTCTCTTTTTTCTCTCTCCTTTTCTATTTCTTTCCTTTTTTTCTCTTCCTCTCTTTCTTTCTCTTTCTTTTTCTCTTCCTCCATCCCTTTTTCTCTTCCTCCCTCCCTCCATCCTTCCCTTCCTTCCTTCCTTCTTTGGCTAGGACATGCCCTTATCTGTACTGTAACCCCAGAAAAACTTCATAAAAGGGCTATTTGTTGACTTTGTATCCTGAGGGGTGGGGTGGTTGTGCTCTAGACCCAGGAACTGTTCTAGGATAGAGCCCTCCCTAAAGGCTTTACAAACTGTGTGGTACTGGAAAGACCTTCATGACCTGCTGCAGAGTGAAATAAACAGAACCAGGAGAACATTGTACACAGGAACAGCAATATGGTATGATGATCAACTGTGAAAGACTTTGCAGCTCTCAGCAATACAATGATCCAGGGTGTTTTTAAGGGACTCCTACATGGCAGGGAATGTTATCTACCTCCAGAGAAAGAACTGTTGGAGTCAGGTGCACATCAAAACATGATTTTTCACTTTAGTTTATTTATGTTTTTATTTTGGAGTTTCAGTTTCATATGAATATTCTTATAATGAACAATATGGAAAGAGATTTTGCATGATAATACATGTCTAACCCAGATCAAATTGCTTATGATCTCTAGAAAGAGGGAGAGAAGGGAAAGACGGAAACAATTTGGATCTTATAACTTCAGAAAACTTATGTAGAAGACTTTTTTTTTTTGAACCCTTACCTTCCACCTTAGAATTAATGCTCCATATTGGTTCCAAAGCAGAAGAGTGGTAAGGGCTAGGCAATTGGGGAGGGGGGTAAGTGACTTGCCCAGGGATACACAGTATCTGAGGCCACATTTGAACCCAGGACCTTTCATCTCTAGGCTTGGCTTGCAATCCACTGAACCACCTAGCTTGTCCCTTTGGAAGATTGTTATTATATGTAATTGGTAAACTAAAATATCTTCACAAAGTAAAAAATAGCAAAACTGCATGCCACATGCCCTATTTGAGATACTGTTTGGAGGAAGGCTCTTCAAAGAGCAATGCTTGAACCTCTTTGGGATCTAAGACTTGGGATATAGATAAATATGCCCAATGAGTCATAGTCACTCAGCTGAGGACAGTAGATATTTGTTTAGAAGAATATATGGGCCTAGAGGTGCTATCAAGGGAGTGAATCCCAGGAGCTCCTCTGAAAACCTCGGGGGACTCCAGAGAGATAGTGACTCAATATCTGGATATGTTGGAGATGACAGACTGCTTGTCTGCTTCTAATCATGTACTAACCTAGAACTGAAAGGACTTGTCACTTTAGTATGATACAGAAAGTCCTGAATGCTCCCTTATTCCATCTTCACTCTATGACAGAAACAGAGTGGTAAAGAGCCATATTGGTTAAAGGGAGAGACAGCTTACTTTGACAACTTAATCCTTCCAGGTGATATGAAACTCTGAGATTTCCAGTGAGGGGTGGAGAAGGGTTACCTTTTTTTTACCTCAGCAACATGGCAACTTCACCTATGTGGCAGCCATGGCGGGAGAATTGGTCAGATATAGAATGTCCTAAATCACTAATTAGAGAAATGAAAATTAAAAAACAACTCTGGATACCACTTCATACTCATCAATTGGCTAAGGTGATAGAAAAGGAAGATTGACAAATATTGAGGAGGATGTAGGAAAGTAAGTACACCAGTGCATGGTTGGTAGAACTGAAAATTAGTGCAACCTTTCTGGAGAACAATATGGAACTATGTCCAAAAAGCTATAAAACTGTGAATATCCTCTGACCCAACAATACTACTATTGGGTCTATGCCCCATAGAGTCCAAAGGAAACAAAAATATTTGCAGCAGCCCCTTTTGTGGTGGCCAAAGAAATCAGAAACTGAGGAGATGCCCATCATCTGGGAATGGCTGAGCAAGTTATGGTATATAAATGTGATGGAATCCTGTGGTGCTCTAAGAAATGATGAAAGGGATGGTTTCAGAAAAAACTGGGAAGACTTAAATGAACTGATGCAGAGTAAAGTGAGCAGAACCAGAACAGTGTATACAGTAACAGCAATATTGTAAAGATTATCAATTGTGAAAGACTTGGCAACTCTGAGTTATTACAATGATCCAGCACTCCAATGGAATTCCAAAGGATTCCCAATGGAAAATGATAGCCACCTCCAGAGAGAGCTGATAGGCTCAGAACACACATGGAAGCACTTTTTCCCCCCTCTTTCTTTTTCTTGGTGTTACCCCCACCCACAGAATATGGCTTATGCAGAAATATGTTTTTCATGACTTCATATGTATAATGGGTATGATATTGCTTGCCCTCTCAATGGGTGGGAGAGGGAAGGAGGGACAAAAGAGCTAAAAATAAAATGTAAAACGTGTAAGAAGTGAACAGGCAGGCATTTACAAGTGCAGTTATATAGCAGAACTCATCTTTACTGTCTCGTAAATGACTCAGAGCTGTAGAAAACATCGAGATCCCTCTGTGCTTACCCTTTATGAAGTATCAAAAAAAGGCCTTTGATTCAGAAGAGCTAAATTTTGAATTGGGCTTTAAATGATGGGTAGGAATCAAGCAGATGAAGAGAGAGAGAAAGGAAGGACAATTGTGGTTCAGGGAATTGTGTTGAGGTTGGAAGGCACCATATGTGTGTGTATATGTATATATATATGTGTGTGTGTGTGTGTGCATACATACACATATTCACACACACACGTATTCTGGCCTCAGATGGCTTCCTAGATATGTGATTCTGGGTGAGTCACTCAACCTCTGATTGTCTGACAAAAGGATCCACTGGATCCACTGGAGAAGGAAATGGCAAACCGTTCTAGTATCCTTGCCAAGAAAACCTCATAAATAGCTTATGGTCTGTGGGGTCATGAAGAGTTAGACACAAATGAATGACTGAATAACACATACACACATACATCTAAACACACACCCCTACATGGGATCTCAAAACTCAGAATCATCAAAGAAACCCATACCAGAACACATGAATCTCTTCTCCAACATACCCAACAAATGGCCCTCCAAACTCTTCTTGAAGAACTCTAGAGTGTAAGGGTCCTCCCAAGGTAGCTCATTCAACTTTCAGTGGATTGAGCCATAATCTGTCTTTCTAGAACTTCCCTCATTGTTCCTGGGATTGTGCCCTGGAATCAAACAAGTCCAGGCTGATCTTCCTCCACCAGACAGCCTTTGAGGTACTTGCATACAATGGTCAAGTCCAGTTTAAGTCTTCTGTCCCTCAGGTTAAACAAACCCAATTCTTTCAACTAGTCCATGTATGGCATGAATGCAGGTCTTTTTATCCTCCTCTTTGTGCCTTCCAGTTTGGGAAAGTCCTTCCAAAAATGTAGCTTCCAACATCAAGCATGATAATCTAGGTGTGACCTGACGAGGAGAGTGGGAGGAGGGATGATCCATCATCTCCCAGGTCATGGACACCACGCCTCCATTAATGCAACCTCGGATGCTTTTTTGGCCATCATTACTGACATTACTGACAATATTGAACTTACAGCCAACTAAAACCCTACAGGCCTTTTCTACAAGAACAGTTGTCTAACCTTATTTCTACTGATACTGTGGGAAATTGATTTTTGGAACCTGTGTAAAACTTTGCTTTTAACCCTATTAATTTTCCTCCTATTAAAGTTGGCTCAGCATCTTACCCTATGTACAGTATTTCATTTCCTACAATTTCATACATTTTATTTCAACTCATACAGTTGAACATTGACTTCTTGTGCATGTCATCCACTCTCTTGGCTACTTTTTCCAGCTCTGTCATTGGTATATTTGATGAGCATGCCACCTATGCCCTTATCCAAGTTATGGAAAAATAATATGAAACAACACAATGTTAGGCAAAGATTCCTGGAGCACACCACTGAAGACCCCCTTTGGAGCTGACATTGAGCCATTAATAGCTACTCTTTGGGTCTGGCCATCTAACCAGTTTTGAATCCATTTGATTGTGTTGTAATGTATCTCTAATCTAGCTCTCTCTCCTTTCTCTTGTTCTCTCTCTCCTTTCATTCTCTCTCTCTCTTTCTCTCTCTCCCCTTATCCCCCCCTTTACTTTCTGGGTTACTATTTATTCTAAGACAGAAGAGCTCAAGGGCTAGGCTGACAGGGATAAGTGACTTGATGGAGTTAGGAAGTTGATTTGAATCCAGGTCCTCTTAATTCCAGGGTTCGCACTATATCTACTATGCTACCTAGCTGCCCCAAGCCCATATCTTTTCATCTTTTTCCCCCAACAATAGCATGACTTTGTGAAATGCTTTCTCCAAATCTGACTCAACTGTATTTGTAGTTTTCCCTTACCCACCTGTCTAGTAACCCTGTGGGGGAAAATGAGGTTAATTTGGCACCATCTATATTTGATGGTTTTCTGTTCACCTTTCTAAATTCTCACAAATGAACCCTTTCTAAAAGGGCTACATTTAAAAAAGATAAATCTAGTAAACTCTAGAAATTACTCAGAACTCTTCAGGAATCCACATAGAACCATAGAATCTAGAATATAGAACACAGAGGTGAACACTCATGTCTCAAATAGTTATCTGTGAGCTCCCTCCAATCTACCTATACTACCCTGCCTGCAGGACTCTTGTCAGAATCTTCCCATAAGTTCAGCACATGCTAGAGGCCTTCCTTACTTCCTCCTCTCATGTCATGAGATGTCATGAGCATCAGAGGAACATTGCCTGTCCACCTGTCACCCCCACCCTCATCATGTGACTAGTCCATCTTCTCTTTTTGCCATAAATTTTTCTGATGATGTCTTGTACTTCTATTTTTTAAACCCTTACCTTCCATCTTAGAATCCTTATTAAGTATTGGTTCCAAGGCAGATAAAGAGTGGTAAGGGCTGGACAATTGGGGTTAAGTGACTTGCCCAGGATCACACAGCTAGAAATTATCTGAGACCAGATTTGAACCCAGGACCTCTTAGCTCTAGGCCTGGCACTCTGTCTACTGTGCCATTCTTGGCAGATGTGTTTTAAATTTATTTTTTTATTTTTTCAAATGTATTTATTTTAAAATATTTTTCCATGTTATTGTCTCCATCCCCTTTTCCCTCCTCACTCCCAGAGCTGACAAGCAATTCCACTGGGTTATACACTTATTATTACTCAAAATCTATTTCCATATTATTTATTTTTGTAATAATCTTTTAAAACCAAAACCACAAATCATATATCTATATAAATAAGTGATAAATCATATGTTTTTCTTCTGTGTTTCTACGCCCACAGTTCTTTCTCTGGATGTGGATAACATTCTTTCTCATAAGTCTCTCAGAATTGCCCTGGATCATTGTATTGCTGTTAGTAGCAAAGTCTATTACATTTGATCATCCCACAATGTTTCAATTACTATGTACAATGTTCTTCTGATTCTGCTCAGTTCATTCCGCATCAGTTCGCATAGATCTTTCCAGTTCATATAGAAATCAAGCAGTTCATCATTCCTTATAGAACAATGATATTCCATCACCATTGTGTACCACAATTTGTTCAAACCATTCCCCAATCTAGGGACAATCCCATATTTTCCAATTTTGTTTTGCCACTACAAAGAGCGCAACAATGAATATTTTTGTGCAACCATTTTTTATTATCTCTTTGGGGTACAAACCTAGTAGTGGTATAGCTAGATCAAAGGGCAGGCATTCTTTTAAAGCCCTTGGGTATAATTCCAAATTGCCTTCCAGGATGGTTGGATCAATCCACAACTCTACCAACAATGTATTAGTGTCCCAATTTTGCCACATCCCTTCCAACATTTATTATTTTCCTTTACTATCATATTGGTGAATTTGCCAGGGATAGGGTGGTACCTCAGAGTTGCTTTGATTTGCATTTCTCTGATGAGGAGGAATCTTGAACAGTTTTTCATGTGAGTATTGATAGTTTTGATTTCTTCATCTGAAAACTGCCTATTGATGTCCCTTGGCCATTTGTCAATTGAGGAATGGCTTGATGTACATTTGACTTAGTTCCTTATAAATTTGAGAAATTAGACCTTTGTCAGAGATTTTGTCATAAAAGTTTTTTTCCAGTTTGTTTCTTGGCAGATCTTTAAGATTGTAAGTTATATTAGCTGGAGCAACAAGGCCCCCTTGAAGAAGAGACAGGAGGCAGCATGGGCCAGACAAGTCAAACCTCCACTATCACTTTGACCATGTAAGTGTTAAAATTAATGGTTTAGCTAAATATTTACCAAAGAGGTAGAAAGAGTGAAAGCAAAGGAATACAAAAGATTAGAGAAGACATTAACCTATCTAAATATTGTTCCAGTATTTGTCTCAGCCAGGACTTGTTAACCTTCAGCTGGAATGAAACTCTCTCCAGAAGACAGGAAGGGAAAGCCAGTTTATCCACTCACCCAAGTTCCCTCCAAGAGGCAGGTCAAGACAATAACTTGAGCTTGAGGTGACTCTTGAGGCCAACTTTCTTCTTTGAGCTGACCTTCTTCTTGAAGCCAATTTTCTTCTTGGAGTCAACTCTCTTCTAGAGTCCACTCCCCAGCCTCAAAAATTCAGGGCCTTTTATAGTGGCTTCTTATCTCCTCTCTTCACTGGGGCCAATCACAGTTTCCAAATAGTCTAGCACTGCCCAGGGGGCAGTGTTTGTGGAAACCAGTTCACGCCATCTAGAGGGGTGAATACTTATTGAAAGGGTTCACAGTTTCTGTGAGCTCCTCCTCCTAATTCAAGCTTGTACTTAAGTTAGTGTTAACTAAAGTATTAGCTCCAACTAGGCCCTGATGGCAAACCTATGACATGCATGTCAGCACTGACACACATAGCCATTTTTGATGACACGCGGCCGCATACAGAGAAGAATGGGGCTGCATGTTGAGGATGAAACATTTTCTGTAGTGTAGTGTAGATACTCTGTGCACTATAGATGACAATTCTACCTATATTAATTTACCTATTTTGGTTTATTAAATAGTTATATATTACAATTATACATTTTTGTTATTTAAGCTATAAATATAGTGAAATTATGTTTTTTTTCTTGAAGTGACACATCACCCAAGTTATGCTTGGCTTTTTGGCGAATTTTGACATGCCAAGCTCACAAGTTTGCCCATCACTGAGCTAGGCAAAGAGAATAAGGGATTCCCTTTCACAAGTGTGAACTCAAAGACAACAAAGAATTCCCTTTTACAACCACCACCTGTTTGCAGATGCTGATGAAGAAACCCCAAGAACCTCAGGTCATAGCCTTTGAGAACAGTGGTGGCCCCCAAATCACTTATATCTATATCCAACCTTGGCCCTATAGCTATCACTGAAGGGAAAAATCATTATGGAGAGTGGCAATACCTTCCTCACCATCACCAGCAACAAATGTTGACCAGTTGCCACCAACATGCAGACAAGTACAAGAGCCCTGGGGGTGATAGCACCCACTAGTCCCCCAGTCCTGCCCTCATAGTCATCATCCCAGGAAACAAACAAAACTCCAGCGAATGGGCCAGTCATCCACACCAACTGCCACTCACAAAGTGGGCAAGACAATCCAATTAAAGGAACAGGGCAGGAAACATCTGAAATCATAGGTTCAGACAATTAATAAGAGGTTAGGGAAAAATAAAAAAGGATTTTCTCCCCCTCCAAAAAATAAATAAAGGAGCAGGACACTGAGGGAGAGAAAGTAGACACAGTGAGATCAAACCACCACCAACACCTTAATCATTGGGTCTCTTTGAATCCTTATAGAGATAATTCATGTCTTTGACCTCCAAAGTCTTGAAAACAGCAATGCTACCAGCCTGGTGGCCTCAGCTTTGGAAGCCATTTCTGTGGAGATGTGGCCTGGCCACTGTCCCGAAGGAGCTATAGCCACAGTCACTGAAGACCCAGAAAGGAAAGCTCTCCCCATTGAAGTCTTGGCCTTGTCAAATGGTTCATCATGAACAACAGAGTTCTTTTCATTGCAAAGGCAGTCATAATAAATCCATTCTATATTAACAGATCACGTGCCCTATTAATAAACCATGTCATACTTGGGGAAATGGCCTCATATTATTTATTGGTTAAAATTCTGGGCACAGCATTAGGAATAGATAGGGAGATAAAGCTCTGACTAAGTATTTTCCATGTGCCAGGAAATGTGCCAGGCACTGAGAATTCAAATAGAAACAAGAATCCTTACTGTTTGTTCTGCCAATTGCTGTGAATCTTAGTAGGGACACAGGGAAGAGGGGGAAGGGAATAAGTGTGTGTTTAGTGCCTACTGTGTGCCAGGCACTGCGCTAAGTGTTTTACAGATTGTATCTCATTCGATAGCATTCCTTGTCTTTTGTCCTGCCATCATTCCTACAGAAGCAGAAAGGGAGTCGGCAAAGGACTGAGGGCCATTTTGTTTTCTATTCTTTATTTCATGGATGGTCAAAGCCAAGGATGTCATTTCCAAGTGGCCAGCCTGATGTTAAATATGAGCAACAACATGTGCTTAGCAAGGCTGGTCTTCAGAAAACAAGTGTAGTCTATCGGCAGGACCAGAAGAGTTTTGGAGTTGGCTAGTGGTATTTGAGAGGTCAAAGGCTCATCCAAGCCAAAATCCTTCTGTCCCAAGTCGGTGATGTCCTCACCATCAGGAGAGACAAGGGGCTCTCTCTGTCAGGAACAGCACCCATGGGACCTTTGGTGTCCACATTTGAGCTCTTCAGTTCTGGGGTCATATAAACAATGGATATGGCTTCCATTTCTGTAGGGGTTTACATAAGACAGAGCTTACTCCTCACAACAGTCCTCTGAGACAGGCAGGAAGGACAAACATCACCTCTCCTTCCCTCCACCCATCCCCCACAAGTTACACATGAGGCAAATGAGGCTCCTACGGGTTGATTTGCCCCAAATCACAGAATTAAGAGTGTTAGACTTAGTTATTTCCCTGGGATGGCAGGAACCCCCTCTTAGGGTGTTATTGGAAGGAAGGGATCCTACAGAAAAGCTTTGAGCAGAAAGAGGGGGGGGGAAAGGAAGGAGAGAAGAAGCTCAGTGACGGAAAGTGAGGCAGGAATTGGGGGGCAGCTTTAACCTTCCCTAGTGCTGGTGAGGGTAATACCACACTTTCAGGATGACAACCTCTGAGGCCTCCTCAATGCCTCATGCTCCCTCAGTTCCCTCAGTTGCCCAGGCTTGTCCTTTCTAATTCCACATTTGTCATACATTTCCCTTTCCCTCTCCTCACAAAGGCACTTCCAATATTTTGACTGACCGACTGACTGTCTAACTGATGAGCTCAGGCCCCCATCACCTCTCGGTCAATACCCTTCTGTTGGCTTTTCTGACTCAAGTTCTCCCCACTCCAGTCCATTCTCCCCTCTGCTGCCAGAGCTATTTTCTCCCCATTTCCTCTAAGATTTAGTCCTCTCTGGCTTTAAAAGCCCTTCACAGTTCAGCCCCAACTCACCTTCTTAGCTTGGGCAGCAGTGGAGAGAGTGCTGGGCCTACAGTCAGGAAGACTCCTTTTCCTAAATTTAAAGAAGAGGAGGCAGCTGGGTGGCTCAGTGGATTGAGAGTCAGACCTAGAGACGGGAGGTCCTGGGTTCAAATCTGGACTCAGACACTTCCCAGCTGTGTGACCCTGGGCAAGTCACTTAACCCCCATTGCCTATCCTTACCACTCTTCTGCCTTAGAACCACTATACAGTATTGATTCTAAGATGAAAGGTAGTTAAAACCAGTGGAAATGTGCATCAGTTATGGTTGGAGGGAGAGTGGGGGGGTGAAGGGGAAAGTAGGAGCATGAATCATGTAACCATGTTAAAAATGAATATTAATAAATGATTAAAAAATTAAAAAAAAAGATGAAAGGTAAGGGTTTAAAAATAAATAAATAAATTTAAAGCAGACACTTACCAGCTATGTGACCCTGGGTGAGTCACTTAACCCTATTTACCTCAGTTTCTTCATCTGTAAAATGAGCTGGAAAAGGAATGGCAAATTGTTTTAGTATCTCTATGGAGAAAACCCTAAGTGGGGTCACAAAGAGTTAGATGGGACTGGAAATGACTGAACAACCCCCTTCCTAGCCTAATTATTCCCTCCTTTCCCTTCATACTTAGTGTCCAGCCAAATTGGCCTTCTAGCTTTTCCTCATACATGCTTCTCCACTTCCCGTCTTTGGGCCTTTGCCCTGGCTGACCCCATGCCTGGAATGTGCTTCTTCCTCACCATTTCCTCGTAGATTCCCTTAGCTGTGGCACCATCTCTTGCCCAAGGCTTTTCTGGGTGCCCCGGCTGCCAGGAACCTCGCTCCGTGAGCTGCCCGGTATTGGTTTCTGTCTTTATTCTGCATATATAAGCTTGTGTACATGTTGTCTCCCCCTGCGGAGTGTGTGTGGACTGTCTGGATCTGTCTTGGCATCACCAGTGCCTGACACAGTGCCTGGCACAGAGGAGATGACTAATAAAAGTTTGGTACTTGATTAATTGCAGTTTTCCTTCTTTGGGGGACTCATGCGGTCTAGAAATGGGATAGAGAGGAGAACAATTCTGGTGTTCTAGAGCGTGGCAGGCTCTAGGATTCCAGAACACCGGGATTTGGGTTCTAGGACTTAAGGCAGTTTAGGCATTCTCAAATTCTAGGCTTCAGGGACTTTTGGGGGTTTCTGGGACTCTGACTCAGTGGGTCTCTCCTGCAGCCATACACTACTCCATCCATGAGTCAGGGACTCTAGATCAGGAGATGGGGGAGCAGGGAGCAGGGCAGGGTCCCAGTTCCATGACCGCAGTTCTCAGGAATGGGTGCCCCTGGGCCAGACAGCTATGTGTACAGAGAACCTTCCCTGCCAGCTGGAAATGGGGAAAAGCCACCCCAGCCCCCACCCTAGCCCCAGCCCCAGCCCCGGACCTCACCAGAGTCCATGACTTCTCTAAATTCCTCCAGAACCGGCTGCTCTGGGAAGCCTTGGCTGCTCCCTGGGGCCTTGACGGAGTGGGAAGCAGCTCTTTGGACCCCCCACGTCTGCTCTGAGGACCTCCCAACAGCCCCTCGCTGCTCTAGGCCTCAGGGTCCCTCTCTGTAACATGCAGGAGCTGGACAAAATTGGGTCCCGCTTCCCTTTGGGCTGGAAAGCCTGAGATACTCTGAATAGTCTCGTCCCCCCTCTTTCGTTCTTGGCTCTGAGGAGGAGGTTATGCAAGGGCTGAAGGCTTGGGACGGTATGTGAGGAGGAAGGGAGGGAGAGCAGACAGCCCCGGGGAGGGTGGCAAGGATTCCTGCTCTGGGACTGTCTGAGGGCCCAGCAAAGCCTGGGGTGGTCCCTTCTGCATGGGGCTCCCCATTCTGCTTAACCGGACAGAGAAGGCCCCGATTCCTGGTCCCCCTCCCACTCACCCAGCCTAGAGTCCTCCCCCTGTTTGGAGACATCCTTGTCTCTCCAGGCAACTCGAGGAGACGGGGTCCTCCCAGGAGGCGCTGCAGTGGGCTTGTCCTCTAAAGACCCAGAGCTCCCCTGAACAATTCCCAGGCTGCTGAGTCCTTTCGAGGCCTGGTCCAGTAATATAGCAGACCTGCCAATGGGCCGGCCTTAGCATCAGGAATCTGCTCTGTCGCTTAGTCCCTTCATTTATCGGAACCTCCCCATTTTACAGATGGCAAAACTGAGGTCCAGAGAGAAATGACTTGACCAAGGTCACATATATAATGGGAAGGGGAAGAATTCAAATCCAGGCTGTCTGACTCCAAATCCATTGATCTATAATAATAACAACAACAGTGATTGGTATATAATTTACATTATATATAGTTTTATATAAAATAATATTAATCTATTATACTCATTTTATTATTGATTTTTATTATTATTATAACTGGCAGCTGGTGACACAGTGGATAGAGCCCAGGATCAGAAAAACCAGAGTTCAAATGTGGCCCCAGAAACTTCCTAGCTGTGTGACCTTGGTCAAGTCACTTAATCCTGTTTGCCTCAGTTTCTTCATCAGCAAGATGAACTGAAGAAGGAAATAGTAAACCATTCCAGGATTGTTGGCAACGTTAAGATTAAAATTCTCTGGAGACTATTCTTAATTTGTGATTATTTATTAAGTAATAAAGAGTGGGCCAGAGAAAGAAGACGCCAGCTACATGTGGCTAGTTATTCCCTTCATAAGCCTCTTCCTCCAGCCAGTTGCACCAGCTTCACCACCAGACCTCAAGTGCACTGGGGTGCTCTCCTGGGCAGCCCTGAACCTGGCCGTGGGTGTGCCAGATATCCCCTAGCCACCTTCCCCTGAGCCAGCAGGGCTTTCCTTGCCACCTCCTACCTTCAAGGCCAAGGAGCCCCACTTCCTTTCCCCCATCCATCTTTATGCTCCTTGTGATATCGCTTTTCTGAGCCCCTCTGATATGGTGGACTCCGACCTCAGTCTGTATCAGAGGCGGGGTGTCTTCCAGAGGCCAGGAGTCACCACACGGTCCAGCACCAGGACAGCATCTCCCAGCATCGTAGGGAAGACTCTACCCATCATCTCCGAGAGATACGGTTCAGAGGTTCGGAAGTAGATCCTTGACTTTTAAATCCAAAGTGATCTTGATAGTCTAATCTTAAATCTTCACAGCAAGAAAACCCTTTCATGGAGTCACAAAAGAATCAGACATGATGTTGCTGGGTGGCTTAGTTGATAGCCCCAGGTCTGGAGATGGGAGGTCCTGGATTCAACTTCAGCCTGAGACGCTTCCTAGCCATGTGACCTTGGATAAGTCAACTAATCCCAATTGTCCAGCCCTTACCACTCTTCAGTCTTGGAATGGATACTGAGTTTTGATTCTAAGACAGAAGGTAAGGGTTTAAAAAACAAATAGAATCAGACACGATTGAAAGACTGCTGAACAAATAAAGAAATCAAAACTATTGATAAGCACATGAAAAAGTGTTCTAAATCTCTTATAATTAGAGAAATGCAAATCAAAACAACTCTGAGGTACCACCTCACACCTAGCAGATTGGCTAAAATGACAGCAAAGAAAAGTGTTGAATGTTGGAGGGGATGGGGCAAAATTGGGACATTAATGCATTGCTGGTGGAATTGCAAACTGATCCAACCATTCTGGAAGGCAATTTGGAACTATGCCCAAAGGGCTATGAAAGACTGCCTGCCCTTTGATCCAGCCATACCACTGCTGGGTTTATATACCAAAGAGATAGAAAGGAAAAAGATTTGCACAAAAATATTTATAGCCTCACTCTTTGTGATGGCAAAAAATTGGAAAATGAGGGGATGTCCTTCGTTTGGGGAATGACTGAACAAATTGTGGTATCTGTTGGTTATGGAATACTATTGTGCTCAAAGGAATAATGAACTAGAGGAATTCCATGGGAACTGGAACAATCTCCAGGAATTGATGCAGAGTGAAAGGAGCAGAACCAGAAGAATATTGTACACAGAGACTGATACACTGTGGTAAAATCAAACATAACTGACTTCTCTACTAGCAGCAGTACAATGATCCAGGACAATTCTGAGGGACTTATGAGAAAGAATGTATCCACATTCAGAGAAAGAACTGTGGGAGCAGAAACACAGAAGAAAAACAACTGCTTGATCACATGGTTCGATGGGGATATGATTGAGGATGTAGACTCAAATGATCACCCTAATGCAAATATTAATAATATGGAAATAAGTCTTGATCAATGACATGTAAAACCCAGTAGAATTGCTCGTTGGCTACAGGAAGGGGGTGGGATGAGAGGAGTGAAAGAACATGAATCATGTAACCTTGGGAAAATATTCTAAATTAATTAAATAAATAAATAAAAATGTTCAAATAAAAAAAAGACTACTGAACAACAACAAAAATGATTCTAAGAGATAGAAGTGGTTGGGGAGAGCATTCTAGAGAAAGGGAAGAGCCAGGGCAAAGTCCTGGAGATAGGGGATGGTGCCATATGGAAGCTGAAGTCCAGGATGTAGGAAGGAGAGTGAGTTCTAAGAAGGCTGCAAAGGTTGGTGGGAGGTAGGTTGTGAAGCCCTTTCAACAACAGAAAAAAGAGTTCCGATTTGATCCTAGAGGCAATTGAGAATCTCAGATAAGATTCCACATAAAAGGTTTTGCTCTGAGTTTAGCCATTCTTTATGACTCCAATTGAAGTTTTCTTGGCAGAGATACTGGAATGATTTGCTGTTTTCTTCTCTAGCTTATTTTACAGATGAGGAAACTGAGGCAAGAGGGGTTAAGTGGCTTGCCCAGGATCACACAGCTAGGAAGTATCTGAGGCTGGATGTGAACTCAGATCTCCCTGACTTGAGGCCTGGCACTCTATCCACTCTACCACCTAGCTGCCCTATATATGTGGTTATAGGAAGTAGATCTTCCCTGCATTATAGCAAAGATGGGTTCTATTTGAATTTTATGGATAGCTTAGCTTCTTCTCTTAGAGACCCCAAACTTTTCCCAAATCTAGTGCTATAATGAAAGGAATTGTTTTTTGAAGCCCTTGGAGGTCATCTGAGAATTAGGCTGAATTATCCTTATTTCCTGGGTGCCAGACACAATTATAACATTATCTTCTGGTTGAGCCTTTCCCCCTCCCTCCCTTGGGAAGGAGTTCCTTAGTGATTCGCCAGCAATGTGGACAGAGGAAGGAACGTCCATTCTGCAGGCATGAGGGGTCCTCCTCATCTGGGAGCAAGCCTCAGATTGTATGCCAGGCCAGCTGGCTGGGGGGGGGGGAAGGGGGGGCCGAGGGGGGCTCCCCTGGGGACGTGCTGATCTGGAGGGGGCCAGGGCACTTCTGAGGGAGGAGATTCCTTTCCTTTTGGGGCCAGGTTCTAAGGCCCAATCTAGTCTGGGAAGCATTCCCTTGTGGACCTTTTCCATTCCCTACAATCCTGTTCACAGCACGTCTCCATGCCCTTGTCAGCAGAGCCAGGATGGGATCCTCTGTAAGCCCAAAGACCAAAGTCCCAGTATGATGTGTGGGTGAGCGCCCAGTCCCGGGACTGTATCCTAAGGGAGGAACACCCCCAGGCAAGATTTGACACATAGCCTGCCCTGCAGTGCCGGACGCCAAACCCCAAGAGACAGTTATTTTTCAGTCATTTTTAAATGAATTAATATGAATGAGGCATGAATCTATCTATCCACCTTTGTTTATTGATTGAGTGATATTTACCAAGCACTGTGCCAGAAACTGGGAACAAAAGCAGGGACAGCTCTTAAGGAGATTGTATCCTAGTATGGGGGAATTGGTGACTAGGTTTGGGAAGATGCAGGGACGGTAAACATTTGGATGAAGGTCAAAAGAGGGAGAAGCATAGGGGGCAGGTCAGTGGTTCAGTGCCCTGAGAGCCAGGCCTAGAGATGGAAGGTCCTGGGTTCAAATCTGGACTCAGACACTTCCTAGCTGTGTAACCCTAAGCAAGTCCCTTAACCCCCATTGCCTAGCCTTTGCCATTCTTCTGTCTTGGAGCCAATACACAGAATTGATTCTAAGATGGAAGGTGAGGGTTTAAAAAAAAGAGGGAGAAACAGAAGTTACAGGAGGATCCTAGAGAAAACCTCAACAAAAAAAGAGGCACTAGATGAGGAGTCTGGGAAACAGTTCACTAGCCTAGCAATGGAAGATTTCTACTTGAGTTCTCTCTCTGTCTCTCTTTCTCTCTCTCACTCCTCTCTCACTCTCCCTCCTTCTCTCTGTCTCTGTCTCTCTCCCTCCCTCCCTCTCTCTGTCTCGCTCTCCTTCTCTCTCTCTCTCTCTCTCTCTCTCTCTCTCTCTCTCTCTCTCTCTCTCTCTCTCTCTCTCTCTGTTTTT
>NC_058133.1:32431442-32453848 GCF_016433145.1 Gracilinanus agilis | reverse complement strand
GAAGAAGAAGAAGAAGAAGAAGAAGAAGAAGAAGAAGAAAGAGGAGGAGGAGGACAGAAACAGAGACAGAGAGAAGAGGGAGAGAGAGAGCAGAAAGTCAGATAGGCAGTGTCATGAGAATCTAGAGGGAAATGGTATCCTGAGAAAGAAGATGACAGATATTGTCAAATACTGAAAAGGTCAAGGACGAGGACTGAGAAGAAGCCATTAGACTTGGCCATTAAGAGATCACTGGTAACTATGGAGAAAGTTTTGATTGAATGATGAGATTAGAAACTAAACTACAGAGAGTTAAGAAGAGTGAGAAGAAGAAAGTGGAGACAGAATGTAAACAGCTTGGTCTTCAAGAAGTTTGGCTAAGCAAGGGAGATGAGCTAAGGACAATAGCTGTGGGGGATGGGGTGGGGTGTGTTGGGGAGACTGAGTGTCCGAAAGTGAAATTGGTTTCTTGGGCTTCGAGGAATTCCCTCTCTGAAATTCTTCAAACAATGGCCAGATGACTACTTGTCCAGTACATCATAGCGGGGATTCCTTCTGGGAATGGGCCGATTAGGTGGCTGCTGGATTTTTTCCAACTCTCACATTCTGTGACATTCTCCTGACATGTTAAGAACCAGAGATAACTGATGGGCACTCTGTATGCTCTGTGTGCTACGATGGTCAATGTCAAGAGAAAGTGATACGGTCTCATAGCACCGTGGGTGGGTCCTGTGTTCATCTGAAGGGAGGACATGGACAAGAGTCCTACAGAATAGACAGGCAGGGAGGAATTGTTCTCTGCATCACCGGAGGGGATTATACCTATCCATGAGATCCCAGATCCATTGAATTCTGAGTAGTCTCCAAACAGCCCTGGGAGGGAGGCAGAGGGAAGCAAAATGTAAAGTTCACTGGCCTGAAGTCATGAGACCTAGATTGATGTTTCTGACTCTGCCCCCACTTCCTACCTGTGTGATCACTGACAAGTCACTTAACCTGAGCCTCAGTTTTCTCGTTTATAAAATGGACATAATATTTGCCCTACCTATCTCAATATTGTTGTCAGGCATATGGTTAGATTGTGCCAGATTATATCGTTTGAACTCTAAGACTGATTTAGTGCTATCTTGATGTCAGTAAGATTTTCCTAAAATGAAAAGGAGAGGGGGCAACTAGGTGGATCAGTGGATAGAGAGCCAGGATCAGAGATGGAAAGTCCTGGGTTCAAATCTGACCTCAGACCTTTCCTAGCTGTGTCACTTAACCCTTCTTGCCTAACCCTTACCACTCCTCTGCCTTGGAACCAATACATCAATAAGTATTGATCTAAGGCAGAGAGTAAGAGCTTTCTTAAAAATGAAAAGGAGAATTGATCCTACCCACTTTACAACCTACAATTTAAAAAATTAAATTAAAATTTTTTCAGTCTTCAAAAATTTACCCATCTCCCTGCCACCCCACCCTCTAATTGAGAATGTAAGACAAATAAAACCCGTTACAAACATTTGTAGTCAAGAAAAATAAATTCCATTGACAATGTCCAAAAAATTATGTCTCAATCAGCACTGTATACGACACCTCTCTATCAGAAGGTGGGGGCATGTTTCATCATGAGTCTTCTGGAATCATCTGGAATCTGCCAGTTAGCTCCTGTCTCTGCTAAACTTTCTGCCCCTCTCTGCTGAATCTGAGATCTCCTCTTGCCCTGCTACAGAATCTCTTCCTGTGCTGAAATGCTCACCCCACTTAGTGCCTCCCTGGTAGGACCCAAGCCCTGGGATCCCGAGGTCTCTTTATTTTCCTATGATGCCCTGGGCTGGGAAAATGACTTTTTCTTAGATTTCCTGATTGAAATTTGTGTGCTGGTGTATTTCCTAAAGTTGTTTGGAGCAGTTCTACTTTTTTCTGCTATTCAGACATCTTGACTTCACCTCCTGCTTCCAATATCTAGGAGCAAATGCTTCTCTTTGTGAGTGGGGGGGGGGGGGGAAGTAAATCAGCATTGATACTATGAAAAGGAATCCACACACGAGCCATCTATACACCAATGAGATTTATTATTCCCCGTAGCCCATGGAATTCTGAGGAGGGCTGAAGACGGGGCATGTTGCGAGTCTGGGGGTCTATGTCTTGAGGCCTCCACTAGCGCCCAGATTGTCAGGCCTGCTTGTGAATTCCCAGCTTCCCTTTTTTATACTGGAAAGCTGCCTCCTCTGATACCTATCAGTGATGCTTCCTCACTTCAGAGGGGCTCTGGAGCAGTGATGGGTGGAGAAGAAAGGTGTGGTCTGTTACAAGAGCTTTGGGAATCTCTGAGCATTATAACTGTTTGAGGGAGTGAAGAAGGGAGAAAGAAAAGTTACCCTCACGGCTAACTGTGCCAATATATTGGCTTGCTTTCAAGATCTTGACTAGATTCTTCCAAACATGTATTTATCTGTAAGTTTTCTAGATACCAGGGGTTCACTCTTCCGCCTGAATATTGGTTAACTCCATGGTAAAACAGAGGGCAGAGGCACTGCCATATTTGTTTCTAGCTTGAACTTCCAACTTAATTCTTCACTCTCCCGAGCCCATTTTCAGACAGGGGAAGCGTCAAGTTGGTGCAGTAAACCAACAGCAAGTTACATTGACCCATTGTCATTTGTTCATAACCTCAGTAATGGGGGGATTGCCTCTGGGAGATCCAGGGAATTATGGAGGCTGAAAACTGCTGCAGAATGGCTCCATCCTGCTCAGAAATTTCAAGAACCAAATGTTATCACCTAGTTAAAACTCTTGGTCAGTGCCCTGCCCAGTAGATTTTGAGTTCCTTGAGGAAAGTCATACTTTCCCTTTTAATCTGGTCCCCATATTAAGAACAGGACAGCTTAGGTGGCACTGTGGATGATTGAGCTTCTGGAGTTCAAATTCAGTCTCAGATGTTTATTAGCTGAGTGATCCTGGGTAAGTCACTTCACCCTTTTTGCCTCGGTTTCCTCATCTATAAAGTGAGCTGGAGAAGGAAATGGCAGACCACTCCAGTATGTTTACCAAGAAAATCCCAGATGGGGTTGTGAAGAATTGGACACAACTGAAAAATTACTAACAACAAACCAAGAATAGGGTCTTGGAGAATGTCATTGAAATGGAAATCTTAAGATGTTAAAGAGTTGAGAATCTCCATTCTCCAACTGAGGAAGCTGTGACGACTCAGTGACTTGTCTAAGGTTATGGAGCAAGTCAGAGGCACTAGATGACTAAGAGAAATTGGACGTGGACAGATAGGGAGGAGAGAAGGGCCTGGTGTGCCATGGTCCACAGAGCCATGAAGAGACTCAACTGAACAACTGACAACAAAGATGAATTGAATTAAATTTCCCTGTTCAGGACATCAGAGATGGACAAGTAGGTCTTCTTGTCCCTTCTCTCCCTCACTGGGAGTTTCCCAGAAGAGTCTGGACCAAAAGGTTTTGCCAAGTCACCTGAAAGGGATGGTGCTTAGGGATCCACAGTCCTTGTCTCCTCCCTGAGAATACAGTCAGGACGAGAACCTCTATGTCACCACAGGAGTGTCACCTCAGCCTCAGCTGTGGCCCGAGCACAGTCTAGATTTGTGACTTGCAGGAAGCTGGAGCTGGGGCCACCCTAGCAGCTTGGGGCCAAGAGATCTGAGTCAACCCCTTCTCTTGACAGAGGAGAGAACTGAGGCCCAGGATGGCCCAGTCTCTGATGCTGACCTTTGTCATCCTTCCACAACCACCCCTGAACGTGCTTTTTCCCAGGGTAACCCTAGCTGCTCCCCACATCTCCCTGACTTTCTGGAACCACGGAGGAGGAGAAGAAAGAGAAGGAGGAAGAGGAGGAAGGACCCAGGACAGAGTTCCCTGGGAGTGGATCAGAACTCTTGGGCCTGAGCCTGGCCAGGGTGGAGTCTCAGACAGGAAGCACATTGTGTGGCCACCACTGGGTTTCCTGTTATTGATGAGTTCAAGGACATGAGGAGACCAGTGAGGAACCAGCTCAGCAAGGGTTAGGGAAGCCTAGATCCTGTTGGCCTGGAAACTGAGATCCAGAGAGGGGAAGGAACTTGGCGAAGTTGGCCCTGGAAGCCATGGGCAGAGTCCATAGGTCCTGATTCCCAGGGCAGGACTGTGGTCACCTCACTGAAGGACTCCAGGCTGGCAGGAGAGAGTGAGCCCTCCAGGGTGTCAGTGGGACCAGGCCACAGCTGGGGCCAACACAGAAGAAGCAGGTTTGAGGCTTGGCCTCATGGGAAGCAGACCTTCCACCTCCCCAGGCAGCTTCTTCCTCTCTGGGACTTTGGGAAAGTTCTCCCAAGTTTGCAAGCACTAAATCCCAAGACAGATTCAAGGACTTTCCCCATGGTAAGAGCCAGCCCTCTTCTGGACACTCTTCAGCTTGTCCATGCCTTCCTTAAAGGGTTAGGCCCATTCCTCTGATGTGTTGAGGACAAAGGACAGAACTGGGAAATCCCCTTCTTCCTGGAAATGCCTCTCAACGAGTCCTAGGGCCATATTAACTCTGGCCTGGACAAAGCTGGAAGAGACATCAAAGGTCATCTATCTAGTCCAATCCATTTATTGTCCAGATGAGGAAACAGGCCTTGGAAAGGACAGGACTCTATAAAGTTGCCCAAGTAAATCCCAGACCCAGGACTCACACCCAGGTCTTCTGGTTCTAAATCCAGCACACTGACCGGAATATCTGCATGGATGCTCCTGGCCTCCTGGAAGCCTTGGCCACCTGGCTTCTGGGCAGTCATGTCCTTTCTCCTCCCTCTCATTCCCCTTCCTCCATGAGCTGCCAAACCTGCTTTTCCTGTGGCAAACAGATCAGGGAATAGCAAGACCTGCCTGGGGGAGACCGCCAGGCCCTCGGGCCTCAAGTCCCTGGACTCCTCACAGGGCTTCCCGCTCCCCATGGCCCAGGGCTTCCCTCTGCCCGACCTTGCCCAGCTCTTGTGCCAGGTTCCACACCACCCACCCTTTCCAGGCAGGAGGCGTGTGTTCCAGGCTGGGCTCCACCCTGATCTCATTGGGCTATGTGACCGTGGGCACAATGCTCTCTTTCTTTGGGCCTTGATTTTCCCATCTGTAAAGTGGAGAGAGCAGTTCTCTCAAAGCCGTGGTTCTGGCTGGGACTTAGGAACCAGGAGGAAACTGTGCAGCAAGCCTTAGGAAGCCTCTGAAGATTTCTGAGAAGGGCATTCTGTGCACCTATTTGATGGAAGATGGATTGGAGAAGAGGCTGGAGACAGAGAGATGAGGCCTGGGACCTGGAGAAATTCTCTCCTCCCCATTCTTTAAAGCCCAACTCCAAGGCTTCCTCCAGAGCCAACGTGCCTTCTGGGAACTGAGGACACCTTTGGCCACATAGCCGATATCCTTAACTCGTAAGGGCATTGCAGAGGTCTAGGCAGTCTCCTTGTCCCCTCAGGAGCTCCCTGAGAGCAGGGTCTGTGTCTGACCCTCTCCAGGGCCAGATGGAGGCTCTGCACCTGCCAGGCATCTTGGACTATTGTAAGAAGTGCAGGCAAGAGGCTAGAATGGCATGAGTGAGAGGGGTGGCTATCTGAATAGAGAGAAGGGGATAGAGAGACTCACATTGTGGAGGGGGAATCTACAAAATGGGGAGGAGGTGGAAGGAAAGCTAGAGGGGGAGCAGGTTTGGGGAAAGATGAAGAGTTGGAGATGTACCTGGGAGGGAAGTGAATACATACAGGACTGGTGCTACCTAGGCAAGGCTTTCCTTGTTTCCCAGTGGACCTTCCCTGTTCGGGGGACTCAGTAATGAATAAAGTAAAGACCCTAAGGGAGAGAAGGAAGGAAGGAAGGGGGGATGGGGGTCAGAGACGAAAGGCCCAGAGGACAGAGTTGAAGTCCCTGGGGAAGGGGCCAAAATGAGAGGCTCATTCCAGGAGGAAATCAGAAACAACTTTCTTACATTGAAAACTGTCCCAGAACGGAAGGGGTTGCCTCCAGAGGTGGTGAGCTTCCCATCACTAGGTGTCTTCAAGCACAGGCTGAGGACCCATCGTTGGGACTACAGATCCTCCCTCTAGTTCAAACTAGAGGCTACCGAGGGCTGGTCCCTCAAGCTCTGAGGTTCTCCCCTGGTCATTATCTCTGCTCTCCTTTGTGGGTTTTGCATTCCTCTTTTGATGGACCTGCTGTCTCTCCAGCATCAGTGTAAGCTCCTTGAGGCAGACACTTTCCATTATCTGTTTAGCCCAAGCACCCAGGATCCTGCCTGGCACATGGTAGGTCAATGCTTGATGTTTGATTCTGTGCCCTTCAAAGGCTGTAGAAATGCAAAGTCAAACTGGACCCTAGATCCATCGGGAGCCAGTGGTCTGCTGGCTGGGAGGAGCTCATGTGGGCCTGCCCCAACCTGGAACATCGTATGGGGAAGCCAGTAGCCAACTGCAGGCCCTACCCTGCACAGAGACCTGGGCTTGAATCTCTCATCCCCTCTCTGGGCATCTGATTCCCATCTGTAAAATGGAGATAAGACTTATGGGCTCTCCCTACCACATAGGACTACAGAAATAAGAGGTGGAGCTGGGCTCAAATGAAATGGTATCTGCCTGCAAAGCTTTCTACAACCTTGCCACTGGGAACATGGCTCCTTACTCTATGTAGACCCAAGTTGGAGTCAGTGTCCTGAGAGCCTTGAATGACAGAGTCAGGGAGAGCTTGAGGCTGGCTGACACTCTTCCCCTTCTTCTGTGGCTTCAGGACACCTCATGGCCAAACCCCAGGAGGATATGACCCTCCCCACTCCCAGGCCCCAATCCCTGAGGCTGAGGACATTTGAGATAGGGGTGGGGATGAGTCTCCCAGTCCTTGAGGCCTTCCTGCCACCCCAGGCAGCCCGCCAGGATTAGACATGGTTTCAGGAAAAGAAGCCAAGAGAGAATCAGGAATTAACCGCCCTGGAGCCAGAAATAGCCTGGAGGGACTGACGTCACTGACTCCCACAGTCCCCCTCACCCAAAGTATATTTGAGAAAGTCAGTCAACCTTCCCCAGTGTGAGAGGGAAGAGCCAGAGACTCCGTGCTGGGGGTCCCGGACCCCCCAGAGGGGATGACAAAGAGGGAGCCAGGGGAAGAGCCAGTCAGGCAGGGAATAAACATTTACAGGTACAAAGAAAGGCAAAAGACAGGCCCTGCTCTCCAGGAGCTCCAACCATTATGTACAAAGGAGCCAAAGAGGATAAAGGGGAGATGATCGCCAGAGGGAAGGCAGCTGGGACCGAAGGAAGCCCAGAGAAAGGTGGACATGAGGAAGGAGAGCTCTGAGCATGGCTTGAGGGACAGACAGAAAAATGCCTGGAATGGGGATAAGAAATCCATCCAATGAGATATTTGGAGAGAGCCAAGTACAGAGCCTGGTGCATAGTAGGCACTTAACAAATGCTTGTTCCTGCGCCAGCCACTCCCGGGGAGAGGAGACCCATGTCACTGGGTCTCAGAATACAGGGGCATCCATGTAAGAAGACTGGA
This sequence comes from Gracilinanus agilis, assembly GCF_016433145.1. Lineage (NCBI taxonomy): Eukaryota > Metazoa > Chordata > Mammalia > Didelphimorphia > Didelphidae > Gracilinanus > Gracilinanus agilis. Next base: position 32,446,361 of record NC_058133.1, on the reverse strand, counting down.
AAGGAAGGGGGACAAAGCTCTGAAGGGCTCTGAATGCCAAATGAAGACTTATGTATTGGATTCTGGAAGTGAGAACTAATCACTGGAGTCTACTGCATGGTGGGGAGAAGGTGGTGACACAGTCAGATCTACCATTTAGGAAACATCGCTTTGCAGCTGAATGGAGAATGGATTGGAGTGGGGGAGACTTGAAGCAGACAAACCCACCAGCAGCTATTGCAATAGTCCAGGCATGAGGTAACGAGGGCCTGAAAGATGTTCCAAATTGTTGTTGAGTTGTTTTTCAGTCCTGTCCAATTCTTCATGACCCCATTTGGGGTTTTCTTGGCAAACATACTGGAGTAGTTTGCCATTTCCTTCTCCAGCTCATTTTACAGATGAGGAAACTGAGGCAAACAGGGTTAAGTGACATGCCCAGGGTCACACAGCTATGATGTGTCTGAGACTGGATTCAAATTAAAGGAGATGAATTTTCCTGCCACCAGTACCAGCACTCCGTGTACTATGGCACCACCTAGCAGTCCTGATGTTACAAATGCAGAAATGATAAACCAATCCAAATATTGGCTATGGGAGGTGAGAGAGAATGGGGAGTCAACAAGGATGCTTAGGATGTAAGTCTGGGTGCCTGGGAGGACAGTGATGGGCAGTTAGGAAGGGGAGGGGGAGAAAGATAATGAGTTCAGGACAGGACACACTGAGTTCAAGATGGCAAATAGCTAGAGAGGGATACGTCTGGAGGTCAGCAGAGATGATTTGGCTGGATAAGTAGACCTTACAATCATCAATGTAGAGATTATTATTGAATTCATGGGAGTTAATAAGATCACCAAGTGAAATTGTATAGGAGGAGAAGCCAAAACAAAGGAGCCTAGGACAGAGTCTTGTGGAGCACCCACAAGTAGATATGATATGAAGATCCAGTAAAGGAGTCTGAGCGGAGAGTAGCTGGGTGGCCCAGTGATAGTGAGTCAGGCCAGGAGATGGGAGGTCCTGATTTCAAACCTGATTCTCAGACACTTTATAGCTGTGTGACCTTAGGCAAGTCACTTAGCCGCAAATGCCTAGCCCTTACCGTTTTTTCTGTCTTGGAACAAATACTCAGTACTGGTTCTAAGACAGAAGGTAAAGATTGAAAAATAAAATAAAATAAAATTACATTGATTGACATTTAACAATATGTGAGTCACTTCTAAATCAACTCTGTAGACAAGAAGGTCCGTTGATTTTTTTTAGGGCAAAAGTCAATAGGAAATTTTAAAAAAGGAAAAATGAAAAGATACGGTATGCAATCAGGGCAATTCCAATCATACCTATTTTAACAAACCGTTAGTGTTGAAAAATGAGAAATAGATAAAAAAACAGATATCAACATTGACTCAGCATTTTTCAAGGAAACTTACTAGAAATGCATTAATTGCCACAACAAAACCTAAAGAGAAGAGTACCAAGGAAAAGAGAGTCATCAACAGGGTCAAAAGTTGCAGGTTGCAGAGAGGTCAAGAAAGATGAAAATTGGAAAAAAAGGCCAATGGATATGACAATTATGAAATCATTAGTAACTTTGGAGAGGGCAGTATTAGTTGAATGATGAATTCAGAGGATTATAGAGGCTTAAAAGGAGAGTAAGAGGAAAGGAATTCGCTATCAGGATGGATGGATCAAGTGAAGGCTTTTTGAGGGTGGGGGAAACATGGTTATGTTTATAGGAGGTAGGGAAGCAGCCAATAGAAAAAGATTGAAAAATGAGAAGTAGGGGATGATAGAGAGTGTAATCTGTTGGAAAAAATGGCATGGAATGGGATCACTTGTATATATATAGGGGATTTGCCTTGGCAAGGAGAAGGCCCTTCATGGAATACTGGACTGGTGGAGGAGACAGGGACAGAAGGAGGGCATGTAAGTGATGTGAGATGAAAGAAGAGGGGAAGAGGGAGTTCTTAGTGAAGGACCTTTAGTTTCTTTTTCCGGTAAAAAAAAAAAAAATGGGCAAGCAGCTGAGAAGGTGGGGGGGAGTCATGGGATGTTTGAAGAGGGATAAAAATGTTTGGAAGAGCTGCTGGGGTGGGTGGGACAGTGAGTTAATTAGAGAGATGTAAAGGAATTGCCTTGTAGCAGTGAGGACCCATAGAGGGTAAGTGACATAAATTTGTAGAGGACCCAGTCAGCACGGTTTTGTGATTTTCTTCAGCTTTGTTCAGCAGCACAGATATAGGAGAAAGAAATAGAGTCCCCAGCCTCAGCTACTAGTATATGTATATGAGAGACAGAAAAAGAGGGGAGAGAGGAGAGAAAGACAGACAGAGATAGTGTCAGAGGCTTCAACTCCTAGTGAATTGGAGGAAGGGGGAAGTATTATCCCCTGAGAAGGTTCCAGGGCAAATAAGGATGGTAGAATAGTACCCAAACCACACCTGAATATTTTCTCTGCCAAGAAGAAGGTGCAGGCCTAGACGGCAGGTCCTGGAAAAGTCTAGGGAATCATGGGTTATTCAACCCCTTACCCAGAAGGTCAGAAGGGATGGGGCTTTGTCCATGTGCGGAATGAGTCAGCCCGAAGGACACAACCGGCTCAGTGAAGGAATGAAACAACACAGTGAATGAGTGAAGGAATGAATGAATGACTTCTAGAGCAAAGGAAATTTTCCTTGGCTTTCTGAGGTGAGGATGGAGCCTCTCCTGTTCCTGGGTCCCTTGATTTCCATCTCCAGTTCACCCTCGGCAGTCCTGCCCTTCTTCACCTGGGCACTCACACCTGACGTGCCCTTGAGCAGCTTACTAATTCCGAAGCTGGAGCCAGGCCTGGAAGAGTGAATCAGGCAGCCCCTTGGTCCAGAGGTCTAGGTTGGGCCCAGGAGTGAGATCGGGTTTCTGTCTCAAAGCAGAAAGGATCTCCAAGCTTCCCCAAGATGGGGACTGCGGCTCCTCACGACACAGAATCTCAGATTCTCGGAGCTGGAAAGGACCTTGTGGAGTGGAAGAATCTCCCATAGCCCAATCCAGAATCTCCCATGGCGTAGCCTAGCAAGGGCTCGTGTGGCCCATTCTTGAAGATGCTACCTGCCAAGGTAGCCCATCTCGTTTGGGAACAACTTTTTTGGCTAGGAAAGCTTTATAAACCCTGATACATTGGGACACACTGATGTGCCTGGTCCAGCCTGGGCCACCTCCCCCTGGGGTCACGAAGCTGAGCATTCTTTATGCTTTTCTGGGCTAGGATCAGGGTTTCTTAGCCCAGGAAAGACTAGAGAGGCCCAGGCTGGGATTGAACAATTGATGATCAGCCTTGACCAACCACCAACCTATATTCATTAGAAATCTTGAACCTTTGGACTCCATCTCCCAGAATTCTTTTTTCATTACCCAGCATCCTTTTCCCTTCGTCCCCAAGTTACGTGCTTACGTTGTGTGTGTATAGTTGTGGGTAACTCTGATTCTCTTTCTCTCTTCCCCTCAACCGCGGTTTGGTTAGCTGCCTTTTTACTCTAGCTTTTTCATTTCAATTATTACTAAATCTTATAAAATATAATACTTAGAGATATTGTATATTAATTTTAATTCTCACACACCTCTAGGAGGAGAAGCCTACTTTGGTGTCCCTGGGTCCCTCACAGCCCACTCCTCCCAGGTCACCTTAGGTTCGCCCCCTCTGCTGCTGCTGGTTACCTGAGAGCCTGGCATCTTGTGCCCTCCTAGACGGGGAGCTCAGAGTGGGCAGAGGTCCTACCCTACCTGGGCTGCCCTAAGCCCAGGGCTTAACAGACAGAGATAGAAGCAACCTCAGAGCTTATCTGGTCCAAACCTCTCATTTAAACCAGAAGAAACTATTAAATGACTTGTCCAAGGTCACATAGCCAGCAAGAGATGGAGGCAGGGTTTGGACGCTGATCCTAAAGCTCCTTCTGGTATTCTCTGCGGCCACTTATGGAAACAGTCAAGGTTTACAAGCCAGGAAGAGCCTTGGGTCCAAGGGAGAGATCGTGGCTCAGGCTGGAACTGAGGTGGGAGCTGGGGTGAAGATGGTTGAGTTCAGGTCAGTGAGGGCCAGTCCAGAGCCCAGAGTGACCAGCTCCGTCCAGACCCAGTGAGGCCCGGCTTTAGGACAGAGCATCCAAGGGCTCAGGCCAAAGGTGCTTCTCAGGACTTCCCTCAAGCGTGTCCTCATTCTCCTTCCTGCCTCAGAAAGCGCAGTCGATATATTTGCTAACAAGGAGCCAGAAGAGCAGGAGGAAGGTGTGCCAGGCTGGGAAGTCCGTGCGTTTGGGTTCTGCCACCCACTCACAGACGTCGTGACCTTGGGCAAGTCACTTCCCCAGAGTCTCTTCTTCCTGGATATTGGCTATTATTTTCCCCCTTCTCCAGCGGCCGGGAACTACCATGAGTCAGAGCCGGTAACAAGCTCGGTCTCCCCACTTCTCAACCGGGTATAGCACCAAGAGACCAGGGAGCGGGCAGCCGGGTCACACACAGAGGGATCTAGATGGGAAAAGCCAGGTCTTCCCAGTCAGATGGGGGCTTTGGCCCCAATCCCCTTTCTATCTATTCTCCATCCCAGGACTTACGGACCTGCCTACAGTTCTCCCAGAGCCCTCCAGGCCAGTCTCGGAGAGTCTGGCCACATCTCCCAGCACACACAGAGACTGGCTAGGTCAGCCCAAGGCAAGACTCTCCCTGTCCCACCCCCAATGCTCAGATCCTATGTTCCTCCCTCTAAGACTTTGGCTGGGCCAAATGGAGAGAGAACTGGATTTGGAGTCAAGAAGCCCTGGGTTCAAATCCCTCCTCAGACATGTACTAGCTGAATGAGCTTGGGCAAAAAGTTTTGTGCCTCGGTTTCCTCGTTTGTAAAATCATGGGATTGAACCTGATGGCCTCTAAGCTCTCTAGGATGCTGTGCCCGAGGCCCTCCGTGCCCGTGGAGAGACCGGACAAGACTCTGAGCGGGAGGGCAAGTGAACAAGGTGGCCCTTTGGGGATTCCCAAGCTGAGCTTGGGACAGGCTGTTGGCCTTTGGGTCTCCTCCCCAGGTCCCCCTCCTCTCCCAATCTGGCATGCTTGTTCCTTAGCCTCCTAGCCTCCTCCTTTCTCCTCCTCTGAAGAATGGTACCCGAGGGGACGGCGGTGACGGCCCTCTGAGGACAGCGTATCCCTATCTGCTGCCCTGTCTCTGGCTCTCAGCAGGCATCCCTAGACCCTGGAGGAAGAGCAAAAGCTCAGGGGGAATGGGGAGGGGGGGTCAGAGGACCTGGGATCGAGTCCAGCTTGGCCACTGCCTTCCCCGTGCGAGCTGCTCTGCCCCTCAGTTTCCCCTTCTGTAAGATGAGTAGCTGGCCAGGCTGGCTCAAGGGCCTCTCCAGTTCTGACAACCATGTTCCGTGCCATGTTCCCTGAAACACCGCCAAAGGAAATAAGGAAGCTAACTAAGACCAATAGGACTGAAGTGATATATTCAAAGGCTGCTCCAAGGCTAGGCTTCTCGTGGCCAGGATATATAGAGCGGGGGGTGGGGTAGGGTCTTTCCTCAGAAGAAGAGCAATTCTCCCCAGGTGATACTTTTGTCTAACTGCTGGAAGAGAGAAGTGGGAGGGAGGGAAACAGAGGCTTCTGTCACTTCCAAGAAGTCTTCCTAGATTTAGCCCTCTCCCACACCAAGTAACTGCCCCCTATCTCTGGGGCTTTTCTCCCGTTCCACCTGCCCCATAGCTGTGTTGGTACCTGGAAACCCACTCAGAGCAGGGTTTCCTAGAGGATCCCCTTAGATTAAGGGCTTCCCAGAACAAGGGTATGTCTCCCCTCACATCTGGGGCTTCTCCAGGCAGGGCTGCATCAGTAGGGCTGCATCCCCCCTCTCAGACCAGGGGCTCCCTGAGGATTGGGCTATCTCTCCCCTCAGATCAGGGGTTTGGAGAGCATGGAAAGTGAGGGCTGAAAAGGATGCTGGAGATCTAAGTGAAATGCTGTGGCTCCCACTTTCCATTCTGCAAGCCCCTTGGCCTCTCTTCTGCACCCACCCAGGGGAGCCCTCTTGTCCTGGGCCTGCTCAGGAGTCACCAGTCATGGTCCCCTCATGGACATCAGTAGGGTGTCTCCTGCAGATCTAGGAGAGAAGCCAAAATCCTGCCGAAGCTGCCAAAAATTCTCCCCTGCTCCTGGGGAAGGGGTAACAGCTGTGGACTGGGCCCTGAATTGAACCCTAGCGTGGCTACTTACTTGCTATAGGACCTTGTACCAGTCCCTTCTCTTCTCTGCACCTCAATCTCCAAATCTGTAAAAAGAACGGCAGAAGGTGTTTAATTAGCTGGTGACAGATGGGGTCTTTCTCCTGGCTCTAAATCTGATCCATCCTCAGAACGCCAAGGTCCCTTCTGAGTGTCCCCCAAGCTAGAGACTGTCCCTCTGTCTGTCCCTCCCATCCCTCCTGCCTTCTTCCCTCCCTCAGCCACCCCAGGCCCATACAGACCCAGGGACCGATGGGGAAGGAGCCACAGGCTGGTGCTGTTTGAAGCCAATAAATTGGGAGGATTCCTACGCTGGGTCCGGTACCTCGGCCTGCTGGGCTTAAACATTCTCTGGGGGGCTGCTCTCAGTTGTAGGCGTCGAAGTCGATATCGTCGTCTTGCTAGGCCCAGGCTAGGGTAGCGAGAGCCCAGGCCCCGGGGCCGGGGGGCACGGGCAGGGTGTAGGGGGCCCATTTGGACCAACAGGTCCCAGCAACTATCATCTCAGACCTTGATGTTGCTGGGACCTGAGAGGGGGTGTCTATGACACGGGGCTGCCTGCACAAAGGATGGGCTGGGAAAGGTCATCTTGGTTAGGCCCCTGCCTCGACATTAGATTACGGCCACCTGGTCATCTGGAGATTTCCACCCCCAACCCCAGGACCACATGAGCTTCACTCACATGTCCTTCCATCCGCTCATCCACTCATTCATTCATTCATTCATTCATTCCCTCTCACCCATTCTTAATTCATAACCTCAATCACTTAATCTTATTCATTTTTTTTTCTTTTTCTTTTTTCATTTACAAGAAACTGAGGTGAACAGGGCAAAGCGACTTGCCTGGGGTCACACAGCTAGTAAACGTTTGAGACCAGATTCGAACTCAGGAAGATGAATCTTCCTGACCCCAGGACCAGCACTCTGTCTGCTGCACTACCTCGCTGTCCCATTAAACAATTAAAAAAGAATAAAACCCTCCTAAAATACGAGCTGCAAGAAAACAAATTCCCACGTTGGCCATGGCCAAAAATACTCATTCTGGATCTTAAGTTCATTACCTGGACCACAACAGAATTCTAGCAACAATGCATGAATTTTTCCCACAACCCCTCCAACGCTTCTCATTTTCCTCTTTTGTCATCTTTGCCAATCTGATGGATTCATGAGGTAGAATCTCAGCATTGCTTTAATCTGTGTTTCTCTATTAGTGAGCTGGAACATTTTTCATATGGTTCTTGATAGCTTGGATTTCTTCCTTTGAAAATGGCCTGTTCCTATCCTTTACTGAAGAAGGAATCTTAAGCCTCAAGAATTTGAACCAATTCTTCATATATCTTGGAGAGCAGAACTTTTTTCAGAGAAACTTGCAGTAAAGGTTTTTTTTTTCCCCAGTTGTTTATCTCCTTTCTAATTTTAATTGCATCAGATTTGTTTGTGCAAAAAATTCTCAATTTATATAAAATGTATTTATGTAAACATATTTAATATTTTATTTAAATTGAAATTTATATTAAATCGTATTCCTATCATTTTTGTAATTTTATTTATAATTTTATGGTATTTTGTCTTATGATATTAATAAATTATATTAATGTTAAATATTATATTCAAATCATTACAAAAATTTTCAATTTTATATTAAAATTGTCCATTTAATCTATTTAGTCATGAATTCTTCCCTTAACCATAGATGGGAAAGGTAAATAGCTTGTGCCTCTACGTTACTCGTGATGTACCTTTTATGTCTAAGCCACGTATCCACTTAAGAGTTGATTATGGTGTGTGCTGTAAGATGTTGGTCAATATCCAAATTCTGCCAAACTGCTTTTGAGCTGTTGAGGCAGTTTTTGTCAAACACCTCCAGTAACTGGGGTCTTTGGGTTTATTGAACACTATTCTACTGTATTTGCTTCTATATAGTGTGCATGTAATCTGTTCCACTGATTGATCTCTCTGTTTCTTAACCAGGAACAAATTTGTTTTCATACTTAACTGCTTTATAAGTATAATTTGAGATCTGGTTCTGACAAAACTCCCTTTCTTTCCATTTCATTTTCATTATTACCCTTGAGAGTTAACCTTTTTTCTTCCATATAAATGCATTATTGTTTTGAACTCTTGAAAATAATCCTTTGGTAATTTGATTGGTATGATACTGAATAAGTGTTTTAATTTAAGTAGTATTGTCATTTTTTATTATACTGACTCGAAATGAACGTTTAATATTTCTTCAATTATTGAGGTCTGTCTTTATTTCTGAAAAATTCTTTATAGCTGGGTACATATAGTTCTTAGATATATCTTGACAGCTTTACTCATAAATACTTTATAGTTTCTATAGTTATTTTGAATGGAATTTTTCTTTCTAACTCTTCCTGTTGGGTTTATTGGTCATACACAGGAACACTGATGATTTATGTGGATTTGTTTTATATCCTTCAATTTTGCTGAATTTATTGTTTAAAAATTAGTCCTTTTTTTAAAAGCCTTACTTTCCACCTTAGAATCAATACTGTATATTGGTTCTAAGGCAGAAGAGTGGTAAAGGCTAAGCAATGAGGGTTAAGTGACTTGCCCAGGGTCACACAGCTAGGAAATATCTGAGGTCAAATTTGAACCCAGGACCTCCTGTCTCTGGACCTGGCTCTCAATCCACTGAGCTACCCAGCTGCCCCCTAAAAATTATTCTTTAGGAGTTTTCTAAGTAAATCATCATATCATCTATAAGAAGTAATAATTTTGCTTTCTCTTTACCTGTGCTTATTCTTTTGATTTCTCTTTCTTGTCTTGTTGTTGTAGCTGGTGGTGATAAAAGGCATCTTGGCTTTACCCCTGATCTTAGTTGGAAAGGCTTCTCACTTTTTCCATTATGTATGCAACATATACACTCTTGCTCTGCTCTCTCAGGGCCAGGTCTAATATATTTTCTCCTCTGGGTTCTCAGCACCTGAAAAGTTTAGGAGCATATCTTTTCTCTGCTATGAGCTTGAGCCCCCACTGGCTGTGTTTCCCCCAAACTATTAGGGAGCCAGTGACTAGTGTCCCAGTTCTATTTCACTATCTTAACATTGAGTCCATTGATTGGAGAATAGCAGAACAGTATGGTATATGAATGGGATTGATAAGAAATGATGAAGGGAATGATTTCAGAAAAACTTGGGAAGACTGATGCAAATAAAATGATGCAAAATGAGTGAGCAAAACCAGGAGAACAATTTATACTGTAACAATACAGTTATAAAGAAAATCATCTTCAAAGGACTTAAGAACTGTGATTAACACAATGACTCACTATAATTCCAAAGGACTGATGATGAAATCTGCAATCTATCTCTGACAGAGAACTGATGGACTCAGAGTGCAGATGGAAGCATATTTTTTCCTTTTGCTCTTTTGGATATGGATAATATAGTCATTAGTTTTGCATGACTATACATATTTGTAAAATGTTTTGTTTTCTTGCCTGCTGAAGAGGTGGGATATATATATGGAGAGGGAGGGAAAGAATTTGGGCTTGAAAATAAAATAAATTTGAGGTATTGGGGAAAATTGTCTATTTCTTCTCTTGTTAACCTGAATATTTTATATTTTTATAAGCTTGCGCTCTAAATGATCATTTTTGTTAGAATATGGTTGTGCAAAAGAGTTCCTGAAAATTTCCTATATTTCTTCAATTGGCCCAAATTCTTTTTCATTTTTTTTACACGAATTTGATTCCTTCTCTCTTTTTAAAAAATTAGGTTAGCTCAGTTTGTTTTATAAGTAAATTAGGAACTGTAATATGTGTGAGTACCTCAGATTGTGTCTCCTGGAGGACACTAGGGAGCAGATGGCATGTCTCCACATGGAAGGTACAGGATGCTGCTTCCAGGAGTACTGTGATAGCAAGTAAGGTAAATGCCTTACAGACTATAGAGCATGCCTAGTACTTCTGAATGGCTAGCTACGTGTTTGTGACAACCCTTTGTCTATTGGCTGCTTAGCCAGAATTTCTTACGTCTTCAGAAAGGTCTAAATAACCTTTGGCCGATTCTCTCTGGCTCATTCACGTTTGGTGAAGATCTACTTCCAGGGAGAATTCCCATAGATAATGAATCTGCTACATCTCATCTTAGGATCATAGGAACCCTGTAGGGTCTATTAGTGTCTTTTCTTTAATGCTCTTCACTCAAGCCCCCACCAGCAGTGTTCACCTGATTTATTAGGAACCAATGACTAGTATCCTCAGTTACATTGAACCACTTAACATCAGATAACTTTTCTTACTTCAAAGATAGAGGAAGAACAAACATACCAACATTTCTCCCAATAGCTCTAGGGCATAGTCTCCCCAATACTATATCTGTCTCGGAGGGAACAGGCTCAAAACTTAGCTCAATTTCTACATAGCATGGGCCCCACCAAGTTCACATCCAAACTTGGCATTATTGCTGGATGTTTTGGGCTACTGCCAGGCTCTGGTTCTGAAGGGCAGCCCCAAAGTTTGCACCTTGCTCCTCAGGATAGCAGTGTTTGGTCAGTTGCAACACCCAGTCTGAATTCTGACTTCTAGATTCCCAAGGTCATGGATATTCCACTCCTCCTAACTAGAACAGAAAAGGATAAATGAAAGAGCCCCAAAGGTCCCATTTCTCTCTTCAGAAAAGGAGATCTCCATTACTCTTCCCCTTATAGCATGGTCTAACTCTTCATACCACCAGAGTTCAACTAAAGAGGATGAAAGCAAAAATACGGACAATGCTGACCTGGACTTTTCAAAGATGATTTCAGTTCTAGCTATGCAGGGAGTTGAAAAAGGCTCCTCCCAGCTATGTGGCTGGTCAACTGGAAACAGTTACAGAATGTCCACACATGCTCCACTGTCTCTCCAAGACATTGCCCTCACATGTCATAATTCCCCCAGAAGCAGCTCTGGAGTATTCTGCACATGGTGATACGCCATCTGCTCCCTAGCGTCTTCCACATGGGGGACACACTATCTGAAGTATGGAGAGCAAGTGCCAGAACTCCATTACAATTAATTTTTTTCTTTAAAAAAACCAACTCCTAGATTTATCCATTGGTTCAATAGGGTTGGTTTTTTTCCTTTTAATTTTATTAACTTCTTATTTAATTTTCATAATTTTTATTTTGTTACTTAGCTGAAGGGTTGATTTTTTCTATCTGTGTACTCAAGTCATTGATTTATTCTTTCTCTTTTATTGATGAAGATTTAGAGATAAATTACATTTATTTCTTTAAAATGTATATATTTAAAGGTAAATTTCCCCCTAAGAACTGCTTTAGGTACATTTCATAAATTTAGATATGTTGTCTTATTATTGCGATTTCTTTTATGGTATTATATATTGTTTCTATTTGTCCTTTAACCCAACAGTTACTTAGAATTACATGATTTATTTTCCAATTACTTAAAAAAACTTTTTCAACATCTTTTTCTTTTTTCAGATTACAAGTAGACATAATTGTTAATAATCAGTTCCATTTACTTTTAAATTCTCTCCTCAAGGGCATATGTTTTATTTTATTGTGATCAGTAAGTGATATATTGACTATTTCTGCTTTTCTACAGTTTTAGTTAGGTTTTTACGCCCCAAAACACGGTCAATTTTTGCTAAGGTGGCATATTCAGTTTTCTTTTCTCATTCACTAATTGCCAGAGAACTATCATCTGTAATTTTTCTAAAGTTCTCCTTAGGTCATTGACATCTTTCTTGTTTATCTTTTGGTTAAATTTATCTAGGTTTTAAAAGAGCTTATTTAGGTCCCTCACGGTTATTGTTTTACTACATATCACTATAAGCAATGAATGTACTCAAAAGTATCATTTTTGTTAGAATACGATTTGATTAGCTTTTAAGTATTTAGATGCTAAGCCATTCTGGGTAAAAATTAAACATCAACAGACATTATCTACAGTGCTTTTAAGCACAATGTCAATTCCTTGCTTACCTCTTTATCATATCTATATTTATAGTACCATAAGCTTTGATACTTCACCTTATCACCACTCTCCATCTCTCTGATTTGGATAATGGAGCCATAAACTTTAAACCTTCATTTAAGGAGAGAACCCAGCTCAGACTTCTTTTCATTTCTTGCCTGGCAGCACTTCTTTGGGATTACTCTGACTTCCCCCCCCACCCCCCCACCCCCGGCCCCCAGGTCCTTTTCTGTCTAGTCTTCCTCCAGTTAAGCTCCTTGTGGGCAAGAACTGTCTTTCTTCCCCCTTCTACATTTGTATCCTTAGTGCTTAGCATAGTGCTTGGCACATAGCGGGTGATTAATAAATATTTATTGACTGATTGACTTTAGCCTTATCTGAAATTATGATTATTACTCCTGCTTATCTGAGTTTAGCTAAAGCATAATAAATTTTGCTCTAGCCTTTCATTTTTACTTTATGTGAATCTTTGTTTTTCAAATATATTTCTTGTAAGCAATGTATTGTTAGTTTCTGTTTTCTAAGCCACTCTGCTATTCTCTTTTTGTTTTATGGGTGAATTCATCCCATTCCCATTTACAGTTTATGATTGTTAAATGTGTATTTGCCTCTAATCTGTCCTCTTCAGCTTTTCCTCTGCTCCCATCTTCTTTTCAAATAAGGCACAAAAGAAAGATCATTCATTTTTTCATTTATTTACTTTCCCATTCACTCATTCATTAATTTATTCCTTCATTCCCTTGCTTATTTATTCAGTAAAAAAGCATTTATTGAGCACTTCCTTTGTGCCAGGCTAGGGATACAAATACAAGCAAAAAGAAAGTCAGTTCCTTCCCTTCAGGAGCTTCTATTTTAATGAGGAGAGGGAAGGTTATAGAAAAGAGAAAGCTGAAAGATTTATTTATCCACTCATTCATTTTTTTCATTCACTCCCCCATCCATTTATTTATTCTGTCACAAGCATTTATTTTGTGCTAGAAGCAGTTCATCCATTGATTTCTTAGATACACCAAAATCTTCCTTATTTCCCCCAACCTGGAAGTTCCCCATTCCCAAAGACATGGGATAAGAAGATAGAAATTCTACAAGAGGATAGTAGGAAGGACTCAGGATCAGCCTGGTTTCTGGACCAGGCAAGTATTGTGAAAACCACAGGATTTTGGATCTAGAACCAGAGGACATTTAGTTCAACAATCTCTTATAAAGAAACTAAGGTCACACAAATACCAGAAGTGTGATTTGAATCCAAATCCTCTGACTTTGATTTCCACTGTACCACATCAGCAGCTCCCAAACTTGTCTAAAATCCATCCAGAATTTGCACTCCAGACTTCTGGCTTCCCTTCCTGTGTGCTTCCTGCCATGTCTTCCAAAGAACATTAATCTTGGCTTTCTCTTCAATTCCTCATTCTCCCTCATCTCCCATAGTCATTTAGTTGCTGTGTTGAGAGGCAGTGTAGATAGAAGGCTGGGCTTGGAGTCAGGAAGACCTGAGTTTTAATTCTACTTCAGACCCTTACTGTCTGCTAGAGGCCTCAGTTTCCTAAAATAAGGGGGGTTGAACTCGACCTCCAAAATCCCTTCCGGCTCTAAATCTATGATTCTCTGATCTAATTATTTTGACCTCCACGGCATCTCTAGAATTCCCTTACAAGACTCTCATCACTTCTCACTGGGACCACCACATAACCTCTCCTGATTGGTGTCTTTGCTCTGAGTCTATCCCACTTCTCTTCCTTCCTCCACTTCTCTGCCAAATCGGTCTCACCGTGCCATCTCCTCAAGAATCTCCCTTGGATCCCTATGACTGGGATAAAGTCCACATTCTTCTGGTTGGCATTTAAGACTTGCTGCAAGCCTACCTTTCAGGCTGGTTCCTCATGACTCCTCTTCACCCAATCCTTGCTCCAGCCTACAGCGGACAATTGTTATTCTTCATATTCCATCTCTCCCCTCCCCTCCTTTGCCCAGGCTGTTCCTTAAACCAGGAATGCCCTCCCTCTTCACTTCCACCTAGGATAAAGCAGCTGCTTTCAAGGATCAGATCTGATGCCTCCTTCAAAAGCTATTTCCCCTCAAAGGTCAGCGACTCTCTATTACCAGGCAGATCTCTTTATTTATCTTTCCATCTGCTTATCTGTGAATATGCTCACTACCCTCCGGAAGCTCCGGAAGGCCCACGCCTGGGTCTCCTGGGTCTCTAGATTCCCCCGCGGAAGAGCCTTGTAGGTGGATGGATAGTACCCTAAAGGAGGTTTCCAAACGAAGGCTGCACAGCCCGGCTAGAGCTAGATTGGGGAGGGTCTGCAATGCCACCTTCTGGAAATGGAAGGCGAGGTCGCGGACCACGGAGGAAAGTGACTTCCCCTGTGAAGGGCAGAGCAGTGATTGCGCGTCGAAAGGCCCCCCGCCATTCCTGTTTGCCACTGAATTGCAGGGTGACCAGCTCGCCGCCCCTGTCTGGGACGCCAGCGGAACAGGAGGGGGTTTGCCTCGATGTTCCCTAGATCTTTGCTCCGGAGTCCTCAGGAGGGGGAGAGCGGGGCTGCGGGCAGGAGCAGGGAGGGAGACGAGGGCGGGAGCAACCTCAAGGCCCCGGGGCCAACTCCCACGGCCGAGAAAGGAAACCGGGCGGGTAGGTGGGGAGACGCTATGACCCACCGGCTGCCTCCAAACCGGCCATCTGCAGGCTCTGGGCGCCTCCTGCCGGTCTGATTAGACTGAGGTGGGGTGGGGCGGGGGCGGGAGTGGGGG
>NC_058133.1:32385382-32411568 GCF_016433145.1 Gracilinanus agilis | reverse complement strand
GGAAAAGGGGAAGGAAGGAAGGAAGGAAAGAGGGAGGGAGAAGGAAGAAGGGAGAAGGGGAAGGAAGGAAGGAAAGAGGGAGGGAGAAGGAAGGAGGAGGGAGAGAGAGGGGGAGACAGACATTTGAGCAGAGGAGGGGCAGGACCACGTCTATGCACCAGAAAGACTGATGACTGGCGCTCTGAGTGCCGGATTTGGGGGGAAGCCTTGGGGGGGGGCGTGTTCAGCAGGTGGGGAGATGCGGGCCTGGGTCTCAGGGAGCAGACAGGGCGAGGGGCGGGTGTGGGGAGCCAAGAGCCTCTCTCTTTCCAGGCTGAGAACCTGCTCGGTACCCTGGTTGTGCCTGTGATCAAGAAGGACTACGGTGCACAATCAGACATCACCCAAATATGGAACAGCACCATGGAAGGGGTAAGTAAGGACCCCTGGTCTCATTGGGGCACACAGATCCTGTCCTTGGGAAGCCATCAGTGCCGGGGTGTACCCAGGCAGTACATAACTCTGAGGGTCCCTCAATCTGAAGGGGGCGCAGCCATGTCGAGACTGGAGTATACTCAGACGGAGGGGCACAACTCTTGTCGACATTGGGGGACACCCAGACGGAGGGGCCCCTTGGTCTGAGGGGCTGAGGGTGGGCTCCTTCCCCCAAGCCCTGAGTGGCCTCTCCCTTTCCCAGCTCCACTGCTGCGGCTTCAATAACTACACGGACTTTGAGGGCTCCCCGTTCTACCAGAAGAACCAGAGCTTCCCCTCATTCTGCTGCAACGACACCACGGCCTCTTGTACTGAACAGGAGGCCTCCACAGCCTCTGTCCAGGTAGGGGAGAGGGCAGCCTGTGGCCTCGGGGCTTCTCCTGGGGGGTGCCAGGGAGCCCTAGAAGGTTCTTGACCACACGAGGGGCAGGGCTGGCCCAGTGAGTCCTGGTGGCTGATCAGGAGGGTCTCTCATGGGGGAGGTGGCGCTTGAGGGAGGCAGAGCGAGGGCAGGAGGAGGGTCTTTGGGGAGGCCGAGGCTGGGGTGCGGGGGGGCCTGGAACCCCACCAATCCTGTCCCTTCCCATTCCCCCAGGGCTGTTTCAAGCAGCTCCTGAGAGACATTCGCACCAACGCGGAGGTCGTGGGTGGCGTGGCTGCCGGCTTCGGGGCCTTCGAGGTGAGGCTCGGCCTGGGCTGGGCTGGCCCTGGGGGGTCTCCGATTTGGGCGGGGGGCCCGGGGTCCGTCCCAGAGCAGGCTGTCCCCTGAAGCTGCCTTGCCTCTCTCTCTCCCTGCAGCTGGCCGCCATGGTGGTGGCCATGTACCTCTACTGCAAGCTGGACAAGGCCTGAGGCTGATGGCTGCGGGGGAGGGCGCGGGTGGGGGTGGGAGCGGGCAGACCGCGGCCAGCGGCCCAGCTCCTGCCCGGCGTGATTAGCAGGTGATGGGACGGACACTCGGATCCGAGCTTTCAACGTGGCTGAGCCAGCCCGGCCGACCTCGGCCGTCTCCCCCTCCCCGAGGCCGGATCCTTCCGGAGCGCCTCCTTCTCCAGGGCCGGCATGAAGGCTTCGGGGAGTCAGAGCCCCCCTGGGAGCCTCCATCCCCGCAGGAGGCTGAGCCGCAGCCCGGGAGGGGGCGGGGGAGGGGGCGCCGCAGGACCAGATCCAGAAACTTCGGGCTTTTGATTGTACAAAAATAAAGACTTTTTTCCATTTGCCAGACTGGTCTGATCTCCGCAGGGGGAAGTCCGGAGCCCAGGGGGTGCCGGGGCCGCCCGCGCCCTGCTTCTCCCTCACCCCTCCCGGCCCCACGGCCCAGCTTCCTCTCCTTGTCTCAGCCTCCAACACTTCTATTACGGCCGTGGCCACCCTTTCCAGCCTGGCCCGGCCCCGCCTGGGGGAAGGGAACCCAGGATTTGGAAATAATCCCGGTGGGAATCCTGGCCCCGGCTGGGGTCTTCCCCAAAGGGATTTCAAGCTGAGAAGTGTCCTGTTCAGTGTTCAAGCCCTACATTTAGCACATGGGGAAACTGAGGCACAGACAAGCATGCCTCAAGTCATGTTAGAAGGGAACAGATGTTCAGCTGTGCCAGGCACTGTGCTAAGTGCTTTGCAAATCTCCCATTTGACCCCCCTGGGAGGGAGGCGCTGTTATTGCTCCCCTCTGACAGACGCTGGCTAAGTGACTTGCCCAGGGTCTCAGGGCTGGGTTGGAATTCGGGACTCCTTGCCTCGATGTGCCCTGGCTGCCGGGCTTAGAGCTGGCCAGCCTGGGTGGAGGTAGGGGTGGGGAGCCGGGAATTGGCTCCTGGGACCATCCTGATCCAATTCTGGTCCCTCCCAGGGTGAGCCACTGGAATGAGGGCTTGGTTCAGCCCCGAGAGCTCACTCCTTCTGGGGCTGAAGTTAGGCTGCAGGGGAGGCTTCACCATGAGGGCTGGGCTCGGCCGGCAGGTGACGAAAGCAGCTAGCGGGAGTCTGCCAGCCCCCGCCCAGCCGCCCCTTTTTCCAGCTCGGGCTCCCAGGGGGACTTTGGCCCCAGCTGCTGGCCTCCCCAGGGCCTGGCCATTGAGCTGGAACACCATAAAAATACCAGGCCGGCTAGACCCGGCTTGGCTCTCGCCCCGCCTGGGCACGGCTGGTGTTTCCTGGGCAACAGGGAAGTTGGTCCCTCCGCTGGGTGCGGGCTGCGGGCTCCCTCTCCAGGGCCTTCCCAGGGCACCCCAGAGACCCCATTTCCAAGGCTTCCGAGAGCCGCCGCTTCCTTGTTGGAGCCGGCTGGGCTGGCAAAGCGCCTCCGAGAGGAACTGACCCGGGCAGGAGAGGCTTTGGGTGCAGGAAGGGCGCTGGCGGCCACCGTTACCCGGCAACGGCCCAGCTGGCCCGACCGGTTCTCCCATCTGGGCTGTCAGTTGGGTCTCTGGCTCTGGCTCTGCCCGGCCTCTGCCCACTCGAGGAAGGGCCCATGCTGGGGTCTGCCCAGAAGCTGGGCTCGAGGCTCTTCTCGCCTCCACTCGCCCACATCCTCGTGTCCGAGGGGGCTCGCCATTTGCCTCTCCCCCTCCCCTGCCGGCAGCCCTGGTGCCAGGAGCTGATTTGCCTGGGCTTGGCGGCTCCCCCTCCCACCCCACACACAGGTGCCAGGGTGCTGCGGGACGTCAGGTGGGTGGAGTGTTTGCCAAGGGCTTGATTTGATGGAGAGCCGAGAGCGGGGAGGGTGGCACGAGCGGCTGAAGGGGGAGCTTGAAGGCGTCCCAGGAGGGGAGGCAGGAGCCGCCCTGGCGTCGGGCACCTGCTTTGGAGGGTTTGCATTGACTGGGGCTGCAGCACTCAGACGGGTTGACCTTTAAGGCCTCTTCCAGCTCTCCTGGGTGGCCTCTGTGGCCCTTCTGATACAACATACCACCCCTCCTAGCATCCCCTTCAGCCCCCCAGGCTCCAGGAGTAGGGAAGAAGGAACCTTCCCAGCAAGTTCTGGGGGGAGGACAGCTGGGTGGTTCAGTGGATAGACAACCTGGCCTGGACGCAGGAGGTCCTGGGTTCAATTCTGGCCTTGGACACTTCCTAGCTGGGTGACCATGGGCAAGTCATTTAACCCCCACTGCC
Source organism: Gracilinanus agilis (assembly GCF_016433145.1). Lineage (NCBI taxonomy): Eukaryota > Metazoa > Chordata > Mammalia > Didelphimorphia > Didelphidae > Gracilinanus > Gracilinanus agilis. Next base: position 32,407,986 of record NC_058133.1, on the reverse strand, counting down.
CAGCCGTTCCTGCTCTTCTGCCTTAGAACCTATACAAGTAAGGATTAAAAGAAAGGTGGGAGTGGGGGGAGAGGTGATGCCAAGCTGGTCCAGACTAGCCAGATGGAGTCAGCGGATTGATTCCTCAGCGGAGCTGGAAGAGACCTAGAGATCCTTGTGTGCACTCTTTTACAGGTAGGGAAACTGAGGCCCAGAGCTAGAAAGGGACTTGCCCAAAGCCACCTACCTAATTCAAGGAGTAGTCAAGACCAGAGCCCAGATATGCTAATGCCCAGCTCAGGGGTCTTTACACAGAACTCCCTCCTTTCCTAAATGAGGAGGGGGAGGTCAGGGTGGTGTCTGAGGCCCTCCCAAGCCCCTCAGCACCCCTCAGGCATACATATATTGTTATAAAGAATAAAGGGGGATGCTACTTTACTCCTAGGGGATATATGGATACTGGTGAAGAAGCTGTGTCTCTGTATTCCCCTAGGTTGCTGGTGACTGGGGAACACTGACCCCAATCACCTTTGTTTGATGTTATAAATTCCCTTTCTAAATAACAGTGCCTAGGCAGGACCCTAAATGGTCAGGTGGATGGGTGACCCTTTCAGGTCCCACCTGGGGTTGGATAAATTATTAATATTGGACTCTGATTAGCCTTGGATCACATTGTTCATCTGACTGCGTTTGCTCCCTCCCCAACGGTCATGATATAATGACCACTCAGGAAGGTACTTATTAAATATCTTATCTATGATCTAAATTAGGGAAAGGATAATCAGGATATGGATTGGGGATTGGAGACCCTGTCAATCCAAATCTATAATCTATAATCCCTCAGGACTGGAGGCTATTGATTCAGTAAAGCTGGAGCTATTGTTCTTCACAATCCCCTCTGATTTCAGCTTGGCCACTGCCAAACCAGAGAAAGTCTGCCCTGCTGGATGCAGCTGTATTGATGATTTCTCTAAGCTTTCCTATTATCAGTTCGTGATGTGTTAGCCTTCACAGCCTTCAGGAAGTAACCACCCTTATAAAACCACCCTCTTCTTCTTAGACCTCCCTTCCTCCCATTCACCACTCTGGCCCAGAGATCTAAATAGCTATGATGATTCAGATGTCTAAAGATCTAGGGAGATTCAGAGAGAACCAATGACCAAAGGTCAGAGACCCACAGATCAATGGTCAAGGACCAAGACCCCAAAGATCAATGGTCAAAGGCCTCTCCCAGATGACTGTTGAGGTATTTATACTCTCAGGCCAACCGACTTTGCCCCTGGCTCACGACATCTGGGAACATTCCGATGTCTCCAACTGTCTTCCCTGTCAATCAAGGTGAGACCCACATTTCCCAAGGTTTGAACATAACAATATCCATGGCTAATGGCCCTCCAAGGCCTTCTTGTCAGTTTTCCTCCATGGCTCTAGGGCCATGACTGCCTCTCCTCTCTCCAGACTAAACACCCCAGTCTCTTTGGCTCGTGGTCCCGTCACAGTTACTGGTCACTCCTTTGGAAAGTCCATCTTCCCTGTGCCTTTGGGTCGGGGGGTGGGATGGGGTGTAACACTCATGAACCCTGGCTTGAGGGCCTGCCACATGGAGAAACTCGTGGGAGAGAGACTGAGGCAGAAATTGGAGCACGTAGGCAGGCCAAAGAGAGAGAAACTCAGCTTGAGGCAGAGGCAAGAAGTGAGACAACCAGGAGGTGGCCAGAGGGAGAGATGCTGGGAGAGCGGCCTTGGCTCATCCCTGACATCAGGGAGCTGCGGCTGACCTCTGACCACTTCCCAGCCAGGGGCAGGGCAACCTGGGCTCCAGAAAGGAAGTGTAAGGGTACGCCGCATTTGGGGGTTGTCCTTACAGGGCCCCTCTCCCTGGCACTGTGGAATCTAAGGAGCTTTTGGGGATGGACCACCAGCTTCCTCCCCAATACACCAAGGAACTCCACAACCCTCTGCCTGTCTTGCAGGTGGTGGGCATCACATTTCTGTGTAGGTGCCAGTGGACCCGGCTCTTCCACCTCCAAAATTTCTCCAGGTCTTCCCCCTCCTCCTCCACCCCTAAAGGCAGGGTCCACTTTCCCTGGGTTCATTTCCTCCGTTCGACGTCCAGACAACACGCTCTCCAGTGGCCCCGACAACCCCGACCTTCCGGCGGCAATGTTCCCTTTGTGATATCCTCAGGACCCTCTGAAATCTGGCTGCCTGGGCTCTGGGTTCTAAAATCACCAGCAGTTAAGACCATTTCTCCGGCCCTGTTGTCATAAGACCATTCCTGGACCCCAGCTTCAGCCTCCTCTGGGGCCTCCAACTCTGGGCCCCTTCCCAGAGTCCTCTAACCTGCAGCCTCTGCCCACCCCGGGCCCTCGATGGCTTCGGGAAGGTGAGGTAGGTGCTGGGCTGGGGGCCAAGGATGAGCTCATAGCTCTGTTTACCCTTCACTGTGTCATCTTGGGGAGGTCACCTTCCCATAAAAGTCGCGTGAGTCTGCCCTGTCCTAGGAATTCAACAAGGAAGGATTCAGAGTTCCACCACAAATCATAAAAAAACTATATTAGACACATTTACGGGTGTCAGGCCGAGGCCTGGGCAAACAAACCATAAAAAGCCCTTCCTTGGGACTTGACATGACCTCCGAGGATGGTCTACACTGCCTGCCTCCCCAGCCTCTGCCCTCTACCCCACTCCAGCTCCCACGCCCGGACCGAGCGTGTCCTCAGGGGCTTTTTCCTCAGTCCTGTGAGCCGGGACCCAGTGGCTAAGCCTCCCTCCCTTCCAGCCCCTTCTGGAGCCCTTTTCCCTGGGACTCTCTTCCTGCCTCCACAAAGCTCCAAAGGCACCCAGGCCGGCCTCCCGGCGGCAGGGTCTGGCCCAAGCCCTGACTGGCCTCGGCTTCCCCGGCTGCTCCCATCGCCATTCCTGTTGTGTGTGCCCGCTGCCAGGCGCGGCTCCTTCCACTCCCACGTACTGCTGGGCCGCGCAGGTCCTCGCCCTCGGCCCCCAGACTCCTCTGCCTGAAGACCTCCAAAGAGGGGGGACCCCCCGCACCCCGGGGAAGGCCTGCCCCACCCGGGGCAGCTCTGGGTGGAGCGAGGCCACGCCACACCCTTGACCCCATTCGTCTTGCCTGTGCCCTCAGAGGAAGGGGCACGGCGAGGGCGAGGACTGGAGAAGCCCCAGTGGGGCTGGGAAGAGGCGCGGCAGGGTTCGGCCTCAGTAACTGAGTCAGAGCAGGGCCGGGAGGCAGCAGACCCCTCCTTGGACTTCCTCCGTGACCCCGAGGGCAGGTCCCAGAACAGGGCGAAGCCTCGAGCCTCTCCCGGGGGGCTGCCCGTCCCGGCCCCTTTAACGGGTGCTCGCCGGCTCCTCAACCCTCCCCTTGTTGGGCCCTCGCCAAGGTTCCGATAATGGTCTCTGCGCTCCAGGCGTGACTCCGTGGCCAGGTCCGGTGACCTTCCCTTATTCCTCCCCATTGTGGCCCTCCCTGCCCTCTCCTTCCACTTCCTGGACTTGGGGCTCTCCTGTTTCCCCATGATTCTGGCTGAGTCACCTGCGCTGGCCCTCAGGCCTTCGCGGCCCCGGGAGGCACCGGCCCCCGGCGTACCTGGGACTGGGCGAGCCGGGGCTTGTCGGGCACCCTTGGCTACACAGGTGGAAGCAGCTCGTTAGGAGCAGGTGGAGGCGGGGGGTGTGGGTGGCAGGCGCCCGACGCCCCGGGGCCGCCTCCCCTCGCCTCTCCAGCCGGCTCGGTCCCTGCCCAGAATGCCAGGCTGCAAACATTCCTCTCGCCCAGCCCGCCAGCCCCCTGGTGGCCACTTCCTTCCCCCAGGGGAGTCGGGGACACACACTGGGCAAGACCTCGGAGCAGAGCCGGAGCGTGTGGGCAGCCGGGCAGTCCAGCAGCCTTTAGGAAACGAGCTGCTCTGAGGCGGTGCCCCACCGGGTGCTCAGAGCACGCAAACACCTCCATGCAAACGGGCGTGTGCAGGAGCCCAGAGGGACAGCACTAACACCAAGGGGGATTGGGCAAGGCTTCCCGGAGGAGGGGGGCTCTTAGCTGGGACTCGAAGGGCTTGGCATCATTCTTCCACGGAGCCTGGAGTGAGAGGGAGCCAATGCAGTCTATGGAGCAGGGGAGGTGACCTGGCTGGACTTGCGCTCCCCAGAATGACGCAGTGACCCAGCAGAGGATGGGTGGGAGTGGGGAGACGCTGGAGGCAGGCAGACGCCCCCACTTTCCCCCCAGCAGTCCTGATGTGAGGGGATGAGGGCCAGGGATGAAGAGAAGGAACCCCAAGGCTGTTACTGAAGGAGGAGCCAGCTAGGGAGCCGGGGAGGAATCGTCCAATAAGAGGAAGAGCTGGAGAGAAGGGCCGAGGGAGGAGAGGCTGCGGGAGGTTTGGAGAAGGCCGCGGGACTGGGCAAGCCAAGGAAGGCTCGCTGGGAGCCGGGGGGAGCCGTCTTGGTTGGATGATGAGGGCGGAAGCCAGATGGCGGAGTCAGGAAAGGAGAGAAAGCGGAGGCGGCCGGGGAGTTCAGGCTACAAAGAGCCACCGGGCCGATGGAAGGCCCACGGAAAGGGTTTTTGGGGGGCGACGCAGGCACTGAGGAGCCAATAGAGAGTGAAAGATTAAAACGGGTAAAAAGTGGGGAAGAGGACATGGACAAGGCCATCTGTGCAGGTGAGGAGCGAGGCCACACCATGGGGGACGGCGAGGGAGAGGCGCAGAGATAAGGAAGGGGAGAGGAGGGGAGGGGACTTTCTGCAAAGGGCCACAAGCTCTCCTTTTTTCAGTCAGTAGGAGCCCGAGGCAAGAGGGAGCCATGGGAGACTGCAGAGGGTGAGGGAGGCTGGGTGGATAAGGAGGGAGCATAGGCTCTGGCCAAGCAGTACTTAATGTCCAGTTGAGGCTGGGAAACAAATCTTCAATGACCCAGGCAGAAGGGCTGTGAGACTGTGGGTCAGCAGTGCAGCAGGAGTGGGGCAGGGATTCAAGAGGGCAGTGTAGACCCAAACTGGACTGTCAAGGAAGGCGACTGGGCAGAGGCGAGATGGAGACTGGGGGGAGCACCGGCGCAGAGCCTAGAGGTGGTGACGGAACAAAGTGTAGCACAGCTGGCATGGGGGGGCCAGAGGCCGGGGGTGTTGGGTCTCAGGGGAGCCAGGGTGGGCTGTGGGGCCTGGGCAATGCTCTAACGGGGTTCAGAACCAGGGGAGCTGTGGGGAACTCAGGCAGGAGACCCAGGTAGCAGCACAGAAGGCCCCCAACCTGTGACTGGCCTAGTAGCACAGTGGTCAGAGCTGGATCTGGCCTCTGAGGAACCTGGCCTGAAGGCTGAGCTCCACCAGACCATTCCTGTTAGACCCTGGCAGTCATTCTGGGCCTCAGTTTCCTCCCTTGAGGTCTCTCCTGCCCTGTCTGTGGTTCCATCTAACAGATCGCAGGGGTCAGCTCTGGCCACCCACCTCCCTCCCCACCAATTGGACACACAAAGGCACACACTGTTGGGAGTTTTCTCCTTTTTTAATCAATCAATAGTCAGTTTATCCAACTGGACACCAGGCTTGCGGCCTCAGAGCAGAGGCAGCACTGCCCCGGGTGAGCTGGGCCTATCGGGGAGGTCAGTTCCTGAGTAAGAGCCAAGAGCCGAGGACCTGTGCACCCTCCGCAGAGGGCAGCAACCTCTCTGGACACTGTCCACACAGGGAGGAGCTGAGCATTCCCCTCCCCCCGCCATGGGCAGGAAAAGTCCCCTCTGCTGCCTCGATTACCCCAACAGCCTCACGTGGGGGTGGGAGGAGGAAAGGAGGGGATATTCTGGGACATTCAATAAATAAGTTAGACTGCACCCCGCACACCTCCCATAAGGCCTGGCCTTGGCTCCCGTCTCGGTCTGGTGGAGGTGAAGCCTGCGGCCCCAGCTGCGTTGTTTTGGGCCCCCAGAGTCTCCTTGGAGAACCCCAGGAAGTAAATAAATAATCCCCCAGCTAGGGGTGGGCTCGGGGCCAGAACTGGAGGGGCATCTCCTCCCTTTCCCCCTCCCCGGGGAGTTAGTAAACAGTCTTGGGTTAAAAGGGTTCCAGGCCTCCGCAGAGGCTGATGGGAGTGTGGGCTCCGGGGGGCTTCCCTGGGCCCAGCCTGGCAGGCGGCTCCCTCATGTCTGCTCCATGGCTCCTCCGGGCCCCCCGCCCTCCTCCTTTGCTGGTGGCTCCAGGAAGATGGGAGTCACTGATGGTGGCTTCTTCACCCTTAGAGGAAATGGGGGGTGGACAGGGTTCAGGGGGGCCTCAGGCTCTTGGAGCTCCAACCCATTTGTGAGCAAAAACCCAACAGAGGTCTCAAGTCTCTGCCTGAAGACAAGGACAGGATGGGCAGCTGGGTGGCTCTGTGGATAGAGACTGGAGGTCCTGGGTGCAAATGTGGCTTCGGACACTTCCTAGCTGGGTGACCCTGGACAAGTCACTTTACTCCCATTGCCTAGCCCTTGTTGCTCTTCTGCCTCAATACACAGAACTGATTCTAAGATGGGAGGGAAGGGTTTAAAAAAAAGAAGACAAAGACAGGGAACTCATCCCTGGCAGGCAGCTCTCATTTCGTGCTCTGTGCATCTCCCTCTGCTGCTCTGGGTTCTGCCGTATGGGACAAGGAGAACAAGGCAGGTCCTGCCGGCCTCCCCCTGGATGCACCTTGGCTGAACCTTCCCTAGGCTAGAGGCCCTCCAGTTACTCACGAGTACGGAGAGGCTGGGACGCCAACCACTAGGAAATGATTCTTCTTCCGGAAGAGTCTCCACAGGCCCCGGTGGTTGCCTCGGACATCCAGGTCCCAGATGTGCAGGCACTGGGGGCAGAGAGGTAGAGTCCAGTTGGGCTGCCCCTACACGTCTGCTCCCCCAGCCTTGCCTGACTCCCTCCTGCAGCCTAGCTTGGGATGGCAGATCCAGGGAAAGATCTAAGGGAGGAGGGAGGCCACGGGGTTCCTAACTGGAGAGAAGGGCTCCAGGGTTTCCGGGCTCAGGTGCCTGGTGGGGGCACAGGTGGGCACCTTGGCAAGCTGGGTCCACGTGGTGAAGTCATTCTCCTGCTCCATGCGGATGAAGGTCACGTACGTGCGGCCCTCCGTATCTGGCACGAAAGAGTCTTCGCACGGATCCTTACTGTGGTCTAGGACCTCGGCCTCACTGGGGGACAGAGCTCACCCATCAGGGCTGGGGCCCGGCTCGTCCTACCCCCCAGATCCCCCAACACACAGGGCCCGTACCTGAGCAGCCGAAGGACTTCGACCTCATAAGCATCCTTCTTCAGGCTAGAGGGAGGGACAGCACGGTCAGGGGGTGACCCTGGGCTACTTGGGAACTCCAAGGCGGCAGGGGGAGAAAAGGGCTATTCCAGGGGGCTCAGGGCACTCCCCTCCCCCCAGCACTCACCTGTCCACATTCCGGAGCTGGACACCAGGGACGGTATTAAATTTGTGCTTCTTGAAGTAGGCCTCCTGTGGAACAAATGTCAGGGCTGGGATGACTTGTCTAAGCAACCTTCCTCAGAACAGCCTCTGGGGGACCTTGGGGTGATGGAAGAATCCCTGGATTTGCACTCAACTCCACTAAATGCCTCTCCAAGGCAGCTGAGTAAGCTAGCATCTAGGTGGGGAAGAGTCCTGGATAAAGCCTGGTTCCAGAGCCCTGAGGGGAGGGCAGGGCAGGCTGAGCGGGCCACCAGAGCCACCCAGAGGTTGGGCAGAGGAGGGCAGGGACCTGGAGAAACACGTGCCTCATTCATGTTTCTGCTGGTGACAAATCACAGCAATGCACAAGGGACTGAGTCCCCATCACAGAAGAAAAGACTTTTTCTATTCTCCGGATTCCCAGAGGAAATTGAGGACAGAAAGTTTCCTCAATAAAAGAGAAATAGTGCTTCAAAAAAAAAGACAGATAGATAAAGGGAAAGGGAGAGGAGGAAGGCAGGCTGGTGTAAGAATGTGACCCAGAGAACATTAGGGACTAAGCATTAAATAAGCCTGAGATTCTTCCTAGGGGGAAGAAGGAGACACCAGACCATCTTGGGAGGAGGCTGCTTCTAGGACTCCAAGAAATGAGGATCAAAAATAAGTAGGAGCCAGGACGGGTCAGGGGGAAGATGTGATGTCCCTATCCTGGTCACTATTTGTCTGCCTGAGAAAACAAGTTCAAGGTCCCCCATGGACCTCCCCAGATATTACTTCTGATTCACACGGGGACAAACAAAGGAACCCTGGAGGCACTAAACTCCCACTTCTGCCCCCTGAAGACTTCTGAAGCCCAAGAAGATGGTGCCTGACAAAGGCAGTGGGAATTCTGGGCCACAATTTAAAATCCAGACTTGCTGGCCTCTGGGCCAGGGATGGAGTTCACCTCACAAGGGCCAGTAAAAGTAGACTGAAGATGGTTTACATGGGAAGAAGAATGAAAGCAAGCACATTTATCAAGTGCTTACTGTATGCCATGCACTGTGCTAAGAACTAGAATACAAATAGGAAAAACATAGGATAATGCCAGCTCTCAAGAGGCTCCCTTTCATTGGAAAAGACAACCCAAATAGGGGGTTTCAGGGACAGGGCAGACAGAATGATGTGGTGACACTGTCTTCTTGTGCTCTAAGAAGTGATCAGAGTGACAAGAACAAGGAATCATAGGGAAACCTACACGAACTGAGGCAGACAGAAGTCAGCAGAGCCCAGAAAACAGCATACACAATGACCATAGTGGCCACAGAACATGAAAGCAGGACCATGGGCCACGCTTGCTGCTCCCCACTTCCACCTCTGCAGGGGTGCCAGAAGGTCCTTGGTTAGGAGAGATTGAAAGACTTTCTCCACATTTCGTCAGCTTCACATCTCGTTAAAAGGCATCATAGACAATGGAATAATACCCATACCTAAAATACATATCAAACAGAGGAGCATCTAGATTCTTAAAGGAAAAGTTACCCAGTTACAGGAGGAAATTACTGATGAAACTATACTAGCACAAGACCTCTACTTTCCCTGCTCAGAACCAGATAAATCTAACCATAAAATAAATATGCAAGAAGAAAATGAAGAGAATTTTAGAAAATTGAGATATGCTAAGCCTTTGGAGAGAATGGAATGGAAATAGAAAGGAGTGTACCTTTTCATCAGTTGTATGTGGCACCTTCACACACAAAAATGGTCACATATTAGGGCATAAAAACTTCACAATCAATTTCCTAATAGTTTTGCTGGGCTTCCCCACCCCCACCCCTTTTCTTTAAAAATAAGTTTATTATATGGGATGGTTATATGGAGGGTGAGGGAAATCTTGGTAATAGAAAAAAATGATAAAACTTGTTTTCACTGAAGAAAGAAATAGGGAAGACTTGGTGGTCCTTTGAGTACGGGAGCCAGGTGAGGAATGAGGTCCTAAGGTCCAGAGGGTTTAGCAGCAAGGTGGAGGGCAGGGTCCTGAGGGAGCAGCAGCAAGGCTGTGAGCATGTCCCTTTGCCCATCACCAAGTACACATCACTCAGCTCCTCCCTGAAGAACCTCTTCTCTCACCAAATGCAAAAGAGATCTTGTGCAGCAGCCTACTGTCATGGTCTGTGACATCCAACAGGAGGCAGCATCAGCTACTGGGAGGCAAGAGGGGCAACTGTCCCAAGTCTGGCTGGCCAGCAGCCCCAGCAGGCAAGAGGAGAGGCCAAGCTGCTCAGACCAGCTGCTGTCTGAAATGTCCCCTGTGAAGGACGACTGACTGGCTGGGAATCCAAAGTGGCTCTGATCAGCTGCTGCAACTCACACTGGCCAATGGCTAGTGCCATGAGCAGGAAAGTAGGCAGTCACCACTTCTGCCAGCCACCACCCTACAGACTCCAAGTTGCATGAAAAATGCCTTGGCATCTGTCACAGCATCAATCAGCTGCTGATAAGCCCCTTTTCCTTGGGGGTGAGCCATAGTTGGCCCATTGTTGCTGCAGAAATGTCCACTCCCCACATACCAGGAACCATTTTGTTAAGAGGGAAAGGGCAAAAACCATGGGGTCCCCCCTTCCCCTGCCTTACTTAGGTCTACCAAATCCGGGACTCCAAGAGAAAACATAAGAATGGCAGAAACAAAGTAGTAATTACTAGGAAAAAAATATCCAAGAAGAATGCCAGTGATAAAACCTGTGGTCTTCGACACCTGTTCAAACCCTGCTGATTCTAGCTGGTTCTAACTAACAACTTCTTCCTTCTTAAAGATAGAAGAAATGAGGGAGGAAACTGCTGCTTTGGACCTGATCACAGCCAAAAGGAGAAGTAAGGGGAAATGAGAGGAAAGCCCAGTAGTTTGACAAGGACCTGAGATTTTGAGAGAGATGATTTAAAATGTGTCCAGACAAAGATTATGTAAGATCTCATACCCTAAAATTAGCCCAAGAGGGAAGAGGCTAAGTTCCCAAGAAGGAAGCTCTGAAAATACAAATGATTCTGCTAAGAAAGGAAAAGGGAAAGAGTTTATCTGAAGGAAGCATTGGGGATGCACAAGGCACTTGGTGACCAAATCAATCTAAAAAGTACAGAGGATGGAAAGTCAAAATGTGGAAAACAAATAGAAAACTTGAGGCCCAATCCTTTAAGAATTGTGCCAGAGGACAGGTGTTAGGGAGAACATACCTCCCTCTGTTATGAAGAGATGATGAACTATGGGTATAGGATGTGGCATAAATCACTGAATATATCTGATCTGGCTTAGCTCTTTCTCTAAGAAGGCTCAAAATGGGAGGAGGAATTATGTATCCGGAAATGACTCTTGGATAAAAAACAAAAGGCATCAGTAAAACTTTAGAAAAAGAAAAAAGAATGGTATTCTAGGGCATGAAAGCCTAGAGGAAGCTGAGACTGAGGATGGATGCCAACAACAACAAAAAGGGACATCTTGAGCAACACTGGAGTCGGAAAAAGCCCAAAGAAGGGATAGGATGCCTGGCTGGGGTGGATGTGACAATGATCACAGAGAATGGAAGGAAGGCAAAGCTCCTGGCTTATTTCCTGCTGCCTACAAACATGCCCATGTCTCCCCTATCCTGAAAACCTTTCATCCATGCTAACTATTAATAGGTCCATGTAGCTAAACTCCTCTAAAAGGCTGTCTACAACAGGTGCCTCCACTTTCTCTCCTGTTAATCCTCTTCTTCCACTTAATCTGGTTTCTGATCTTATCATTCTATCAAAACTGCCTTCTCCAATGTTATCAGTGATCTCCTGATTGCCAAATCCAGTGGCCTTTTCTCCATCCTTCTCCCTCCTTTGCAGCCTCTGACACTGCTGGTCACTCTTTTATCCTTGCCATTCTCTTCCCTCTGAGTATTTGGGTTTTCTGGTTCTCCTCCTACCAATCTGACTCCTTCTCTGCCTCCTAGGCTGGATCCTCCAGATCATGCTCTCAAGGTTCTGTCCTGGGCTCCCTTCTCTTCTTCCTCTAGACTATTCCAGGTGGTGATCTCATTAGCTCCCATGGATTTCATTATCTTGATTCTCAAATCTACCTAGAATGCCCCAAGCTCTCTGCTAGTCCCTAATCTCACATTTCCAGTTGCCTTAAAAAAACAAACAAACAAACAAACAAACAAAAAAAACCCTTACCTTCTGTCTTAGAATCAATACTGTGTAAGAGTGGTAAAGGCTAGGCAATGGGGTTTAAGTGACTTGCCCAGGGTCGCACAGCTGGGAAGTGTCTGAGGTCACATTTGAACCCAGGACCTCCCATCTCTGGGCCTGGCTCTCAATCCACTGAGCCACCCAGCTGCCTCCTTTCAGCTGCCTTTCAGATGGCTTGAACTGGAAAACTCAAATCATGTCCCTAGAACTCATTATCTTTTCCCCTTCCTCCTTGTAGAGGGCACAGCCTTCCTCCCAGTCCCTCAAGCTCACAACCTTGAAATCATCCTGGACTCCTCCTTACTCTCTTATCCCCGATAGCCAATTGGTTGCTTCTCTCCTCTGACACTGCCAGTCTCATTACCTCATGCCTCAATTGCTGCAATAACCTGCAGGTGGGTCTACCAGCCTCAAGTTTCTCCCCACTCCAAACCACTCAGCCACTAAAGGCCAGACCATGTCACCCCCTACTCAGTAAACTCCAGTGGTTCCCCATTGCCTCCTGGAACAAAAACAAAATGCTGTTTGGCATTTCAAGCCCTCCAAGACCTGGCTTCTCCTATCTATCCAGTGTCCTTACGACTCACTCCTCAACATGTACAATTCAGTCCAGGGAGTGGCCAGACCCTCACCTCTTGGTATCAAACATTTTCTCTGGTTGTTCCCTCTGCCTGGAACCTTCTCTCTCCTCTGCTCTAACCCCTGACCTTCCTGATTATTTTTAAGCCCCAGTTAAGATCTAAGATCTCACCCTCTATAGCAGGGGTGGGCAACATATGGCTCTTTCTGCAGGAGCCATAAAGTCCATTTTTTTCAGGCGCTGTTACAGGAGCGGCACTGTGAGCACTGTACGGCTCTCACGAAATTACATTTTAAAAAATGTGGCGTTTATGGCTCTCACGGCTAAAAAGGTTGCCGACCCCTGCTCTATAGGAAGCTTTCTCCAGCCCTTCTTAATTCCAGGGCCTTTCTTCTGTTAATGACTTTCTATTTGTCCTGTCTAGAGCCTGCTTTATACTTTTCTGTTTGCCTGTGGACTGTGAGCTCCTGGAGCTCAGGTGCCATCTTTGGCCTCTTTTTGTATCCTCAGGGCTTAGCATAGTGCCTGGCACAAAACAGTTTGAAAAATTTTGATTGCTCAACTGTTACTTTGCTTTTCTCTCCTAAGAAAATGATCTTCAGACTAAGAGAGAACAAAATGGCCAATGGAGATCCAGTCCCAAACTCCCCTTCCTGTGCTTCAGGCCTCTCGATTTGGATGTCCCCACAGGCACCTCAGATTCAACGTGTCTGAAATGGGCCTCATCATCTCCCCCTGCTCTGCCATCCCCACTCTCCCTATCCCAGCTCTAACTTCCCATCCATTCTTCTAGTTACCAGGCTTCACTCATGACTTTGGTGCCTTCCTTGGCTCTATTTCTGTCTGTCTCCCCATCCCCAATATCCAATAGGTGATAAGCCTGTTCTTCCTGCCTGAAAGACCCTCCACGCAGGACCAGCCTCCTCAGGGGTCTCTCTGCCTCCACTCAGTGTTCCTTAAAGCTATTGGGCTAATATTCCTAAGACATTCAGGTCAGACTGAGGCATTGTCCTGACCAAAAGTCTTCAAAAGTTCTAGGATCCATGAAGAAGAGCCAGAGGCTCTCAAGAGCCTTCTCAGGTTTCCCCTTCCTATCCTCCAGAGGTAGCCTGACCTAGTCCTGGCTTTGATTTTGTCCACCTCCACAAATTATCCCAGGCCCCAGGATGGCTTCCTGGCCTCCTTTGGCCCCTCAGAATCCCTGTGTGCCTTCAAGGTGAGGCTCAGGACCCCTCTTTCACATAGGATTCCTTGGTTCTCCTCCCAGATGTCTCTCTTCTGCCTTCTCAGATGAGCTTCTTTTGCCTCATCTGGCAATGTTTTCTCCAGCAGAATCTAAGGAACCCGAGGCCAAGGACAGTCTCATGCTCTCTCCTTGGCCAGTGCCTGGCACACAGCAGGTGCTCAATCAATGCTGATTGAAATGGATTCATCACATGGGGTCATGGTTCCCTTGCTGACTTGTGTGGATACAAGCACCTATCTCACTCACGTGGAAGTAACCATTCATGTTGAGGCCCACGATGCCAAAGTGGTAGGAACGGGAAACGTCGGGAATGATGCACTCGCGACCTCGGCGCTGTTCTGGCATCCGCAGCCACATGTCCCAGTCCCAGAGCTGAGGAGAGGGAGGCCCCATGCTGTGACTCATCCTTGCCCCTTCCTAGCACTCTCCCTTCCCTGCCCAGGATGGTAGGAAAACTGGGGTATGACGGAGAAACTGAGGCACGGTGAGGACACTAAGGCGGGACAGGGAAATGACCAAGGCACAGGGTAAATGAGGTCATCAGAGCTGCAGTGAAGGGAGCTAGGTAACAATGGGGGAGTCTTTTTTCAAGGCCCCAGAAGAAGGAGGTATCTGGATTGGGGGGTCTTACCTTCTCCGGTGTGGGCCAACGTGGCTCCAGCTCGTCCTTATACAGGGATTTCCTGAGCACCCAGCCCAGGCCAGGCATGGTCTCCACTCGGTACAGCAGGGCTGGGTCTTCAGCTGTGTGCTCATAGCCCTGGGGGGGCCAGGCCAGACTGTCAGTCCTGGTGGGGCTAAAATATGGACCCACCCCACATACCAAGGCTCTCTTCCCCCAAACCCTGACCCAGGCCAGGTCCCACCTGATCATTCCAGGCAGAGATACAGTAGACCGACTCGTCTTCCTCCAGCAGGTGGATGGACTGACTGAGGAAACTGAAAGGGAGGGAAGGAGGTCCCTGAGCCTCAGAGGTCCTCCCCTTTCTCTGGCTAGTCCCCATATCCTCAGTACATTCAGCCCAGCCCAGCCCATCCCACCAGGGCCAGACCAATACAGAAAGGAGGAACAAAGTCTTGGGCACTCTTCTCCCTTCCTCTTGAGCCCCAGGAAGCCTTCCTTCCTGGCCCACTCCAGCTTGCTCTGCTCTCCTGAAGCATCTGGAGGCCAACCACACCATGTCCTGGGATGTCCCCCTGCCCTAGACTGGCCTGGCCCTGTGGCTCCAGGCTGCCCTGAGGAATGGGGACCCTGCTAGGGCAGCCACCAGGGCCATGACCAGAGGCATGGGCCCTCACCTGAAGAAATCAACAGCAATGTCCAAGTCCTCTTCTAGGACCACAGCAAACTTTGCCTCCTGGGGACAGGATGGGAGATGCAATGGGTTGGCAGAGGCTGAAGGCTGACTCCCATCCCTGGCATTCCCTGGCCCCAGGCAACAAAGCTGCCCCATTATCTCTGGTCGGGAACTCAGGGGTACTCTTCCCTCCCTTCCTGGGAGCTATCCATACTCACAGGGTAGAGGTTGAAGGTGGCGGTGAGGCTGGCCTTGTAATGCTGGGTGCAAAGGAAGGCGAGAAGGCCCTGAGTAGGTGCCTGGCCTCAGCCTTTCTATCCCTAGCCCTACCCCTGTCTCAATCAGTACCTGGGACACTCGGGCATTCTTGATGCTGATGGGTGTGTGCTGAATTCCCTTCAAACCGAATAGGGCCACCACATCCATGGGCTCCTGTGGGGTGGAAGAGGCCAGTAAGCAGTCCGGGCCACTCATTGCCCCCAACCCCGATCTCCAACAGGACCTCACCTCCAACCTAGCATCGATTACTGGCTCTACCTAGTTGGCTCCCAGGACCGAAACCTCTAAACTTCTGATGGCTTCACACTGGGGCTCTTCAAAGAAATGAACATCCACCCCCCTAACATTTGGAACCTCTAACCCAGCCTCAGAGGTACCCTCCTGCCTCCACTCCTCCCATTTTAGGCCAAGTCTTGTGGATTTGTGGATTTAACCTCTACATTTCCCACATTCAACCCACAGCCACTCCCCTTCATGTCCCCTCGAGGTCTCATGGACTCTCATCCAGATGGTTGAGATATCTTAATTCAGCCTCCCTATCTTTCCCGTCTTCTCCACCCAGGGGCCAAAATAATCTTCCTAAAGTCCTTCCCTGACCTTAACTTCTGCTCAAGAATCTTTGATAGCTCTCTACTGAGAGGAGTTAAGATGAAAGAACGATTAGATTCATTCAGAACCAGCTGAACTCGAAGAGCAGTCATAAGGAGCTCTGGGTCAGCTGGGGAGGTCTCCACGCCACTCAGGGCTCCAGGGATGGCTGCTTGCCCTGATGCTCAACCATCTAATGATGACTTGGAAGAAGGCCAAAGGTAGACCTGACCTGCTTCTCAGTGTTGCAGATGGCCCCAGCTGGGGCAGAGGAAACCCTCCAGATATCAGTCAGGCTCCAAAAGGGCCTCAAAGATAGCCTAGAGCAGAGGACAGTAACTGGGGGTTCCTGGGCTTAAAAAAACCAAAACTCTTATAATAACAGAATCCTAGTAGAACCTGTGTCCTTTAGAAGGGTTTGTATTTTGTCTTACGCATTTAGCCATATGGTTCTGATACGAAGTGCAGAGAATTGCAGACTACTGCCCCCAGGGCCACAAGACCAAAAAGATGAGGAATCTTCACCCTCTGGAGGACCACACTACACTGAATGAGATGGAATTCACTAGGGATAAATGTCAAGTCTTGTACTCGGAATTGAAAAAATCAGCTTCATGAAGGGAAAGGTATGGACAGTTAGTTTTTGTTTTGAAAAGGATCTGGGGGTCTGAGTGGATCAGAAGCTCTGTATGAGTCAGTATGGTGATGAGGCTCCAAGAAAGCAAATGTGGAGCAGATTCCCAATCCTCCCATCTTCCTGTCTAGGGCATCTCCCTCCTTAGTCCCCCAGGCTGGCAGCCTGGGGGGGTCATTCTTGACTTCTCCCTATCCCTCATCCCTTAGGTCCAATCAGTTTCCAAAACTCATTTCTTTTGCCTTCCTGATGTTTCTCCAAATGACCCCATTCTCTCCTCTGCCACTGTCCCTGTGCCCTGACACAGATCTTCTTCCTGGACTCTTATGCCAGGCTGCTGGGGGGCCTGCCTGCCTCAAGACTCTTCCACTCCAATCAAGCCTCCCCTTAGCCGTCCTGCCACGTCTGCCCATGTTGCCCCCGACCTTTGGCAAACCCTAGGGCTTCCTCTCATCTCTAGAATCAAACAAAAATGCCTGTTTGGGTTCAAAGCCCTTTGATCTGCTTTTTAGCCTCACTGCTCATGACTTCTTTTCCTGTCCTGGGCAGTGCAGCCCAACAGGACTTCTTGCTATTCTTTTCTCCTGCCCTGGTACCTTTGCACGGGCTGCTCCTCTGCCTGGCATGCTGCCCTTTTTCTCTTCCTCTCTGAATCCCTCGTGTCCTTCGAGGCTCAGCTCAAGTTCCTCCTTCTCCATGAGGCTTTCCCTGGTGCCTCCCCTTAAGATAGCCTGGCATCTACATGCATGTGCCCCGGAGGGCAGGGGCTGTATCGCCAGTGCCCAGCCACAAATGGCTGCTGACTCCTGGCTGCATTGGTGAACCCATCTTCTAAGGGGGAATACTAGCTCCCTGCAGGTGGGAGTTGAGGGCTCTGCCTCTCTAGGGCTCAGTCCCTGCCTCTCCTGAGGCTTCCCACTGGCATCAGGAGAGGAGCAGAAGGAGTGAAAATGCCCATTTTACAGATGCAGAGCCTGAGCCTGGAAGCTGCGATTCGAAGCTGAGTGTTCTGCCTATACAACCAACATCCTTCCACAACATAAGGAAAGTGTGCTAGCTTTGGGCTCCCCAGACTCCAACTCAGAAGGGCCATTAAGGAGAAGCTCTTCTGTTTACTCAGGGGAATCACGACTTGTCTAAGGTCATACAACTAGTAAGAATCAAAGCCAGACTTGAATCCAGACCCTCTGACCAGGCCAAGCTGCTTGGGGCTCCACATCTTCACTCAACTGTGACCCCAGAACCTACCTCATAGTAGCCATCGATGAAGACCGTTATCATGTGGGGGTTCACACCCTGAGCAGAGAGGAGAGAACGCAGCATCCTAGGAAAACCAGGCAATGGGAAGCAGACATCAGTGCTCCACAAAACACATTTCTAGATTGCCGGTGCTGGTGCCTGCAGACAGGTCTGGCCTCTTCCCTTATGCTACCATAAGGAGGGCCAGCCCTTCCCCCTGAGGTCCCCACATAGGTAGGTGGGCCCATCTCCTCCCTGAGGCTCTGCCCAGATCAGGAGAGCTGTGGCCTTCCCCGGAGCTCACTGTATAGGTGAGGAGGGCCAGCCCTCCTCCTGGGCTTCCCTTTTCAGAGGGGTGGGCCCATCTCCCTCCCCTGGGCTCACCTGTACAGGTAGTTAGGCCGGTTTCCTGCAATGACTGCCACAGGCACATTGGCAACCTTATTGTTGGGAAGCTGTTAGAGGATGGGGGGAAGGAAGGAAGAACAAAACTCAGCCCCACTGAGGCCTCTCCTTCCCAAAGGAAAAGGTTCCAGTATCGGGGAGCCTTGTATGAACTTTGAGTGTGACCTGGGAATTATTCTTACTTCAGAGGTGAGGCTTATGGGAGGGCCTTGTGAACCAGGATGGGTAGGCATAGAAGGGGTGAGATCTGCACTATTGGAGGGGATGTCCATAGGAAGGAGGGCCCAGACCCACCACTGTAGATTTGTACTTATCTCCCCGTTTGTCCCTGATGGCCTTGGTTTGTTCCTCCAGCCCAAGCCCATCTCCTCTCCCCACTCCCTGAACAAGCAAGATTTGGCTCAGACCCCATCTCCTGAAATAACCCCTTCCTCCCAGATCCCTTCCCTGGGCTTTCTGCCCACTCACCGGGTCAGGGTTGAACTCAATGGGGGTGGGGTCCCCACAGCTGCACACACTCCCATAACCCTCTACTTTGCTGCAGAAGCGTTTTCGACGACGGTTTAGCTCAGTGTCTGCCCAGTGACATTCTGCCTCTGAGGGGCACAGAAGGGATTTGGTCTGGGGCACCCCGTCTTCCCATCCCTCAGGCCAGGCCAGAGGGCAGGACCTCTCCAGCCTCCGGAGCTCTATCCTCAGGTCCCAACTCCCCCAGGGGCTCAGCCCAGGTATCCAGTAGTCTTGGGCTCCAGGAATGCTCCTAGCCCCATGGACCTCAAAATTTCTCTTCCAGTTTCCAACATTCCAATCTCAGCCACAGCCTGGCTGGCTCCCCCCATTCCCCACCTTCAGCTGAGCTCAGCGGGATGTCCGTCTTCAGAAGGATGGGCTCCCCCCATGAAGACAGAGTAGGGGATTTGGAGTGTTTCTCACCAAGGACAGCACCTGTTGAGGCAGAGAGTGTGAGGAGAAAGACCCAATTCTTGGCCTCAAGCACCCTGGGGTCCTCCTTCCTGACTGGTCCCCCTTACCCCGTTCTGGCCTATCCCGAGGCTTCTTTGCAGCCTCAGCTGCCCCCAGGCCCTGGGCCAAGCCTTAAGTGGGTGAGAGGGGAGGGGCAGTAAGGCAGAATCTGTCATCTTACCTCCCTTTCGGCTGACAAAGGCCCAAGTATCCCGCCAGCCCAGCATTGGGCCTGCTTGGCTGCCCAGGCTCCGAAGGAGGGCCTTCGCTGTATCCTTAAGATGAAATGAGCCCTCGTCCTAGGGGTCAGATTGGGTCCAGCATGAGCCCCCTGAGCCTCAGAGACAGCCCATCCCCATGCCCTGGCTCCTTCCCTGCACCCAGACCAGCGGAGGCCAGGATCATGAGGAGGCTGGCTCAGAACCAAGGACAGGGCAGGCACACTGACCTTGACAGTACAGATGATCACCCGTCCAGGGGCCACCATGTTGAGGAAGAGAACCATGGCCTCATCTTCATGGGGGGAATATGTGTCAAACACCCTTTTTGCCATCACATGGCCCTGAGGAATTGAGTGGGGAGAAGCCAAGTGAGGCTCCAGCACCCAGCTACAGGGCCCAGGCCCCCCAACACGAGCCAGGTCTCACCGTGGCCTGGTTAAGAACAATGACATGGATGCCTCTTCCCTGCTCCCGAGCCTCATCTTCCAGGACCTGTGGAGTTGGCAACTGGTGAGACGAGTGAGGCAGATAGCAGACAGAGGCCGAAGGACCCCTGCCCATCTTTATTTTATAAATGGGGAAACTGAGGCCAGGAAGGTGAAGTGAGTTGCTCAGAGTCCCACAGTTTATAAAGAGCATGATTGCCAGAATTTGAATCTAGTTCTTTGTCCTGGTCTGGCATCCCCCTGTCCTCTGAAAACAATGAGCAGCCCTGACTTTTTGTGATGTAGTGGGGAGGGGTAATGCCCAAATGGGAAAACTTACACCTAAACTCTCTGCAAACACTTTAGGGAGCATGGTAAAGCAGACTATTCTCAGCAGCATTCATCCTATGACTACTGCTGTTACCACTGCTGCTACTACTTTCTAATCTTAATCCGATTTGCTGGGTGACCCTGGGCAAGGGTCTTATTCTTCCCCTTTTCTACCTCATAGAGCCCAGTGGCCTCCTTGGAGGGATCAGGCTATCCCTGGTGCCAGGACATAAGAGAGGACAGCCTGAGGGGTGAAGGGGGGGCCAAGCCAGACTCCATGAGAAAAAGGCCTAGAGAGAAGCTGTTGTTCTACCAATGACCCGAGGGACCTCCCTCCCTCTTTGGAGCCTCCCCCTCTTCTCCTTGGCTATTGCATGGTCTCCTACTGATCTCCCTGCTTCCATTCTTCCCTCAGTGCCTGGAAGAGTAGGCACTTAATCAGAGTTGATTGACTCCTCTCAGCTGCCCAAACACTCTTCCTGAGGCAGATTCTCCTGACCACATCAATCCCCTGCACAAGAAGCTTCTGTGGCTCCCTCCTACTTTTAGAATAAAGTGGGCACTCACTCCTGCCATTGAAATTCCAACCACCTTCCCAGACAAGGCATCCCTCCCCTTGGTCATGGTCTATATTCCAAAGGGGGCCTTTTGGCTGCTCCCCGACATGCTGTGGCACTCCCATCCCTGGGCCTCTGCCAGGCTCTCCTTCATTCCTGGAAGACACTTCCCTCTCACAGACCTCGGTGGCAGTGACAGCACCACCTCCTCAGTGAACAGACTTGTTCCTCCTTCCATTTATACAGAGGAAGGGACTGAGGTTCCCAGATGGGAAGGAGTTACCCTGCCAGTTAGGTCAGAACTCCAGCCTCCTGCTGTCTCATTTCCTCTCCTAAGGTGTGAGCAGGGCCTAAACCTTCTATCTGCTTCCCTCCAGAAGGTGCTACAGGAATGACAGCCTGCCCCCTCAGTCCTGCCCTCCTAGACTTCTGGGAAGGTCTCCCCAGGCCCCTCCTCCTCTTGCAGCTGCTTTGATGCTGCTTTACTGGTTTTTGTAGAGACAAGGGCTCCCTCAGCCAGGCAAGTAGCTGAGGAGCCAAGTAAGGGGCTCCCTGGCCAGGCAGGGGATTCCTTGAGGATCTGCTGCCCTAAGGTCTAACCCTCAGGCCAGTGATGGGCAAACTTTTTAAAGAGGGGCCCAAAGGAAAAAAAATGCTCATCTGTCAGTCTGTTTCTAAGGCAACTCTTTCGAAGTTTCATTGTATTGTATCTTACTCATTGTATTAGTCAAATTAGAAATAATGTCACTGGGCTGGATAGGGATAGAACATTTCAGGGGGTTGCATCTGGCATCTGGCCCACCAGTGTAGTTTGCCCATCACTGCCTCAGGCTATTTCACTGGGAAAATTCCCTCTCAAGCTGCCAGGGCCTTCCTGGGGATGGGAAGCTTGAGAGTGCACAAGTGGGGCCTAGGACTCAGAGTGGGTGCTGGTAAGGTCCCCCCTACTCACCGTGGTGCCGTCCACAGCCACATAGACTTTGCTCCTGCTTGAGTAGACCTCCACATCCAGCACCCTGTGGGGGCCAGAGGCACCTCGTCTTGGGGGCTCCTGACGTTGCAGAGTCTCTTCTAGGGAACAAGGGAAGAGGTCAGGCCCCCCCCCAACCCTCCTCCTCAGGCTTGACCCCCCCCCCTCCACAGTGCCACCCTCAAACCGTAGTCCTGCTCTGCCTCCAAGTCCTCGCCATCCTCGATGACAGCTCTGCGTGTGTCCAGGATCAGCTTGATGTTAACGAGGACAGTGATGAGAAGAAAGAGCACGGCCACGGTCTGCGGGACAAGGGGCAGTTACAGGGGGCAGGCGGGCAGAGGAGAGGGAATCCCGGCCCCCTCGGCCACTTCCTCAGACTCAAATGTGTTTGTGTGTGGGGTAGAGGGCTCCAGGATTTGAGCCTTAGGGGCCAGCCCTGGGGAGGCTCTCCCCCTCCCCTTGCAGCTGCTACAACGTGGCTTTCCTGCTTTGGAGTCCCCTCTGCCGGAATGGGGGGTGGGGGTGGTCCCCTTGGCTCTGCCCCCCAGCTGGGCCCCCCCTCCAGCTGAGGGGGCGGGGCCGGCTGCTCCCACCTCACCTGGCAGAGGCGCCGCACTAAGCGCTGGTTCGTCAGCCGGTACTTCCAGGCCAGGTACCAGCCCCGCTTCTTTCTGGCCCCGAAGGGCTTCCCCGAGGGCCCGGGTTTCCACTCGTCCATGCCCGGAGTGGCCGGGGCCAGACTCCTCACTGGGGCCTCCCGGGGACCCCAGTCATTGCACCTGGGGGCGTGCGGGGGGCGGGGCGTGAGGGCGCGGTCCTGCAGAGCGTGCTGGATGGCCCCACACTGGGCAGCCAGTTTTAGCCCCCAAGGCTCCCGAGGGGACCCTGCAGTGGGCGCGGCCCCCCCTCCCAGCCCCAGCGACGCCCCCTCCCGCGCCCCCTCCTTTTTCCGTGCACTCACGGCCGACAGGGGGCGCCCGCCCAGCGCAGCCCCGCGCGGCCCTGCAGGCTCAGGGTCGACAGCAGCGGCAGCGGCGGCGGCAGAGGCAGAAGCGGATGAGTCCCGAACTAAATGCCGCCTCCATGCTGCCTCTCGGTTCGGTCCGACCCCGCCCCGTCGCGCCGCTTCCGGTTTCCGCTGGGTCAGAGGCCGGGGGAGGGCGGGACTTAAACAGGCCGCGGAGCGGAAGGGGGAGGGGATAGGGGGCGGAGCCTGAGGGAGCTGCCAAAGCCCGCCCCTCCCTCCCC
>NC_058133.1:32348189-32380572 GCF_016433145.1 Gracilinanus agilis | reverse complement strand
CCCCCGAGATCTCGCCGGGGAGGCGGGGACTTGCAACCCCGACCCGAACCTAACGGACAGACGGGGAAACTAAGACTCGAAGAGGATGGGGAAGGGAGAGTAGCTCTGTGACGAGCCCACTGGGCAGGCGCCATAGTCCTCCGGGCGTTGAGGGGCTCCGAGCCTGCATCCCCCCAAACTTGGCTCTTCATCTCCTGGGATGATGGCGCATCCTCAGAACTAGTTACCATGGCAACCAAGTAGCCATCCTTTTTCGGGTTTAACGCGTGATTCAGGGCCGAGGTCCGGGCGAAGGCGTACCCAGGGGGTCCGTGGCTCCCCAAAGGATAGAAATTCCTACCCCTCCACCCCGCCCCCGTTTTACACAAGCAGAGCTGGGGGCCCTGGGGTCTTCCCTGCGCGGAGAAGTGACTTGCTCAAGGTCACAGGAAGAATATCTGAACGTTCCACAAATGCTCTTATCTGAGGCCAATGATGGAGAAGGACTTATCCAAAGTCACCCAAAAGGGCTGGCTGGATGGAGCTGGTCTTAAGGAGCTCCAAGTAGGAACAGGAGGGCAGTGGGGGGCCAGCCTTGGAGTCGGGGAAATCCAGGGTTTGAATCCTAACCCAGGGTTACTTCCGAATTGTGTGACCATGAACAAGTCCCTATGAGCCTCACTTTCATCATCTATAAAATGGAAACAATCCCAAGAGGACTTCACTGCCTCACTGGGGAGTAATTCGATTTAAGGGAAACAGCAGTGTAGATGACATGCCCTGGAAACACTAGATGCCACTCATTAGGTATAAAGATGTAAAATCAGAATCCCACTTGCTGCACACCTCCTGATGGAGTTCAGATGCAGGAGATTTGCATTTGTCCATGTGGCCAAAGTGAATTTGTTTTGCTTGTCTCTGTTTATAAGGAGGGATTACTTTCTTTTTTAAAACTTCTATCTTTGGTCTTAGTATCAATTCTAAGACCGAAGAGCTGGAAGGGCTGGGCAGTTAAGTGACTTGCCCAGAGTGTCTGAGTTAGATTTGAACTCAGCCACCACCACCCCAATTCCATTTTTTGAAAAAGGAAATAGGGGGTTGAAAAGGTAGAGCTCCAGTAATAGTGATGTAAATTTTTAAAAAGAGAGGAATAGAAAGTCATGGGAGCAGGTTAAAAAATACAGAGACACAGAAGAGAGCAGGAGGGCTAGAGGGCATCATGGATGAGCAGGTCAGCATTAGAAGAAGCTAATGACAGGAATGTCTTACGTACTTTTTAAAAAAGGCTACCAATTTCTTAGATAGATTATTTCATATGTAATCCTCTTTGCCTACAGAATGTTAAGGGTTAATTTTTCATGTTAATTAGTATTTGTCAAGCACAGAATAGCCCTCTCTACATATGTACATAAATATATTTTAAAATCCAGGTTCCACAATTTTAACAAGAAGATATCATTTTATAAAATTCTTAAACTTGTTTTTTAAGATTTAATTTAAGCTTGCCTCAATGTCCTCCCTTTTTTACTCAGGCAGGGTGACTTGCAATTAGCCCCAAGCACCCTATTGCCTCTGTTAATTGATGGGGAGGATCTGAGGAAGAAAACTGGCTTGACATTCCTTAACTTTTTATTTTTAATTTTCTCTGGGTTGAGAAAGGCCTTTACAAGGTCTTAGATGGGCAGTAACCAGTGAGAGTTTTATAAAATGATGTCTACTTGTCTACTCATGGACAGTCTGGAGAGGGTAGACAATATTGCCAGGGAGAACAAGTAAGAGATTAGGATAACGGAGGCAATACTAAGTAGTTGATAGAGTTAATTGATCAGAAATCAGAAACCTGGGTTTGAGTCCCACCTCAGACATGTGCTAGCTATGTGACCTTGGGCATTCTGCCTTTGCTTTCTCATCTATAAAATAGGTATACTAATAATATGAACACAGAGTCATAGGGTCATTGTGAAAATCAACGGGATAATAAAATGTATAAAATACTTTGTAAATGTTACTGTTATTGGTCCAGGCAAGAGGTGATGAGGGCTTAAACTATCCAGGGTCCATTTGACTTGAAAAAGGGACTCTGTATGGTGGTAGAGATGTGGGGGAAAGTGCTATGATCCCTTTTCTCACTGTGTTCTCACAACAACCTCAAGGCAGTTTATTCTTATTTAAAAGATGGCTCAGATAGCTAAAGTGGCTTACCCCAGGTCACACAGCTGTCAGTTAGTGGCAAACTGGACTCTACACTAGATTCCTGCCTCTAGGCCAGTACTCTTCTCATGATCCCTCTCTGCCACTCCAGCTAGGATGTGGATATACAAATGTCAGGTGGTGGTACTTTTTTCATTCTTTTAAGATCCTTTTGGCCTGGGGATGGGGTGGGGAGAGAAGGGCTTAGCCCAGTTAATGTTCCCAAAATCTAGCATGGAATACAGGCATCCAGGGGATATATATTAATATTGTAGATGATGAAGAGGAGGGAGACTGAACAAAGAGGATGCCATACAACTCCCTCTAGACTGTTGCTTAGGTCTTCCCTAAGGTCAATTAATTTTTAAGGAGAGAAAAAAACGGGGACAAGAGGGATGAGGAATGGGGTGGGGCAGGGATCT
This sequence comes from Gracilinanus agilis, assembly GCF_016433145.1. Classification (NCBI taxonomy): domain Eukaryota; kingdom Metazoa; phylum Chordata; class Mammalia; order Didelphimorphia; family Didelphidae; genus Gracilinanus; species Gracilinanus agilis. The sequence goes on along the minus strand of NC_058133.1, from coordinate 32,377,981 downwards.
CAGTGTTCTAGGTTCTTTATATACACAGGTCCCTTGGAATCAAGTTCATAGTTTTTTGCCTTGTCCCAAGGGCTCTGCCTTGCTAATGGAGGAGCTGGGAAGGGGTCTATTGGTGGAGGGGGGGGAGTCTCCAGGCTTAAAAGGCAGAGAAAGGACTAGGGAATCTTAGATTTTTCCTAACTTAGACTCAGATTCTCAAAACATTAGAGTCTGTTTCCTAGAAGTTTAGTATATTAGATTCAGTGCTTCAGAGGAGAGTACTGGGCCCATGAGGATGCTAGAACCTTAGGCTTATAATCAGAGGTTTGTGAAATCTTCTACTTGTAGACTTTTGGACCCTTGGAATGTAGAACAGAGAGTAGCAGAGCTAGAAGAGATCTTAGAACTTGGAAAAGAGGATGCTACAGTTGAAAGAACTAAGAATAAGAGATGTGGAAGGGTCCTTAGAAAACAATGTCAGAACTGGTAATGGAGAAAGAAGGAAACTTAGAATAGAGAGTGGTAGAGCTGGATATGTAGTTTGGAAGAGAGAACAGAAGTCAGAGCTGGAATGGAGCTTAGAACAAGGAATGTCAGAACTGGAAAGTCTTAGAACTGAGAATGTCACAGTTGTTTGGGGCCCTACAGCAGAGAAAGTCAGAGCTAGAACAAAACCTTAAAAGCCCTTAAATATATGCCTGGCAGGTTGCCAATAGTAGACCTTTATGAAGACATATATATGCCTTTCGTTTTTTCTATCCTTTCCTCCATTTACCTATTTCTTCTGAGTCTCACTTTGGCAACTCATTTAGAGGTACCCCAGTAATTATTGTTAGCCTCAATGAGGCAGCTAGCTGGTTCAATGGATAAAGAACCCCAGACCTGGAGTCAGGAAGACCCGAGTTCAAATGTAGTCTCAGACTCAGTCTGGAAAAGCCACTTAATCCATTTGACTCAGTTTTTCCAACTGTAAAATGGAGGCAACATCACCTGGGCTGTTGTGAGGATCAGTTGAGAAGGACTTGCTCCCACAGCTTCCTGTCTGAGACAGAATTTGCACTCAAGTCTCCCGACTTCAAGATCAGTACCCTAGCCATACTTCTGACCATCTTTTACAGCTGAGGAAGCTGAGGTCTGGAGAAGCTATAACCGCCTATCTCCCAGCAAGAAAGCCCTAGGGGTGGGGAGACTAGAACCCGGGTCTGCCGAGCACTAGCAAAAGGCAGCGAACGCAGAGGGCTGAGCTCTACTCTGATATTTACGGTGCTGTAGGGTACGTCCCCGCCCCCGCATCTATACCGGGCTAGCAATTCCAAGGTAGGCTCTGCTGGGTTCCGCTGCTCCCGGCGGGAGAGAGGGAGCCTGGAGTTTGAGCCGCCCCTCACAGCGGGCTTAGGCCCCGCCCCCGGCCCCGCCCCTAAGCTCCGGACCTTTACTGGGCTCCTAGATCTGGGGCTCCATTCGACAGCGGAGGCAGAGCCAGAGCTAGAGGGAGGGTGGGAGCCAGACGTCCGGGCGACCCCGCCCCGTGGGGGCTGGGAGGGGGAGTCAAAGTGTCCCAGGGGCCCCTCTTGCCCTCGCATGGAGGGGACCCCGGAGTACCCGGCGCCCGATCTTAGGGATGTGGAGGGCAAGCTGGGTCGAAAGACTCCCGAAGGGCTGCTCCGCAGTTTGCGAGGCGAGGGAGAGCCAGTCTCCGCGCTGCTGCTGCCTCCCCAAGGGACGCCAGAAACCGGCCACCGCCACGGCCTCGGCGACAAGGTCACGGCGCTGAGGCTGGAGCTGGTGAGTGAGCCCTTCCCCCAACGCCCATTGGCTTCGGTCAAAGGGTTAAATCAACCCCCCACCCACCCACCCCCTCCCCGTCCCCGGGTCCGGGGTTAGAGCTCTGCTGGTTGGGAGCCGAAGCTCGAGACGGGCTTTTCAGCCTCTAGCCCCAGGGAAAAGGACGCCTGCTGGGGCTGTCTCCACCGTTCGTTTTCCCTTCTGGCTGCAGAAGAGAAGGGCAGGTTGGCTTTCTTCGGGGAGGGATTTTGGGGGCCTGCCTCACGCTGCAGACACCCGCCCGGATCTGGCGCAGGGGCCCAACCCCACCGCTGCCTTGGCCCGGGTTCTAATGCCAACTGTCAGCGGGCCCCTTCCCTCCGTGGGACCTGGGCTCATCTGTGCAAAGAAGGGATTAAAAGAAGGGGCGCCCAGCGCTTTCAGCTCCGTCTCTCGTCCAGTGACCCCCCCCCCCCAGCCCTTTCACCGTAGACTGGGCTCCTGGGAAGCCACAGCGCCGGTTAGACAAATTGCCCACCGATGTACCCAGACCCTGGTGACTTCCAATACTCCGGTGCCCCTGTGCTAGGGTGAGGAGGGAGGGAGTGCGGCGAAAGCAGGAGCCATCTGCACCCCCCGCCCAACCCCGTGTGTGTGTGTGTGTGTGTGTGTGTGTGTGTGTGTGTGTGTGTGTGCTGGGCAGAGGGTATCCCAAGCTGCCACTTCCGCCGAACTCACTTCTCTGCAGGACCCCTGCTCTACTAAAAGCCAGTGGGCCCTGAGTTAGCCTGAGAACCACCCCCTTCGCACCCCACCCCCCAGCTCCCAGGATCTTAGGACTCAGAGACAGAAGCAGCTGGAGCATGATGGTGCGCGCCTTGAATTAAACGTCAGTGGAAACTACTTGCCGCTTAGTGACCTTGGGCAAGTCCCTTCATCTCTATGAATCTCTTGTTTTCCCCTCTGCAACTTCGGGGTGGAGTGGGGTGGGGAAGAAGAGTAGTGAGGCAGACAGAGGAAAAAAACCTGATTTTGATGGTTGTTTATACTGCCTCCTGGTGGCCTCCGGGTGACCCTGGAGTCTTTTGAGGGAACTCTGCGGAGCTAGCCCGGCAGGTGGGGACTAATAAGAGGGAAGAGCTTAGGGGGCACCCTCTCAGAGAGTGCCTAGAGAGGACTCCCCACCGATCGGAGGGCTGTGGGTCCGCTGTTCAAGACCAAGTGCCCAGGGGACCAGCTTTCCCTAGCGTTACAGGACTGTCCACTAGGGAGGTGAATTGTTGGGAGCTAAAACTGGAAAGGCTTGGGGGTATGGAATGGGGGCTCCAATCTATGATGACACCACAGAGTCAATCGTCGTTATAGCCCCCATTTCTATAGAAAAGTTACAAAGCACTTCCTCACTCCATCCCTCTGAGAGCCGGTGTTAACCTCATTTTACAGAATGAGAAACTGAGGTTTATGGGAGAAAGGACTTGTCTGAGGTTACCTAACTAGTGTGAAGCCTAGAAATGTTGCCCCAGGCTCTTCCCCCTTCCATGTTGGCTGGTTCTAACTTCTATCAGCTGAAATGGAGGGTTCAGGCCACTTGAGCACTGGAAGTGGTGCTGGGAGAAGAAGGATTTTCCCAACCCCCATGAGGAAGGCTGTTTAATTGGCTGGGGGAGTGGTGGGAAGTGCAATGGGGAATCGGGCTCCTCAGTTTCCCCCCCAAACTCCCAATCTGACTTTCCAGGGCCCCAGCTGGCATTGGGACCTCAGCATCCCCTACTCAGCTTCTCCTTTCCCCTGGGTTGGGTGGATGGAGCCCACTCTTGCTCTCACTAGAGCCCACTTTCCTATTCATCTGTGCCTCCCTGAGCCACGGAGTGGATGGTCAAGGAGCCAGGAACCAAGGGTCACACGGCCCCTTACTGGCTACGAAGAAGGGCCTTAGTTTCCTTTTCTGTCTGGGGAGTCTAGACAGGCTTCTTTCAGTGCTGGTGCTCCAGCTTGGAGACTCTGTGACTTTGGGACACTGGCCCTTTAAGGCTCCCTATCACCTCCCTCCCAGATCTGTGTGGGAAGGGAGGCTGGCTCTGCCCTTCATGCCTCCATCTGCCCACCCAGCTGTCCCACTCAGGATGTCCTGGCACAGGCTTCTCCTTAGACTTTCTCCTTCCTGACTGACCCTCCCCCTACTTGGGCTGGGGTGAAGGGGGGAGTTCTTCCCCCCCCCCCCAGGAGTCCTCCCATTCCTGCTGCTGCTGTTGCTTTGGTAACCGGAGTGCCTCCACCCCCTACATTCTGGCAAAGCCTGGGGGTTCCTTAGCTCTTCCCCTTCCAAGTGGAGTGACCTTGACCCAGCGCCTTGCCATCTCTGGGTCTCAGTTTCCTCCTCTGTAGAGTGAGGGGGTCAGACTAAGTGGTTTCCACTGGCCATGGTATATTTGCACATTATCTGAGAATCCTCAGGGAGGGGTTTGGGTCTGGAGCCAGGAAGTAGAAGAGGGTCCCAGGATGGAGAGGTCATTCCCTACCCCTCATGGCCACACAAATTTGTTCCTAATCCCGGCTCAGACAGTCTTCCTGGAAGCTGAGAGCCTGTTGTCTGGTGCTCAGAAATCTCTGTGGTCCTCCCCTACCTTTGCCTCTCTGGACAGCTCCCCATTTAGGGAAAGAGCCTGGGCAGCCAGGCTCTTGGAGGATTGGAGAAACATTAAGCTTGTTGGGAAGCATCAGTGGGGATCAGATCCCCCATGCCTTCTCCCCAAGTCTTGTGGGCCAGCCTGACCCTCAATTAATCCTTCTTTTCTGGCCCTATAGATTCTTGGAATCCTCTGGTGAGGGGAGCCTCACTACTTTCCTAGGAGCCCATTCCCCTTTGGGACTGTGAGGAAGTTATTCCTTCTGGCTACTGGAAACCTGGCCTCATTCCTCCCAGCTTGGAGACCTAGAGATGGCCCTGGCTGTCCACCTGAGCCTCATATTCATACCCCACTGCCCAGGGAGGGCCACTGGAGAAATGGTGGCTCCGGTGAATTGGTCTTGAGACTCTGGAGGCCCATCATTCAGCCCCAGCCCCCCTCTACTCTCCCTCAACAACCGTGGGCGTCAAGGCCAGGGCCCTTGGGTCACTGGACTCTTTCTTCCCTCTGCCTGTGAGGGGAGTGCAGCTTGCACCCATCCCCTCAGTCATGCCTTCTACTCACCCCTGACACCCAGCATGCTAAATCCTAATTTCAGGGCTCCACTCAGGTCTTGGGGGCACTAGGCTCATGGCTACACGAGTCTGCCCCCTCCCAAGTCCACTCCAAGCCAGCCTGCCTTGGGAATCACTCATTGTATTGTGGACAGTAGCCTCTTCTGTGCCCTCCTGAAAGCTTCTAACCCATAAACCTTCACTCTCCAGCTCTTCCTTGAAAATGCCTTCCACAGGTGTCCTGCCCCTGCTCCCGGTGCCCTAAGTGCCACTGCCCTCTTTGGAGCTCTAGCCAGGCTGCTTGTCTTACCCTTTCTCTATTCTTGGTGCCCCCTACAGCCCTCCTAGTCTTTGCCCCCACTTTCCCACTAACTTGAAAATCTGGCTTTTAGTCAGTCTCTCCACCCTTCTGCCCCCATTCCCCCATCATCACTACATTCTTCAGGGCTGTCCTATCTAAGCTGTTGAACTCTCTGGGCCTGTATTATTCTTCAACTTCAGCCACCTCCTTCTGTCCTTTCCAGCCACAGGCATTCATCATCAGACCTTGCCAGTCACCAGGGATTGTACCCAGATCTTGATCTGGAGAGCTGAGATCCCAAGCTGAGAACCATAACTCTTGTCCTTTGGCCCTCACACATCCCAGTCCTCCTGTTCATGTCATTGTGAATCATGGTGTGTATAAATGGAGATTTTGAACCTTGGACTTCATCCCCCATAAGTCCTCAGTTTCCCCCAAATTCCCTTTAATCTCTCCTGTGTCTCCACGTTTGCATGGTCACGTTATTGTTTTATATTTGGCTGTAACTCTTCCTTCTTTCTCTTTTGCTCTGGCGAGTGGGCCGAATAGCTAGGTCTCTTACTTTAGTTATTATTAATAAAACTTTATTAAATGTAATATTTAGTTATTGGATGTTAATTTTAAAATCCACAGTGCCCAGGCCCATCTCTGTCTTCCTCGATTTGCCTTCTCCTGCCCCCTCATCCAACCTCTACTCAAGGGATAGACAAAAAGTTTCACTAGACCCTTTGGACCCACTGACCAGCACCGTGACCTGAACCAGCAGCAAGTGTGATAATTACGCATCTGGAGGGTCTGCCAAGAGCAGGATGGGACATTTCACTAGTCATCCTCTAGAACCAGCATTTGGTGTCCGTGTGATGTTGTCACAGGAGCCGTCTTCAGATTTGTGAAGGGCTGTCCCATGAAATGAGGATCAGCCTGGCTCTGCTTGGCCCCAGGCACCATGGGGAAGTCCCACCAAAAAAGGCCAATTGAGGCTGAATGGCAGGAAGAACTTCCTAACTCTGAGAACTGTTCCAAAGCGACTGCCTTCCGAGGTGACTTTTGGTGGTGAGCTCCCCTTACGTGGAGGTCTCTAAGCAGAGGTTGGACTAGATGCCCTTGAGTCCTTGACTAGATGCCTTCCATCTCTGAGCTGCTGTGATTTAGATTTAGGGAATATCTGGCCACAAAGAGAGCTTACATAGCATCCAACCTAACCTGTGCATTTTACAGATGTGGAAACTGAGTCATGGAGGGAGAAAGGTCACACAGTATATAACTCAGACCTGTAGGCTTGCGATTCTGACTCCTGACCTGCCCTATGGGGTGGCCCCCATTATTTAGGGGGCTGGCCTTGCCCTCTCTACCTGGCCTCAAACTACAGTGCCCTTTTTCTCTCCCTCCCCAGGCTTACCTTCGAGCTATTGATGTGAAGATATTACAGCAGCTGGTCACAGTGAATGAAGGCATCGAGGCGGTCCGGTGGCTACTGGAGGAACGAGGAGCCCTGGCTAGCCGCTGCAGCAGCCTCACCAGCAGCCAGTATAGCCTAACGGGTGGCAGCCCAGAACCCTGCTCCCACAGGGGCAGCTGGGAGAGCCTACCTGACCCCACTCCCACCTCCACCACAGCTGCTGCTGTTGACCGACTGGATAGTGTCTCCATTGGGAGCTACCTGGACACACTGGCCTCGGGGGCTGAGCCCGATGATGAGGGCCTCTCAGAAGCTGGCACCCGACACTCTCGGCCTGGCATGGCTTGGGCAAAGGCTCCTGCCTCAGAGGAGAGGCCCTGGACAGAGGCTGACACAGCACTGGGGGTCCGGTCTGGGCGAAAGCCTCCTGGAGAGGAGGTCCCTGAGGATGCCAGGCCTGACCTCAGCTATGGGACTCACTGGTACTGGGGACAGTGTCAGGATGATGTGACATTCTTGTAGCAGCCCCAGGCCTCTCATCTCCCTCGATCTGTCCCCTGCTCATTCTCTGAAATGAGGAGATTGCATAGTTTCAAAGGTCCCCTTCCAGTTTTAAAGTCTAAGATCTGAAGGCTTGGGGGAAGAGTTTGGAAACTAGGTCCCAAGATGCCTCTTAGAGCAGCCTCTCCTCTGCCCCATAATCCTTCCCTCATAAGAGGTACCATTTCCTATGTTCTGTCCTCCTCCTTCAGGGAGCCACCCTGATGGCAACACTGGCTGAGTGAGGGCCCTGCCTGATTTAGGAGATGCTGGTGAGACTGGCACTAGAGGGATGCTATTATTGCCCCCTTTTCCAAGCTAGACTCCCCCAGGCATTAGATGGGGGTGGGGTGGGAGCAGTGTGGAAGCTTTTCCCTATTCTCTACAAATCTGCCTAGATTGCTGGGTGGTAACTCCCTCCTTCCCTGTATCAGGGTGAAAGGCAACTGTCTCTGGAGAAGGTGGGAGCCCACCACCTGGGGGCTATCTCTTCCCATTACCTGAAGGATTGGCAATCCTGACTAGGTCCACATCACCTCCTGGTCAAGCTTCAGAACCTTGACCCTTCCTGGGAGTGACAAGCCCCTGCTTCCTGAGGGCTTCCTCTTCCTAGGAATAATGCCACAGAACTCTCCATTGGGGGAGCCTCGTTTCCAATTGGTCTCACCCTCATCAGCAATTGGGGGGAATCTTCATGCTGGCGTTCCTTTCTTCCCAGTGATGGAGAGGATTCTGCCTCAGTGGCTGAGCTTGGCCTAACCTGGTTCTCCCCTTCTCCCACCCCCTCCTCCACACCATTTGTATGCCAATTCATGACCCTTGGTCTCTCTGCCCCTTCTCAGTGCCATGGGTCTTGAGCTTCAGGGCCAGGGGGGAGGGTTAGGTTATTTGAGGAGAGAGGGGAGGGGAAAAGGCTCACAATACTCAGTTTCAATAAAGTCTATTGTTGCCTGAGCCTGTTCTGCCCACATGGCACCAGCTGCCCACTGCCCAGTCTGTCTGTCTTCTGTGCGCCTCCAGCTCTGTCTCCCTGTGATTCTGTTGCCAAGCTGAGAATGCTCTGCCTATTTTCTCAAAGCTGAGACTGAAGGGATGTCTTGATCTTTGTGATTCTACTCTGTTTAACACATGTCTTTGTTTTTTATTTTCTGATTTGTGTGTGTCTTTGTCTCTGATTTGTGTGTGTGTGTTTGTCTCTGATTTGTTCGTCCATCTGTTTCTGTCTCTATAATGGGTGACAGACTCTGAAGCCTCTCCTCAGGTCTGGGAAGGCACCACATCCTGGAGGAAGAACCTCTGCCTATAAATTTCCCATGGGGTCTTGGCAAAAGGTAGACTGAGGCAGGGAGAAGGATCTGAAGTCACAGAGCCCAAGGGAGGATGGGAAACTAGGACTCAGAGAGCTTACTTGATAGCAGGTGGGGCTAATTCTGACTGAAGCTGAGCTTGGTGCCTGGAAAGTTGGTGCCCATGAGTAAGGTTGGCACTATGCAAGTGGCCTGGACAAATCCCCTGTCTGTATGTTAGGCAGGAGGAGAGATAAAGGAGGCTCCTGTGATCACTGGGTCCAAGCTCCCATAAAGACTGTTTCCAACTCCATCAGGCCCAACAGGACCTAGACAAGAGCTTCAGATCTAAGGAGAGACATCCAGTGACCAGAGGCAACTGGTGGCCCAGTGGAGAGAGAGCTGGTTCTGGAGTCTGGAAGCTCTGATTTCAAATCCAGCCCCAAACACTAGCTGTGTGACCCTAGGCAAATCATGTCTATGTCTGCCTCAGTTTCCTCAACTATAAAATGGGGATAATAATTTAACCTACCACCCAGAGCTGTTGAGTTTCAAATGGGATAATATCAATAAAAAAGCACCTAATACATTGCCTGGCACATAGTAGGTGCTATATAAATGCTTTCCCCCTTTCCTCTCCCTCTCCCAAACTCGGCAGAGCCTGAGGTTGTCTGGAGAGTTCCCCTTCTACCTGGTTTTTAATCCCATTCTGGATGCTCGCCATGGCACAGTATGGCCACCAGGGGGCAGGCACCATTAGTTATCCTTCCTGAGCCAGAGATTGGGGTTCCGGGCCTGGAAGACAGCTTGTGGTGTCAGAGGAGGGCCCCTATCCTGACTCTAACCATCTCCCACCTCCCCTCTCTCATTACCTGCTTTCCTCCTCCCTCCTTTAGCCACTCCCCAGTTGAGTCCAGTTTCCACATTTTAGGAAAATCTTTGATAAACTCGAGTGACAGAAGGACAGCTATAGGATGGTGAGGGGACTGGAGACCAGACCCCATGAGAGGAGGGCATGAGGCACATTCAGCCACCCTGGAGAAGAGAAGGCCTGGCGGGAGGGAGAATGACCGCATCACTCTCTGTAAGTATCTGAAGGACCAAAATGTGGAAGAAGGATTAGCCTTGCTCTGCTTGACTCCAGAGAGTAGAACTAGGACCAGGGACTAGGTGAGGAAGTTACAGAGTGGCCTGGGTAGGAAAAAACTTCTTACCAATTTGTTTGGGCCATCAGTGGAATGGAATGGGCCTCCTTAAGAGGTAGTGAGCTTTCCATCCCTTTAGGGCAGAGACTTCTCACTTTTTTTTTTTTAACCCTTATCTTTCATCTTCAAATCAGTACTGAGTATTGTTTCCAAGGCAGAAGAGTGGTAAGAGATAGGCAATGGAGGTTAAGTGACTTGGCCAGGGTCATATGGCTAGGAAGTAGCTAAGGTTAGATTTGAACCCAGGACTTCCTGCCTCTAAACCTGGCTCTCAATCCACTGAGCCACCTAACTGCCCATGACTTCTCACATTTTTTATGATATATTTCCACCCTATTGGGTAGTATCAGGAAGCCTATGAATCCCTTCTTAGAAGAATGTTTTTTAAAGGTGAAAAGGGAAATATGTAGGTCTACCAAGGAAGCCAATGATAGTAAAATACAGTTATCCAAAATATTACAAAATGCAAGTTCTTGGAGCCCAGGCTCTGAGCCCCTCCTCTAAATAGGTCTCCAAACAGAGGCAGGATGCCCACTGGCTGGAGATGTTGTAGAGGGGAATCTTGCTCAGATCCTGATTTCTGGTTCAGTACTTTCTGAGGCCTATGAGTCATTAGGCCATGATTCCCAGGTTTCCAGAGAATGCTACCATGTAGCCTTTTTTTTTTAAATTTGAAATTCTTTATTTAATTAATTAATTTAGAATATTTTCCCATGGTTCCATGATTCATGTTCTTTCCCTCTTCCTCCCCCACCCCCCCTCCTGAAGCCAATGAACAATTCCACTGGGTTTTCATGTAGCCTTTTAAAATTTTTTCTTTCTTTTTTTCAATTACATGTAGAAACAATTTTTGACAACTTTTTTTGACATTTTAAAAATTCAAATTTTCTCCCTCCCTACTCTCCCCCCTCCTCCCCAAGGTAGGGAATAGTTTGTTATAGGCTATACCCATACTTTCATGCAATACAAATTTCCATATTGCTCATGTCATGCTAGAAGTCACATATCACACCTGCAATAGAAATCTTATGAAGGAAATATAGGAAAGAAGGCAGGCTTTGATCTACCTCAGATTCTGATAGTTCCCTCTTTGGCTGTGGAGAGCATTTTCTTCGAGTCCCTTGTGGTTATCTTGGAGACTTGCTTTGCTGATAATGGTTTAGTCCTTCACAATTGATCATCATGTAACATTTTTCTGTTACTGTATACATAGCTCTCCTGGCTCTGCTCACTTCACTTTGCATCAGTTCATATAAGTCTTTCTAGGTTTTTCTGAACTCACCCTGTTCATTGTTCCTTATGGCGCAATAGTAGTCCATTACATCCATAAACCACAACTTGTTCAGCCATTCCCCCAAGTGATGGACAACTCCATAGTTTCCAATTCTTTGCCACTACAAGAACTGCTAAAAATATTTTGGTTCGGGAAATCCTTTTTTCCTTATCTCTGACCTCTTTGGCACACATACCTATAGTGGTATTGCTGGGTCAGTGTATAGTTTTGTGGCCTTTTGAGCTTGGTTCCGTATTGCTCTCCAGAATGGTTGTACTGGTTCCCAACTCTACTAATAGTGTATTAGTGTCACAATTTTCCCATGTCCCATCCAGCATTTATCATTTCCCTTTTTTATCATATTAACCAATCTGATAGGTATGAAATGGTATTTTGGTGTTTTAATTTGCATTTCTCTAATCAATAGTCATTTGGAACATTTCTGTCATACAGCTATGGATTGTTTTAATCTCTTCTCTCAGAGCTGCCCATTTATATCCTTTGGCTGCTTCTCAACTGGGGAATGTTTAGTATTCTAATAAATTTGTCTCTATTCTCCATATATTTGAGAAATGAGGCATCTGTCAGATACTTGTTATAAATCCCCCCCCCAAAAAATTTGTTGTTTCTTTTCTAATCTTGGTTACTTTAGTTTTATTTATGCAAACACTTTAATATATTCAAAATTATGTACTTCATTTTCATAATGTTCTCTATGTCTTATTTGGTCATAAATTCTTCCCTTATCCATAAGGTGAACTTTTCCATGTTCCTCTAATTTGTTTACAGTCTTTAAAAAAAACAAAAAACTTTGCCTTCTATCATCAATTCTAAGAGAAAAGTTGCAAGGACTATGCAATGGGGGTTAAATAACTTATCACACAGCTAGAAAATGTCTAAGGTTGGGTTAGAACCCAGGTCCTCTCCATCTAGACCTAGAACTCTATCCACTGTATTACCTAACTGCCCCTTCTATAGTTTTTCTTAGAATGGTTGTATGAGATATTGTAATGCTCTTCAATAAGCATTCAATAAAGCATTCAATAATGCTGCTTCAATAAAGCAAAGAAACAAACAAAAAAGCCCTGAACAAGCAACTGAAGGTGAGGGCTAAGACTTTCATTCCCTAATCCTTTAAAGTAATTGGCTCCTCTGATGGGGACATAAGGACTAGCTACCTACCTGGGAGGATTTAATAATTGAGGTATTATTGGTCCCTAAAAAACAAGTAGTTCTCAAAATAAAAAACTGCAAACTATTCACAACCATATGAAAGGCTGCCCAAATCACTAGTAAGAGAAAATAAATCAAAACAGCCTGAGGTTTCACTTCACATTCAGAAAAGTGCGGAAAGATGACAAAAGATTGATAATAGTCAATGCCGGAGGTATTGTGAAAAGACCAGCACACTAATGCATTGTTGTTGGAGCTCTGACTTGGTCCAACTATTCTGCAAAACAAATTGAAATTAGGTAAAGAATAACTAACTGCCCATATTCTCACAGCTAGTCATATATAGACCAAGGAGGGCATTGATTAAAAAAAAAAATTGTAGTAGGAAAGAACTGGAAACAAAGTAGATGCCAAATCAATTGGCAAATAGCTAGACAAATTGTGGCACATGAATGTAACGGAATAATATTCTGTAAGAAATATACAAAGAAACATCGAAAGACTTATATGAATTGATACAATGTAAAGTCAGCAGTGCCAGGAATACAATATATCTAATGACTGTAACAACGTAAATTTAAGGGTTAGCTGGGTGTCTCTTGGACTGAGAACCAAGCCTAGAAACTGGAGGTCCCGGGTTCAAATATGATCTCAGACCCTTTCTTCCTGTATGACCCTGGGTAAGTCACTTAATCCTCATTGTCTAGCCCTTCCCCCTCTTCTACCTTGAAGCCAAAACACAGTGTTGATTCTATGATAGAAAGTAAGGTGTTTTTTAAAGCATGATACATTTAAGAACAACTATAAAATAATTAAAAATAAATGTTGTGAAATGATAAAGAACAAGTTTAAAGATGAAGCCTATCAGATGATTATACCCCCTTGCTACTCTGCAGAGATTGGGACCCATGAGTGTGGAACATTGTATATATTGTCAGATTTTATTGAATGTTAATCAGTTTTGTATAGTTCTGAAAGGGGGTTCACTGAGATTCTCTACTATTATAGTTTCACCCTCTAGTTCTTCCTGTAAGTTGTTAAGTATTTTAAGTATTTAGGTATTATTCCATTCAGTGCATATATGCTGTGTTGAAATAATTCATTGTTTATAGTACCTTTCAGCAAAATATCGTTTCCCAGATTACCTATTTTATAATACTAGTTTTATGTTTGAGACCATTATTGGTACCCCAGCTTTTCTGAGTTCATTTGAAGCATAATATATTTGCTCCAGCCTTTTATTTGAAGCCTGTGTAAATATTCATTTCAAGTGAATTTCTTATAAACCACATCGTTAGATGTTTCCATTTCTGATCCTTCTGCTATCCTCTTCTGTTTTATAGGCAGGTTCATCCCATTCACATTTACTCTCATGATTTCAATTCAGAGTTCCTTCCATCCTATTATCTTACCCTCTTGATCATTTTTATTGAATTTTTTTCTTTTCTTCCCTTCTTGTAAAAAATATATTTGTTTTAAGGGATGTCTGTCTAGGAAGGGGAAGGGAGGAATACAGAGGGAAATCTAGACTACTTAAAAACAAAAGACATCAATACAAAACAATTTTTTAAAAAGATGTCATTGTATCATTGGATAAGATCTTTGATATGTCTTTGACTTGTTTCAATCCTTAATTCCTTGAGCTAGAGGATGATAATGTATGTTAGACTGATAGAAGAAAAGATGAAAAGTTGGAGGGACCATCCTTCATTTTATAGCTGGGGAAATTTGACTCAACATAAGGGCAAATGGAGCCATAGAGAAATGTGAATTGCCTAAAGTCATAATATGACAAATGGAAGAACAAGTATTCAAAACCTGGTGCTCTAATTCCAGTCTTAGCACCACACTGGCCCACCAGATGTCCAAGAGAATAAATAGGGCAGGGCTTAGGAGATGGTGAGAGAGAGTCAGGACTGACCAGCACTCTGGTGTTCCCTGAGTCTAAGGGCTCTGGCAGCCCCCAATGGCTTACAGACTTCCAAGGGAGACACACATTCAATGCAGGGGCAGCACAGACTCAGGTGGAGTCCTCCAGATAATCAGCTTGTCTGCAGCTATCATTACTTTTGCTTCTGGGAGATGTTGCCTGAAGCTCCTTTAGCACCGTGAATCTTAGACACCATCTGGTCCAATCTCCTCATTTTACAGATGAGGAAACTGAGACCCAGGTGATGTGGACTGAAATATCCCACAAACCCTGTCCAGTAGCTGTACACAATCAGAAGAACACAGAAACAATAACTAGTCGATTAGAATGGGTCTGCCTTTTAGATAAGACATGAGTTGCTTAGATTCACAATTATGAGAAAACTCCTATCAATCTTTACACATAATCAAGGTCCTTGGTTGGGGTCTCTGAACAGCAAACACAGGTGTTTCCGTTCCCCCAGTCACATGGGACTAGGTTCAAACAATGCCCAGTTTCCACAGTCATCGCCCTCCTTTGCAGTCTGCTCAGTCAGGCAAAAGTGACCTAAAGCATGGGACCCAGCATATTTAACATATCATTAGCATCTCATTTCCATTGTGGTTTGCTTTCCTCCCAGTGGGTAAACAGAGAGAACCATGGGTAAAGCCACACAGTCCAAAGTGGATCATGGGTAAAGTGGCATCAGCTGCCTGGAGACACATGACAACAACTGCCCAAACAAATGATCCTTTCCTTAGTAACTAAGCCAGATAAAAAGCATCCCTGAAAACCGCCAGCCCTTTCCATTGGTATTGTCTTTCCATCACCAAGCCTTTCCTCCCCCTCTCCATAAAGTTCACTTTTTCAACATGGAGATTACCTGAGCTATCAGCTCATTGGACAAGACTCCAGTCTTGCCCCATTATAGGAAAGTGAAGTGACTTGTCTGAAGTAACACGTGGATTTGGCATGGGACATTGTACCCCCAAATTATAGAAGTTTTCTAGGCAAACCGTAAGCAGAAAAATTCCTTTGCTCTCTTACATCCTTGTGACTCCTGATAAGACCCTGAGAGGAATATTCTCCCTGAGTTGTCCTTTAGATTTGAGATCTCCAGGCTATGCCTTGATACCATCCAGCTGTATCCAAGAGCTCTACCTGTCTCCTAAACTGTGAGGGTCACCCCCTACGTCTTCAGGCAGAGCCCAGTCAGATGACACCGCCCCCCACCCAGTGCATATCCACTTATCAACTGTTGGAAAGAGTATAAAGACCCTAGACTTAATGTCCTCTAGGAGGCAGCTTTCCATCTATGCTGTCCTCCCAGCCAAATTCAATATGAGTTCTGAATCCAGGGGTTTCACCTTAAGTCCCCCACAATAGACTGTGTTAGTGGCAGATACATCCTAGATCTCTTTTCAGAATATTTCCCTCTCTAACTCGTTAAGCCAACTATCTCTCTCCTCCCCAGAATTGCCTAAGGGAATGGAAGGGGTGGGGGAGCTTCTATTTCTTGTATCGTCTGTGTTGCAAACGGGAAGGCTTTCAACGAACTTTCGCCAGGGTATAACGGAACGGCGGGCGAGTGAGTCCCTGCTAGGACACCTCCCATCCAGTCTCCAGGGATATCCTTCCGCCTCACATGGTAGTTTCCATATGCGCATGCGTACTTCACAGACCACGGCTCCAGCCTTTTCTCTGGCCTGCGCTCCTCTAAGCTCCGCCCCACTCAGTGTCGCTTGCTAGAGACGCAGCCAATGGACGGCCGCGCTGGGAGAGTCGCCTCCCGATTGGCCGGGCTCAGCGGGGGCGGGAATTCGGACGCCGGCGGGATTACGGCCAGTGAGGAGCTATAACTAAGAAACTGGAGGTTCGGCTTCGGGTTTCGGGGGCGGAAGCGCGGGTGGAGTGAGACCGTGGTAGGAGCGGGACAGACTAGAGTCAGATCTGGGACCAGGACCGAAGGCAGTCATCGGCTGGGACTGCGGGCGCATTTTACAGCCGGGGAAACTGAAGCCGGGAGAGGGAGAAGGGCCTGACACCCAGCTGGTATGGGTTGGAGGTGGGATTCGAACCCTTGTCCGGTGTCCCCCGCTCCCAAGCCCTAGGCCCTGGTCTGTGTGAAGGACCCTCTTTGGAGGAGGCAGGCTGGAAGGCGGTCCACCAGCACTGATTAAGTGCCTGCTGTGTGCCAGGGATGGGATTAAGGGAGGCAAAGCCAGGCCCTGCCCTCCAGGGGCCCCTCTAATTGGGGGAGGGGGACAACATACAAACCCAGTGGACGCGCAGGACAAATGCAGGATAAGTCGGGGACCCTAGACTTGAAGGAAACAAGGAGGTGTAGGGAGGGTGCTTCTGACCGGAGCCCCAGCCTGAGAAAATGCCCTGAGTCTGGAAATGGAGGGTCCTGTGCCTGCAACAGATTGGAGGCCAGTATCACTGGGTGGAAGAGTCCCTGTGGGGAAGAAGGTGTGAGAAGACTGGCCAGGGAGAAGGGGCTAGAGGATGAAGGGCTTAGGAAGCCAAATCAAGGATTTTGTATTTGCTCTTAGAGGCCATAGGGAGCCAGTGGAGTGTATAGAGTGAGGGATGACAAGGTAAGACCTGGGCTTTAGGAAAATCACTTTAGTGGCTGGAGTGGAGAGAGACCGACCCTCAGGCTCTTTCAGTAGTCCAGCCTGAGATGAGATGATGGGGGCCTTTCCCAAGGTAGAGGCAGTGTCAGAGGAGAGAAGGGGTGGATTCGAGAAATGCTGCAGAAATGAAATCACCAGCTTGGATGGGGCTGGGCAGGTGGGGTGAGAGATGGTGAGGAGTCCATCGTGACTCTTGGGTTGTAAGCCTGAGAGATGAGGGACCTAGTGAAGGGAGAGGATGAGAAGGGTTTATGGGGAAAGAGATTAAGTTTGGTTTGAGACTTGCTAAGTTTGAGACAGGCTAGTTGGAGAGAGTGCCAGGCCTGGAGTCAGGGAGACCATCTTCCTGAATTCAAATCCAGCTCAAGATATTTATTATTGGTGTGACCCTGGCCAAGTCACTTCATCCTTCTTATTTCCCCTCATTTGTCAAATGAGCCGGAGAAAGACATGGCAAAGCCATCCGGCATCTTGGCCAAGAAAGCCCCAGATGGGGTCACGGAGAGTCCGACATGACCGAACAGCAGCCAGGCTTGAGGCGCTGTCAGGACTTGTAGGCTGAACTTGCCAGGCGGCACTTGGACTTTTGAGCCTCGGGGTGGTGAGTGAGCTCAGCTAAGTAGGCCCCAGAGCCCAGTGTTTAGAGATGGGAGCTAATGAGTTCTCCGGGGGAGACGGGATCGAGGGAAATGAGGACTTGTGACGGCACTTCAGGGGATACCTGGGCTCTGCCAGTGAGACCTGGAAAGGGATCCAGGCAGAGGAGGCGCCCAGGAGCATCGGTTTTGCAGTCAGAAAATGGGGGTTCAAGCCTTGCCTCTAATTACTGCCTGTGCGTTCTTTTCTTTTTTTAAACACTTCCCTTTTGTCTTGGACTTAATAATAGTATCAGTTTGGGGGCAGCTGGGTGGCCCAGTGGATTCAGAGTCAGGCCCAGAGATGGGAGGTTCTGGGTTTAAATCTGACCTCAGACACGTCCTAGCTGTGTGACCCTGGACAAGTCACTTAACCCCCATTGCCTAGCCCTTACTACTCTTCTGCCTTAGAACCAATACCTGGTATTGATTCCAAGACAGAAAAAAGAGTTTAAAAAAAAAATAATAATAATAGTATCAATTCTAAGAAGTGTGAGAAGGGCTGAACAATGGGGGTTAAGTGACTTGCCCAGAGTCACACAGCTAGGAAGTGTGAGGTTGGAGTTGATCCCAGGACCTGTCTCCAGGCCTGGTGCTCTATCCACCGACTCACCGACTGCTAACTTTAAGGGTCTTCCCATTTCCTCCCCTTAACCTTTATCTGCCTGTGCCCAGATGCCCTTCTCCTTTGCAGGTTGTGCGCCTTGCCAGCCCCCCTCTTTGCTGTCCCTTCTTGTAGGCCCAGCTCCCCCCCCACCCAGGATTCTCCAGGCTGCCGGATCCATGGGGACCTGAGGGTCCGCCCTGCTGGGAGTCAGGATGGTACGTAGCAGATGCGCAGGTAGCTGCTGCTTCCTCCAGCTGTCTGAAGTCATCGAGGTGCCCTTGGCTTAGGGGGGCCTTGGGCAGGAACTGGACCCCTGGCCATAGCTCTGCCCTTTCCTTCTTGCAGAGGAGGAGCCTGGCACCAAGCCAGCTTGCCAAGAGGAAGTCGGAGGGCAGCGCCTCTGATGAGGAAGACTGGCATCCGGAGACGGCGGTAAGGCCAGCGCCTTTGTTCCCCTCTCCCAAGGGGTGCCTCAGGCCACCTAGTTTGAGAGTCAGAAAATTCAGGCCATAATTTAAGTGCTTCCTTTGTGCCAGGCCTGGTACTCGGCACTGGGGGTACAGAGAAGGGCAAAGGACAGACTCTACCCTCAAGAAGCTCTCAATGTGCAGACTGCCACGTTTGTCCAGATGAGCTACAGGCAGGAGAAATCGGAGTAGACAGAGGGCCTTGGGATAAAAGAGGATGGGGAAGGGTCTCTGGTAGAAAGGAGGGCTTTCATGGGGATGCTGGCACAGCAGAGAGCAAAGGTTAAGAGGGAGAGCATGCCAGACGGGACACAGTGGAGATGCCTGGAGTCAGGAAATGGAGCTCCTCATGCCAGGAAAAAATGGGATTTTATTTCTGAAAAGCCCTGGTGGATGGGAGTCAGAAGAGCTCGACTTTAATTGTAGCTTTTGGCCAGTAAGCACTTATTAAACCCCAAAGGTCATGGGCAGCTTGGGCCAAAGGGGGAGGCCGGGAGCCAGCGGCAGGGAGAGGAGAAAGCAGCAGCCTTGCAGGAGAGATGCCACGAGCGGAGAGATAGCGGGGACGAGGAAGAATAATACATGGAAGTGTTTGTGGGCAGGATTAAAGATTAGGGAGTGAAGGATAGATTGCCAGGCCTGGGGTCCGGAGGTCCTGGGTTCAAATCTGGCCTCAGACACTGCGTGACCCTGGGTGAGTCATTTAAACTCATTGCCCAGCCCTGCTGCTCCTCTGGCTTAGAACCAATACTCAGAAGTTGGGGTTTAAAAAGAAAAAGGTTCGTGACTGAGCAGGGTGACAGGAGGGTCAGCCTTGGTGAAGAGGGCCGGGGGAGGGGAGATGGGGCGCCGCGAGCCCAACTCGGGAGAGCCTTTGGAGCGTGTGACGAGCGAGCCCAGATGACGCGGCCTTGGCAAAGCCCAGGGGGCCTCAGTGCACTCCAATGCTTCCCTCCTTCCCCTCTTCGGTGCTGGGCACAGGGTTGGGCACAGGCTAGAAGGCTCAAGAGCGGAGCTGATGACCTCCGAGACAGGAGAAGATGGAGAACTCGGGTGCTGAATCCGAGGCCAGCTGGGAGAGATGAGGCCATCTCAGAGGCAGAGGGGAGGAGGGAGTGCCTGCCAGACACAGGGAAGAGCTAATGCAAAGGCTCTGAGGTGGGAACTGAGAGAGTAGCTGGGCTTGGGTCAGCATGTGGGAAAGGCAGTCTTGGCCAGCGAGGCTGGAAAGGCAGGGTTTTTACAGCAGTCCGGTTGGCCCTTGCTCAAAGGGATCGTGGGGCGTGAGTGGAAGCACTCAGGGGCCCCGAGAACCCAGGCCCTCAGCTCCTCTTTCTGAGCATAGGTCTCACCAGCGCCCATCCCGCCTGCCCCTGCGCAGGCCCCACTCCCCCAATTTGTCACTTCCCCCCAGCCCTGCTTCCCCAACATGTGTCACACATTGGCCCTGGCCGGGGCTTCCATTCTCTCTCCTAGACTCCCAAGAGGCGGAAATCAAGCGGCGAGGCTGGAGGCCCAGAGTGCTTCTGGTCACCTTTTCGGAAGCCCCTGACTCAGGTGACCAATCGGCCACACTGCCTGGACAGCAGCCAACATGTGAGTTAAGAGGCCGCCTAAGGGGGCTGATGGACGAGGGGCCGCTTGTGAGGCTCTGGGGTCCTGACTTGGCCTCCCAGCCATCCAGCAGCCTGGCCACCGGCTGCCACGTCCTATAGTTTCGTGGGCAGTCAGGGCTAGACCTGGGCCTTCTCGGCTGGATTTTGGCTTCCCTGCGTGACCTTGGACGGCTCTCCCAGCTTGGAAGACTTCGGGCTTTCTCCTCTCTCCTCGCAGAAAGGGTGTGTGGGGAGGGCCGGTGGCTGGCCCAGCTGGGTGTGGGGGAGGACTGCCACCCCAGGACTGCCCAAGCACTTTGCCACGAAGGCTGCAGCTCCACTGTCCAGAACTGTCCTGCCAGCTCTCTCCTTCCTTGGCCTTTCCTAAAGCCATTGCCCTGTCCGGCCTCACTTACCTCCCTTTGCAGTATTGATCCTTGAGTTAATCAGTCCTAGACTCCTGAGGGTGTGGTGGCTAGGGCACAAGGTCTGGAGTCAGGAAAACTCGAGTTCAAATCCGGCTGCAGACACTTGCTGGCTGTGTGATCCTGGGCAAGTCACTTAACCTCATTGGCCTCAGTTTCCTCATCTATAATGAGTTGTAGAAGGCAAAGGCAGAACCACTCCAGTATCTCTGCCAAGAGAGCCCCAGATGGGGTCGTGAAGGGTCAGATGTGACCACACTGACAAGACTTTTGGTCCCTTGTCTCTGCCCCTTCCGTGGCCGTCTTTTTTTAGACCCCAAGTCTCATTCCTTCTGCCTCCCACCTCTGTCCCGCTGAGCTGCTCAAGGAGGAAGTTGCCCCCGAGGGTTGTCCTCCAGCCTCCTCCCGACCCCCTGTCCTCCCTGAAGAATTCTCCATTGCCTCCTCCTGCCATCACCCCTTTGTCAGGCCGCATCCTCCTTGGCCTCTCTGCAGAGGCTGCCAGCTGCCCCTCCTTCAGGCCTTCCCTTTCCAGGTTCTCCTCAGGTGGGCTCCTTGGCACCGTCGTCATCGTTCCCCAGAGCGCCATGCTCGGCCGGTCCCCCTCAGCAGGTGTCTCCAGGCTTGCCCCCCCGCCTCTCCCTCGCCCCCTCCCAGAGAGCCAAGCTCTTGCCCTGCCTTGTCCATTGTAGCTCTAAACCACCCCCTTTTCTCCACTGACATCTCTTGGCCCTGGCCTGCCTCTGCCCCATCTTTCCCTTCCTCCGGGTCAGATTTAGGGAAGATGCCGTAGTCCCTTTGAAGTGAGTCTTCTGAGGTTTCCTTTCTCTGCTGAGCAGAGGTTGGAGGGCTGATAAAGGTGGGGACCCTTGCCTTGGGGTGTAGTGCAGATGCTCCATCCCCAGGCGGGCTCTCCCCGGCCTTTCCAGGTTTATCAATCGTCGCCTCGTGCACTTGGATTCAGCCAGATGGGCCTCCCCAGGGTTCTGGGTGCGTGGCAGCCCATTTCCCACCTCTTGATCTTTGCTGAATGCCTTCCTTTCACGTTTCTGCCTCTTGAGACCTTTGACCCACCTGGAGTGAACCTCAGCTCAAGTCCCACCTGCTTTTTTTTTTTTTTTTAACATTTAATAATATTTATTTTTTAGAAAAGTTATCATGGTTACATGATTCATGCTCTTACGTTCCCCATCAACCCCCCCCCACCTCCCCTCCCAATAGCCGACACGCATTTCCACTGGTTTTAACATGTGTCATCCATCAAGACCTATTTCCATATTGTTGATAGTTGCATTGGTGTGGTAGTTTCAAGTCTGCATCCCCAATTGTGTCTGCCTCAAGTTGCTTTTCTTCTGTGCGTACCTGTTTTAAAAGACCTTCCCTGCCTCCCCCCATCTTAGGGTCCCTGCATTGACTCTGTGTGCTCTGGTAGGCTCCTTGTGGGCAGGGGCCGCCTCGCGTTTGCCCTGGTCTCCGGCACCGGGCACAAGGCCTGGCATGCTCTCCACACGCTTGGTACTGCGTCCTCTAGCAGGACCCTGGAGGGCACCCACATGGCTTGGCCAGAGGGCGGGGAGGGAGGGGGCTTCAGCACCTCTCAGACAGCGTCCCTTGGTCAGAAGGACCCCAAATCTGTGTGGGTGGAAGAACCACCTCCCGAGGGGCCAGCCGAAGCCCTGGACCTGGGCTGGGGACCCCTTTGCCCCCCGCCAGCCTGATGGGAAACGCGGCCAGTGGCCAGATTGGAAGGGATGGGCGCCCCTCCCCTCCCTCGGTGCTGTCCACAATCTTAGCCATCATGTTCATTCTGGGGGGCTGCGGGCCTCCCCCTCCCCTTCCACCTCCTTAGCGAAATATATTCATGACTTTGCAGCAGCCATTTAAAATGCATTAGCTCACTGGAAATTCATGGAAAGCAGAAAAGCAGGCGCCTGCCGGAGCGCACAAAGGCAGAATTCCTCTGTGGCCGCTCCGCAGCTCCCCGCAAGCCGGAGGAGCTTTTTTTCTATTAGCACCCCGGACCATCCTTCATTCTCCTTAAAAAGCACTCCGGGGCATCTGCCCCCCCTTCTCCCAGGCCGCTGGCTTCCGTGCCCAGGCAGAGAGCCGCTTCGCCAGCTATTGTCATTGCCCCGGGGGTCAGGGTGGGCCCAGAGCCAGGCCCTCGTCTGGAGCTGACGCTCCTGGACCGGCTCCACCTGGTTCCGGCGAAAAATCTGTGTCTTGGGGCAAAGGGTGGTCATTGATGTGCCAAAGCCCGGCCGGCAGGGGCGGAGGATCCCGTTACCCCAGCCGTGCACGCTGGTTAAGGAGGTTTATGGGCCTGCCCCACCGCTCCTCCCGAGGAGGCTCCTTGGCTGGGCCCGAGAACTGGGTATGGGGCCAGGGTGGGGGTCCAAGACGTGGGCTTCTCTTGCCCGGCTCCCCCGTGCGTCCCCCCCCCCACCCCCGCCACCAAAAAACAAAGAAATGGAAACGCGAGCGGGGCCAGAGGTCAGGCAAAGCCACCGGATTCCTTCTTGTGTGGGGGAAGGTGACCGTCATGCTGCCCAGAGACACCCCATGGGAGGCCGAGCCTCGGCCCTTCCTGGGCCCCTCATGGCAGAGGCCAGGGCGGCGCTCCTGGAGAAGCAGCCCCCCCGGGAATGCCCCCCGGACGCCCCTCGAGGGTGGCATGTAAACGTAGCCCCTTGCCAGCGTGGGGGCCCGGGGAAAGGGCAGGCGGCCATCGGGATGGCTTCATTAAGAAGTTTCAGAGAGAACAATAGCAGCTACCCTTAGGAGGTGCTTTACGGTTCGTAGAATCCTCTATGAACGTTGTCCTTCGAGGCATACAACAACCCCGGGAGCGACGTGCCGCCCTCGTCTCCATTTTACAGAAGAGAAACTGAGGCAGGCGGCAGTAAGGTCCCTCGGCGCCCGAGTGTCCGAGGCTGCATCTGAGCTCCGTCCCCCGCCCCGGCCAGCCGAGCCACAAAAGCATTTCCCTGGCCGGGTGCTCATGTCGGCTGCTTGTCTTCCCCCTCCAGGAGGCCTTTATCCGGAGCATCTTGTCGAAGCCTTTCAAAGTCCCCATCCCCAACTACCAAGGTGAGAGGGAGAACGGGGGGTGGGGGGGCACTTGGGCTCTTGTAAAGGAAGTGAGTGGTGTCCAGGCCTGGAGGGCTGCAGCTACGGCTGCTGAGGGGGGGGGGCCAACCCCGGTCTCCTGCTTCTGTCGGGGCTGGGGGCCCACAGAGGGCAGGTGTTAATGCACAGGGGTCCTGCCTGTCCTGGGGCAGAAGCGGGGGGCAGACGGGGTTCCCCAGGCAGACCCCAGCTGGGCTTGGACTCTCGCTCAACCCCTCCACTGCCTCTTGGGACCTCAGTTTCCTCATTTGTGATACGGGGTTACGATGCCTACATCCCACTCCTAGAGGCCTGCGGCTGTGCGCCCCCCCTCCTGGCCCCCCTCTCCCATGGACGCTCCCCCTCCCCCAGGGTTAGGCGACGTTGGGGCCAGCAGCCATCCCAGGACATCTCTAGGTGCAGAGAAGGCTGATGGCCTGGGCAGCGGCGCTGCCATCCTCCTCAAGCCCTCGGGCATCCTTGGCCCCATCAGGAGGGCGTGAGGGCAGGGGAATGGCAGGGCCGGGAATACGAGGCAGAGAGAGAGGCCTGGGGAGAGCAGAGCCACCAAACACAAGCCGAGCTATAGGCACTCGGCCGAGAGAGCCGGGCCTGGAGACAGGAGGTCCTGGGTTCCAGTGTGGCCTCAGATCCTGACCCTGGCCAGCTCAGCCCCCCTGCTTAGCCCTGACTGATACACAGCACTGATTCCAAGGTGGGAGGTAAGAGAGGTGGGGGCTACGGCTGCTGAACGCTGCATGCGCTAACTGGCAGGAAGGCAGTATGAGGTGGGGTACAGTGTGTGAATATCGGGGATCAGAAACAGAGAGAAGCCCCCCCCCAGGAAACCCCCCTGCAGAGTTGCTGACGCCCGATTGTCCACAGGTCCTCTGGGCCTCCGGGCCTTGGGCATCAAGCGGGCAGGGCTCCGGCACGCCCTCCACGACCCACTAGAGGAAGGAGCTCTGGTTCTGTATGAGCCGCCCCCCCTGAGCGCCCACGACCAGCTGAAGCTCGACAGGTGAGTGAACAGGAGGAGGCCGTGGCCGTGCTCGGCCTCAGCTCTCTGACCTGCCGGGGCCGGGGAGGGCCTGGCCTTTGCCCTGGCCGGTGTTTGTCCCGGGCCGGCGTCCTTTCCTTCGTCCTCCAGGGGGGCTCTCGCGGCTCTGGGAGGGAGGCGACCGGCCTGACCTTCCCTGCGTCCCTGGCACTTGCCCAGGAAGGATCAGGACAGGAATGACCGGGTGGTGCCAGCCTGGGGAGGCTCACTCGTAGGGGGCTCGCGGGTGCCGCGGGGAGGCGGGAGGGCGAGGAAGGCTGCTGCTGGAGGAGGATCCGTGCGTGGGGATGAGGAGACCCCGGGGGGGCGGCGCGATGGTGTCTTCAAGTGAGCAAGGACACAGGATGGGGGGTCCTGCCGGCGTGCCCGCCTGTTCTGCTCTGTGCCGCCTGCAGGGTGAGCAGAGGCCACCCCACCTTAGCTCAGAGCAGAGGGCAGCACGCCAGCGCCCATGGGAGGGCCTGTGGGAGGGCCTGTGGGAGAGCCTGTGGGAGGGCCCGTGGGAGAGCCTATGGGAGAGCCCGTGCCAGTGCCCTTGGGAGAGCCTGTGGGAGGGCCTGTGGGAGGGCCTGTAGGAGAGCCCGTGGGAGGGCCTGTGGGAGAGCCTGTGGAAGGGCCTGTGGGAGAGCCTGTGCCAGTGCCCTTGGGAGAGCCCGTGGGAGGGCCTGTAGGAGAGCCTGTGGGAGGGCCTGTGGGAGAGCCTGTGGGAGGGCCTGTGGGAGGGCCTGTGGGAGAGCCTGTGGGAGGGCCTGTGGGAGAGCCTGTGGGAGAGCCTGTGCCAGTGCCCGTGGGAGAACCTGTGGGAGAACCTGTGGGAGGGCCTGTGGGAGAGCCTGTGGGAGAGCCTGTGCCAGTGCCCGTGGGAGAACCTGTGGGAGGGCCTGTGGGAGAGCCCGTGCCAGAGCCTGTGGGAGGGCCTGTGGGAGGGCCTGTGGGAGAGCCCGTGCCAGAGCCCGTGGGAGGGCCTGTGGGAGGGCCTGTGGGAGAGCTGGAGCTGCTTCTGCTCTTTACATTTACTCGGGGGTTTTCGCTCTGCCCAGTCACAGGCCACGTCCTCCCTCTGGCTACCAGAGTGTCTGAAGGGCCTCCTGTGGAGGGCAGAACTAGGAGCTGTCAAGGGGCAGAGAGGCCAGTAGAGGCTGGCGGTCAGAAGGAACACCCTCTCCAAGAGGGTCTCCAGTGGAAGGGGCTGCCTCAAGATGGGGGTACCCCGCTCCCCATTCCTATAGGCAGGCTAGATGACTGCTTTCAAGAAAGTTTCAGTGGGTGGCTCAGGGGATGGAGAACCAGGCCTAGGGATGGGAGGTCTTGAGTTCAAATGTGGCCTCAGACACTTCCTAGCTGTGTGACCCTGGGCAAGTCACTTGATCCCCATAGCCTAGCCTGTATCACTGTTCTGCCTCGGAGCTGATACTTAGTATTGATTCTAAGACAGATGTTAAGCGTTTAAAACAAAAGCCACAGGCAGGTCCCAACTAAGCCTGATGCCACCGAGGTCTGAGGTTCATGGAGCGAATATTGCACAGCCTGGGAGCGTCCCTTGCTCTGGCTCCCGTTCACAGAGTGTAGCTGGTTCAGCCATTCGGTGTTGTGGGCGCTGATTATTTAGGGCCCTCAGATCCCGAGCAGCCTCGTGGCGGGTCAGGTGGCGGGTCTGGCCGGACACCTGGGTCCCCGACACGAGAGGGCAGGGAGGGAGGGGCTCCTGGTTTCCCGCACCTGCCGCTGGCCTGGAGGCTTTCTCTGAGCTCCGCCTCATCTCGACCTCCGGCGAGCTGTGAGCCGGCTGGAATGGGAAGCTGGATCTTTGCCCCATGTGAAAGGCTGAAACCTCTCTGTGTGTCTCTGTTTTAATCAGTGTCTGTCCATCTAGCAATAAGCCTCCAGATTCATTTTATTTATAACATCAGCCTCCCCTCAGTGTCCCTCCGCCTTCCTGAAGAGAGCTGCCGTCCGCGTGTCACCCGTGGGCCCCTCTCCTCTCCCTTTGCTCTCTGTGGGGTCGGTGCCCCTGGGGGTGTCTCGCCCCAAACGGCTCCCCACCGTGGCGGGGCCTCTTCCCAGCACCACCCACCCTGCCCCGGGAGGCCCGTCGGCCCACGGCCCCTCCAGCATTGGCGGTTTTATTTTTCCGGGCTCTTGGCCAAATGGACGGTGTGAGGGGGTACCTCAGAGTTGTTTTAATTTGTACTTCTTTAATTATTACTGATTTGGGGAGGTTTTTCACACGGCCGTTGGGGGCTTGGACTTTAGAGCCAGGGCAGGGGTGATCAGAAGACCCCGGGGCCGGAGTCGGGGAGGCGGCAGAGAGGACCAGGGTTTGGGCAGGACGAAGAGAAGGTGGCCCGTCCGAGGAGGCTCGGAAGCGCAGAGCTCACTTAGGGCAGTTGGCTGGCCTTAGCGTGGAGCGTCGCCTTGTGGTTGGGGCTCCGAGACCCCAAAGGGGACAGCCGGTGGTCTTCTTTCCGACGCCAGGAAACTTGGTGTTCGCTTCCCTCCAGGCACGGCTGGACGGAGCCCTCGCCCTGGCCTCACGGTGGTGGTGAAGCTGCCCGGCTCGGGGAGACACAGAGGCAGAGAAGGCCCTTGGCTCGGGCATCTGGGCCCTGAGCCGGGGCCGCTGCCAGCTGGGAGCCAGCCCTTTGGGCCTTTCTCGGCTGCTGCAGCCAATGAGGGAGGAAGGTTATGGGCCGGCCGTGATGGCGCACCTTTAGAGATGGCGCGCGTCGGGCGTCTGGGCGGAGGGGCCGGGCACAGCCCTCAGGCGCTGGGGGGGCTGGGAGAGAGGAGGCTTCTGCGGGTCCTCCCCCCGGTCCTCAGGTCGGGAAGGCTGGGCTGGAGCCTCGTGTGGGTGCCATCACAGAGGAGGTGCCACACTGATCCCCTTCCCGATATCCCGACTGGCACTGCCTGCCGGGTGCTGCCCCCGAGGAGGCCGTCCTCGCCACCCCCAAAGGGCAGCCTCGCAGGAGCCATGGGCCCTGGCTGTCCTGGGAGCAGGGAGAGTCGAATGGAGGCATCTCACTGGGCAGATGTCCAGGAGGGGGGAGGCCAGGCCCTGCCTCTGTGGAGCAAACGGTCTAACAGGCCAGGCTGAGGGTCAGTGGCTGGAGGAGGGGCAGTGAGCTGCCTGGAGAAGCCACGCCAGGGCTCGGGTGGGTTTCAGTGGACAGACCTGTCGGGGTGGGTGTGAGGTGAGGCAGGCCGGTATTCTGGGGGCGGGCAGGGGCTGGTGGCTTCTCAGGGAAGCCGGCACCGCATGGCAGACAGGAGCGGGAGGGGGCGCTGGGTGAGGCCCAGGAGGTCCCGCTCACCGGGCCTCGCCATCTGAAGTGGGTGCTGCCTCCTAGGCGGGAACCCAGAGCCTTCAGAGTATTCAAACAAGGGAGTGATGGGTCTGGCCAGTGGTGGGAGGTGGGTGGGAGGCAACCCTGGCAGAGGGCCCCCCCCAGTGCTGGGAGGGGCAGGGGAGGAGGGAGGGCAGTGGTGTGAGTCTGGACCGGGCACAGGAGCCTGCTGATGGGCAGTGAGGCCCCAGGCTCGTGGCTGTGGGTTGGGGAGGTGACCGAGGTCGGGGATGTGGTGAGATCTGTCTGGCCAAAGGCTGGGAGGCCGGCTCGGAAGCTATTGTGGTCGTCCAGGCAAGAGGAGAGGAGGCCGGGGATGCAGGCAGAGAACAGGGCGGGATTTGCCATGGTAACAACAAGGGCTCGGCCTCGGGAAGGGGGGCTGGCAGGGCTGTCCAGCCTGGCCATGGATGTCTCCTGGGAGAGCCGCAGGAATCGCAGGGCAGCCGGGTGGGTGGCCCGGCTAGGGCTGGGCCGAACGAGGAGAGCCGGCCTTCCTAGAGGCCTTTAAGGCTAGGCTGGAGGAGGGCCTGGAATATCTGAGAGGCGGATGGTAGAAGACCTTCAGGACGAGGTCAGGGCCAGCCTTGTTCTGCCCAACCCCAGAGCCGTGGGTGGAAGCAGGAGAGGCCACGAAGTCCTGAACAGTGAGAGTGGCAGGGGAAGGGCCGCCTCGGGAAGGAGGGAGGGCGCCCCCCTTTGCTTTGATTCAGAATCAGCGGGCCTGGGTTTGAATCCTGCCTTGCTAAACTGGCTGCACCCATGGGACCTTGGACAGGGCATTTTCCGGGGCCTGTGTGCCTGGCTGTAACAGGAAGGTTTGGACGAGATGATCTCTAAGGCTGGCTCTGGCTACACTGACTTGACTGGCTTTATAAAGGAGCTGATGTGCTTTGCCTGGAATGGAGCCCCCCAGCCTCATCTCCTCAGCCCTTTGGGGAGGAGCTGTGACTGCCTCGGCTCCCTCCGGGTCTGCCAGCCTCATCCACCTGCCGCTCTGGCTCCTTAGGCCCCGCGTCTCGGGTCAGTCCCAGCCTTTCTGGGCAGATCTTAGCCGTGGCCCTTTGACTGCAGATGGAGCCTGCTCTGAGGCGTTGGCATCCAGGAGGGGGAGACGAGAGCCAAGCACCCTGCCTCTAAGGGTCAAGACAGTTGGGAGATGACTTGTACCCGGAGAATCACCCAGATTCCCCGCAGTGATTCCAGGGAGGGAGGCTCACTGCCGGGAGGAGGGGGCCAGGCCGAGCTGGGGTGGGAGAGGACCTCTGTGGATTCTACGGGGCGAGGCGGCCACGAGAAGGAAGGGTGTGGGATGGCCTGGGCCAGAGGTAGGCAGGACCGCCAGCCAGCAAGCCCACTTAGCAGAGAGGAGCCCGACTGGGAAGCAGGCTTGTGTTTAGATCTTGACCAGTGAAGTCCTGAAGGTCCCGTGTCTGCCAGTTCCTGGCCTGATCTGTGGAGGGCTAAGAATGTGCCTAACGTGACCCTGGCAAGGTTTTGTTTCTGGAGCCAGTGAACCATTTGGAAGATGGGGGCTAAAAAGTGGGCGCCCCTCAGTGGGGTGTCATCTGAAGCTCCACCATCCATGTACCTTGCCCACCTCTCTCTCTCCCTCCCTCCTTCCCTCTCTCTCACTTCTCTCTCCCTCCCTCCCTTCCTCTTTCTCTCTCCCTCCTTCCCTCTCTCTCACTTCCTCTCTCCCTCCCTCCCTTCCTCTTTCTCTCTCTCCCTCCCTCCTCTCCCTCCCTCTCTCTCACTTCCTCTCTCCCTCCCTCCCTCTCTCTCCCTTCCTCTCTCTCCCTCCCTTTCTCCCTTCCTCTCTCTCTATCTCCCACTCTGTCCCTCTATTGTTCTCTTTCTCTTTCCCTGAGAGGTGGGGGCTGGGGCTGCCCTTGTCTG
>NC_058133.1:32273250-32343354 GCF_016433145.1 Gracilinanus agilis | reverse complement strand
CTCTCTCTCTCTCTCTCTCTCTCTCTCTCTCTCTCTCTCTCTCTCTCTCTCCCTCTCTCCTTTCTTCTCTCTCTCTCTCCTCTCTCGCTCTCTCTCTCTCCTCTCTCCCTTTCTCTCTCTCCTTTCTCCTCTCTCTCCTCTCTCTCTCCCTTTCTCTCTCCCTTTCTCTCTCCTTTCTCCTCTCTCTCTCTCCTCTCTCTCCTTACATGCTTCCCTCCCTCTTTCTCTCTCTCTCCCCAGCCAGCTTCATGAACCAGCGAGGCTCCAGGGTCCCGTCTCCCATCCTCATCATTTCCTATGAGACATTCCGCCTCCATGCTGAAGCCTTGCAGCGAGGAAGTGTGGGGCTGGTGATCTGTGACGAGGTAGGCGACTTTCCGTTTGGCATCGTACCTTCAGAGCCCTTACGGTCCAGGGCCCCAGCCCAGACGTGTCCTCAAAGAACTTACAGGCCAAACTTTTGGGGAGAGGGAAGACAAAGTAGAAAAGGCTCGCATTTGGCAAGCTGGGGAATAGCCCCCAGAAGGCCAGAGTCCCCCGTAGGGGCAGGGACGTGGGAGCCGGTGGTCAGCTTCCTGTCTAGGCCGCCATCTTGGTCGGACATCAGTATCATCTCTTTACATGCGCATGTGGCCCAAGTCACTGTTATGGTGACCATTTCCATGGCTCTGGAAGACTTACAAAGCAGCTTCTTCAGCTCCTGGGCTGGTGGCGTATCCATTTGACTGAGGAGACACGCAGGAAGTAGTGGTTTGCACCCTCCGCTGTCCTGGGTTGACAACAACAATGAAAAGGGCCCAGCCCTCAGGGAGCTTAAGGAAATATGGCATTTATACAGAATAAATGCAGAGGGGTTTAGGGTAGAGGCAAAGCACTAATACCCAGGAGTGGCTCTTGAAGGGCCTCCCGCAAGAGGAAGCCTTTGAGGGGAGCTCTGAGTTCCACAATGCGGAGGTGAGGAAGGAGAGCATTCTGGATGTGAGGAACAGTCTAAGCAAAGGCACAGAGGTGGGAGATGGGGTGTCCCATTCTCAGAAGAATGAGCAGCCCTACGTGGCTGGAGCCAAGGCCAAAGTCTGGGGAGGGGAGCGGGTTCAAGCAAGATCCTGACATGTGAGAAGAGGGCTTTGTAGTTTATCCTCAGGCCTCCTGGTCGGGGAAATATCAGTCTGACAGCTGTGTGGAGGCCCGTTAGGAGGCAGTTATGCGAGAGGTGGTGGCTGTGTGGGGAAGAGAAGGGGACGGAGGCCAAGAGACGTTGGAAGAGTCCAGGGGGACTTGGCTGGGTTTGAGCTTGGGGGACCATTGGCAGAAATGGGGATGTTGGAGGGAGAGCTGGTGATGTGTGAGAGATGTCTGTGGGAATGGAGGCCGGGAGGCACTGAGGCGGAGAGCAGCGTGTTCCTTGGACGTGAGAACGAGAATCCTGGGGGCTGAGGAGCTCCGCAGACAGAGCGGAGGCCAGGGTGGAGGCCGGGCACTGACAGGACGTCCTGCCCGAGGGAGGCAGCCTCCTCTGAGACCGCCGGTCAGCTAGAGTAGAGTGGTTCCCCCCAACGATCCCCCTGGAGTCCCCGAGTGAGGGCAGAACGGCCCCAGGCCCGTGTCGCCCTTCCCGAACCCGGGATTCCCCGTCTGCTGACTGCACGGTGCCGGCGCCGGTGCCAGGAGGAAGCCAGGCTGAGTCTGTGGGTTTTAACAGGAGGCTCCGGAGTCGGCTCTTGGTGCCGAGGTTCTTGGGGTCTTCTAAACCCCCGAATCTTTTTCAGTTAAATCAAACCTTCGCCTTGCGAAGTCTCTCTTTGGAGCCCGCATAGAAGCCTTGCAGTCGCCCCCGCGCGGCCTCCTTCCCGGCTCCGGCCCGGCCTGAGCCGCCAGCTTGTGTTTCAGGGCCACAGACTGAAGAACTCGGAGAACCAGACGTACCAGGCGCTGAACGGCTTAAACACGAGCCGGCGGGTGCTCATCTCGGGGACGCCGATCCAGAACGACCTGCTGGAGTACTTCAGCCTGGTGCACTTTGTGAACGCCGGCATCCTGGGTGAGAGGCCGGGCCTCCCCGTCAGCCCTGGAGTCCTGGGGAGGGCGGAGCGGGAAGTGGGGCTCTCCTGTGCCTGGGAGCAGGGGAGGGACCCCAAAAGGACGGGGGCTCTCTACGGAGCCCATCCGAGAAGCCGGGCCTCCGAGGAAGGCTGGCTGCCTCTCCTGGGCTGGACTGTGCGCGTGGAGAAAAGCATGGGGAATCGGCCTCAGAGGAGCTGAGTTCAAATCCTGTTTCTGACTTTTCTCTTTTGTTTTCAAACTCTTCCCTTCCATTTTCATATCAATTCTTTTTTTTTTCTTTTTTGACCCTTCCCTTTTTTGTCTCACAATGAATACTGAATATTGACTAAGGCTAGGCAGCGAGGGCTAAGGACTTGCCCAGGGTCACTCAGCGGCCTGGCACTCCATCTGCTGAGCACCCGGCTGCCCCAGGCTATTTTTTTGTAAAAAAAAAACGAGGCCTCGAGTTAGTCCTCTGCTTCTAAGGAGAGGAAGGAGGCAGGGAAGGTTTCTGGAGGGTCAGGGCTCGGGGCTGTCCTCGGGGCTCTCCTGGACGGTGGCCCGGTGCTGGGAGGGAGGCCGGGGCCTTGTCGAAGCCGGGGTCTGTCCGTCTGCGTCTGCTCAGCAGCCGGGCCCGGGCCTGGCGTGCCGAGAAGGCCGCAAGCTGTCAGGAACCGTCCCGCCCTCCCCTCTCCCCAGGGACGGCCCCGGAGTTCAAGAAGCACTTCGAGCTGCCCATTCTAAAGGGCAGAGACGCAGACGCGAGCGAAGCCGCCCGGCAGAAGGGCGAGGAGCGCCTCCAGGAGCTCGTCAACATCGTGAACAGGTAACGGCCCAGCCGCATCCCCGGGAGGCCGAGGGAGAGCTCGCCGCTGCCTCGTCCTCCCCGTCTGGGGCTTTGGCAGGCCTGGGGAGGCTCCCCGGCGCGGCTCGTGCCTGGACGTCCAGCCTGCCTCGTCTGTCTCCCACCCTGACCGCTCTCCGGCCCCGCGTTCCCCGCCAGAGCCGGCCCAACCCCCTCATTTTACAAGGGAGGAAACTGAGGCTCGAGCCTTCTACTTCCCCATCTGTAAAACAGGGATCCTAAGGCCCAGGGTGCGGGACAAGGTGGTCCGGAGGCTCAGTGCCCGAGCGTCGCCGGGGCCCCTCCGTGCCGTGTGCCAGGTGCCAGCCCAGAGCGGAAGTGAAGACACCAGACACCCCCTTCCCCCCACCCGCCTTTTAAGCCCCCTGCGGACGCCGGGGCTCCCCTCTTTGTGTGGGATTGGCATCCCCTAAACAGTCGGGGTGCCTTGGAGTGGTCAGGCTGGGGACAGTGGCTGTCACCTCTCTCGAGGGCCCCTGGGGTGGCTCAAGAGCCGAGGCCAAGCCACATTCCTGCCGCCCATCACAGGTGTCTGATCCGGAGAACCTCGGACATCCTCTCCAAGTACCTGCCCGTGAAGATCGAGCAGGTGGTCTGCTGCAGGTATGTGTGTGCTGGCCTGTCCCTGGCCCTCTCTGGCCCTCTGAACCCTCTCCTGCCCTCTCTGACTCTCCGGACCCCCTCCTGCCCTCCCTTGCCCTCTCTGGCCCTCTCTGGCCCTCTGGACTCTCTCTGGCCCTCTCTGTCCTCTCTGGACCCTCTCCTGCCCTCTTTGGCCCTCTCTGACCCCCTGGACCCTCTCCTGCCCTCTCTGGCCCTCTGGCCCCTCTCCTGCCCTCTCCTGCCCTCTCCTGCCCTCTCTGGCCCCCACATAATCTCCCCAAGGACAGATCTGCTCCTCTCTGGAGTGTTTGTATATGGCTGGGAAGCGGCTCGCTCCCGTGTGAGGCCTCGGCGCTCCGGGCCTGGGATCCCGACCCTCATGGCGCAGGGCCAGGCCGCTTGAGGCCCGGGGGGAGGCTGGGAGGCTGGCCAGAGGTCCCCCCCATGCCGGGCTCTGGTCCGCAGGTTGACCGCGCTGCAGACTGAGCTGTACAGACGGTTCCTCAGACAAGCCAAGCCTGCAGAGGAGCTGCGGGAGGGCAAGATGAGCGTGTCGTCTCTGTCCTCCATCACGTCCCTCAAGAAGCTGTGCAACCGTGAGTGCGGGGCTGGGCGGCCCCTTCCACACACGCCTTCCTGCCACCTCCCCGGGGGCCTTCCCCAGCTCTGAGCTTCTGGCCCTTTGTCTCTGCTCCCATCTGGCTTCCAGGCCATCCTCCACACCGCTGCCGGAGCCACTGTCCTAGAGCCTACGTCTGCCTGTGCCTTCATAGAAACTGCTCTGTGACTTTTAAAGTCCTCCGCAGCCTGGCCCCCCGCCCATTTTTCTCATCTCCCACCTCCACCCCTTTGCCCTGGCAGTGTCCTCTGCCTCCCAGAGTCCCTGGCTTCCTTCAAGCCCCCCACCTTCTCCAGGATGACGCCCTCCCGGGCCACCCCTGCCAGCTCCCACGTGGCTCCCTGAGCACTTCGTCTTTTTGTGCCTGGCACAGCTGGGGGAGGGTGGGGTGGGGAAGCCTGGAGGCAGGAGGGCCGGGGATGGGGGGAGGCCCAGGGAGCAGCTTCTGCAGACAGCGGGGAGCTCCCATGTGGGGGGGCAGGGCCGGGGCTCTCTGCGGGCCCCCTGGGGGAAGCTGACGCAGGCTGTGGCCTCTCAGACCCAGGCCTGATCTACGACAAGTGTGTGGAGGAGGAGGAAGGCTTCGCCGGAGCTCTGGACTTGTTCCCGCCCGGCTACAGCGGCAAGTCGGTGGAGCCGCAGCTCTCAGGTGGGTGCCGGCCCGGCCCGGGTCAGTCTCGAGGGGTTTCCTGTATGGCATTGCAGGGGTCAGGGTCCCCCAAACGTTGGGTCCTTCTCTGCAGTAAGTGACCCAGGAAGCCTCGTCCTGCCCGTCCCCGCCGCGGTCTCTGAGCCGTCGGGCCTCGAACCTTGAAGTGCTCGTGTGGCCAGAGCCGGGGGGAGGCGAGAGGTCCAGCCGTGAGCCCGGCGTGGCCCTTGCTGCGGCTCCTCCCTGGGCGCCCCTCCAGGTCGGGCCTTCACTCCTCTTGCACCGGGCTCCCTGCCTCTGTTCTCTCCCACCCCAGCCCAGTCCAGGGGCTCCCCATTCCTCTTTTCAGCCTCTTCCTGCGTCCTGGGATCCCACAGAAGTGCCTCCTCCCCGGCTGCCAGGCGCTGTGCCCTCCTCGTCCTGGGTACAGCCAGCCTTTGGGCAGCCCCTCCGCTGTGTCTCCTGGCACCCAGCAGGCTTCTCCCCTTTGCTGGGGGCCCCCAGGGCAGGCAGGCTCCTGCCCGAGTGGAAAGCCTCATGTCAGTTGGGGTGAGAGAGAAGGCGGCGACTTTGCCCCCTCCCGAGTGCGTGGCCCGCCTCCCTCCCCCTGCTCTACCCTGTGCCAGGCCAGTGGTGCGGGCAGGGTGTGGGCACGGGGCCAGGGCGGCCCTGGGGCTCCGACCTCTGCGAGGGCCCCTCCGACTCTGTCTTTCTGCAGGGAAGATGCTGGTCCTGGACTATATTCTGGCTGTGACCCGAAGGACCAGCAGCGACAAGGTCGTCCTGGTGTCCAACTACACGCAGACCCTGGACCTGTTTGAGAAGCTCTGCCGGGCCAGGAGGTACGTCCCGGAGCCTGCTTGGGCCAGCCTCGTTCGAGTTCGCCTGGGACGGGCGTCTCTGACTGTCCCTTCTGGTCAGCAGAGCCCGTGCCTGGACGAGATCCCCCCGGCCCGGGCACCCCTTTTGTCTAGAGCTTGTTGGGTCGGGGTTCTGGGGCGCCGGGGCCGCTCGGCCCTTCCCTGTCTGTCATTGGGGTCTTGTGACCGGCACGGAGCCAGGATCCCCTGAATCTCATTCCTGGACACAAGCTCCCCCCGAGCCCTTCCCACCGCCGGGCAGCTTTGTCCTCCCTAAAGGCAGCTTCTTGTGTGCAGGCTGCGGCCCAAAGTCTGCCCCGTCACTCCTGGCTGAGCGGCTCTCGTGGCCTCTCCGGGAGAAATGCCCCGATTCTGGGGGCCTTCCTGTGCCCCCTCCCCTTGTCACCACTCGTGTGTACGTCCGTGAAGAATCGGGGGGCCTGCGCGGCCCCGGCTCTCGCTGAGCCGCTCTGCCCTCTCCCCGCCTCGGCACAGGTATCTCTACGTCCGGCTCGATGGCACCATGTCCATCAAGAAACGAGCCAAGGTGGTGGAGCGATTCAACAGCCCCTCGGTGAGGAGCGAGCGGCCCGGCTCCTGGGGAAGGACGAGGCGGGAGTGAGGGCCGAGG
This sequence comes from Gracilinanus agilis, assembly GCF_016433145.1. Classification (NCBI taxonomy): domain Eukaryota; kingdom Metazoa; phylum Chordata; class Mammalia; order Didelphimorphia; family Didelphidae; genus Gracilinanus; species Gracilinanus agilis. The sequence goes on along the minus strand of NC_058133.1, from coordinate 32,337,084 downwards.
AGAGGCCGGGGTCTTGGGCTGCGAGGGGGGAAGGCCCGGAAGAAAGGCGGCGGGTCCCAGGGCGAGGGGGTCCTGCGGGCTCTGGGTGGCCCGGAGGGGCAGGCCCCGAGAAGGACGTCGCCATAGGCCCCGGCCTCCCCGCCTCCCCAGAGCCCAGACTTCATCTTCATGCTGAGCAGCAAGGCGGGCGGCTGCGGCCTCAACCTCATCGGGGCTAACCGGCTCGTCATGTTCGACCCCGACTGGAACCCGGCCAACGACGAGCAGGCGATGGCTCGCGTGTGGCGCGACGGCCAGAGGAAGACCTGCTACATCTACCGCCTGCTCTCGGTGAGGCCCTGTCCCGGGGGGAGGGCCCCGGGCCCCGGGCGGCCCCGAGCGGCCGGTCACGCGTCGTCCCTGCCCCCCAGGCCGGGACCATCGAGGAGAAGATCTTCCAGCGGCAGACGCACAAGAAGGCTCTGAGCAGCTGCGTGGTGGACGAGGAGCAGGACGTGGCCCGGCACTTCTCCCTGGGGGAGCTGCGGGAGCTCTTCACGCTCAACGAGGCCACGAGCAGCGACACCCACGACAAGTGAGCGGGGCAGGCAGGGAGGCGGCCCCGGGCGCGGGCGGCCTCCATCAGTGGGGCCGGGGCTCACGGGGGCGTCTTTCCCCAGGCTGCGCTGTCGCCGCTGCGTGAATGGGCACCAGGTCCGGCCGCCCGCTGAGGGCTCCGACTGCACTTCCGACCTGGCCCAGTGGCACCACAGCGCGGACAAGAGGGGCATCCCGGATGCCGTGCTGTCGGCGGCCTGGGACGCCGCAGTCACCTTCGCCTTCCATCAGCGCTCGCACGAGGAGCAGCGGGGGGTTCCCTGAGCCCTGAGGCTGGACCTGGCTCAGCTCGGCTCAGGTCTGGCCCACTGAGCCGCCCCCAAGGCGGGTCTGCAGAGGAAGCCTGTGCTCGCCGCAGAGAGCCACAGAGAGCCACAGGTGTCCGGCCCAGAGCGCTCCTGCCGCCGCTGCCCACCCCTGTAGCGGCCACACCAGGAGCCGGAGATCCAGAGATCCGCAGAACAGACTTTTATTTTTAAAAACGTAAAAAAGGCACAAAGGAATAAAGGCATTAAAAACTGAGAGTGGAGTCGGGGGTGGGGGTTGGGGGGAGGGCTGGCCACCTGCCTCCTCTTTCCCTGGCCTGGCGGGGCAGGGGCTGGAGTGGGGAGCGTGGCTGGAATCCTGCGGGGCTCTCGTGTCTGGGGAGGGTCACACACAATCACATGACACTGACGTAGTCGGCGAAGGCCTGGGACGAGTCCCACGTGTCGCTGACCACGCTGAACGTGGTCCGCAGCCGGCCGAGGGCCTCCTGAGTCACGCTGGGGTCCTGGTCCAGCCAGTTCTGGAAGAGGCAGAGGTGGCCGAAGGTCCCCCGGTCCGAGCGGCTCTGCTCCAGCTGCTTGGCGAATTCCAGGAGCCCGTCCGGCTTGATGCAGTTCGAGCTGGGCCGGGAGGAGAGGGCTGGAGTCGGGGGGAGGCCCGGGGAGGGGGGGAGGGGACTTGGGGCCGCTTCCCCCTCCCTTCCACCTCCCTTCCCCCTCCCGCCTACCTGATGTCCAGCTGGCAGAGGGCGGAGGAGGAATCGCTGGAGAAGATTTCCGCCAGCGCCACGAGGCCGGAGCTCCCTGGGGAAGGAGAGGCCGGTCAGCTAGGAAGCCAAGCTGCCCGGCCCCCCCTCGGTCAGCCCCGGCCGGCCCCCCTGTACCCACCAAGGCGGTTCCCGGGCAGCCGGAAGCTCTTCAGGGTCGAGTTGCTCTTCAAGGCCGTGACCAGCTTGGGCAGAAAGTGGGTCCGGCGCTTCTCGAGCAGCCGGCAGAAGGACAGGGTGAGCTCTGCGGGAGACACCGTGTGTCAGGCCGTGGCTTCACGGAGGGGAGATTGGAGGGACCAAGAGGGTGACTCAGCCCAGGGTCAGGAGGGTCTGAACCCCCAATCCGGACGCCAGGCTCCCCGGGGCTCACCTCGAAGAGTGGGGTCCTGGAACAGCAGGAGCACCTCCTTCTGGCAGTCGGCAAGGTTCATGTCGTGCAGACTCAGCTTTTGCAAGGCTGGGTTGCATTCTGGGAGGCAGAGGGAGAAGACAGCGGCCCACGGGCCTGAGTGGGGCCGCCCCCCGTGGGTCCCCGGCCCCCCGCCCTCCCGGAGGAGGCGATACCTCGCAGCGCCTGCAGCACCAGCTCCAGCTCCCGGGGAGAGGTGAAGGTGGCGTTGTCCAGGGCCAGTTGTTGCAAGGCCGGGGACGCCTCCAGGACCCGGCACAGGCACGTGCTGGCCTGCGGCTTGCGGGGAAAGCCCAGCTCCAGCTGCTCCAGGCAGTTCTCTGCAGGGAAGAGGAAGGGTGGAAGCCGCAGCCAGCAGCCTCTGCCCTCCCCCAGGGTCTCCCCAGGCCAGACTGAAGGATGATCATGGGGTCTGAGCAGCTCCGAGGGGGCCTCCTCCTGTCCAGGGTCCCTCACCCCAAGAGCACCTCAGAGGCCTGCCAAGGTTTCTCCAGCGACGTCCAACACTTAACATTAGGTGGCTCCCCGGAGGGCAGCGGACGCCGATTCGCCCGACTTGTCCCCGAGGCTCCCGGCCTGCCTGATCCCTCTCATACCTCCCTTACCTGGAATCTCCTCGTTCTCAGACCCAGGGCTGGGCTTCCCGGGGCCTCTGGGGCTGTCGTCTGGGCTCAGGTGGTCAATCCGGATGGCGAGGCTGTGCAGCCTGGGCAGGACCCTGAGGGTGCTGTGGGCCAGCTCCAGCACAGACAGCGGGGAGAAGAGGTCCGTGAAGTGGAGGGAGCGGAGGCTGCAGCTGGCCTGGGCCGAGAGGACCTGCAAACCTTCCAGCAGGTGGAAGATGTTGGAGCCGAGGCCTGCAGGAGAGAGGCCGGCATTTATAGGGCCCTGCCTGTGGGGGCCAAGCACTGTGCTGGGCGCTTTACAGATATCTCTTTTGTTCTGACGACCCCCTGGGGGGGACGGCTCCTATTATCCCTACTTTACAACTGAGCAAACAGAGGTGGCTAAGGGACTTTCCTAGAGTCACAGTTAGTAATGTCTGAGGCCACATTTGAACTCAGATCTTGGCTCCAGCCCAGGGCTCTATCTGCCGCCCCAATGGGAGACGTGTCAACTCCAAGCCACACCAGAGCCCGGGGCCCCAGTAAGGATGGTCAAGGGTGCTGCCGCCTCCCCAAGTCCTTATGGCTACTGTTCCCAAGTCAATACCTTCCACTCCCCCTGATTGAGGCCCTGAGAAAAAGCACAAATAAATGACTCATTAATGAGCACTTTGAGGTTTAAGGAAGAACTTTTCTCAGAACCACCCTGTGAGGCAGACAGTACAACGATCCCCATTTGACAGGTGAGGACACTTAAGGCTCAGCTAGAAAACCCTGGAAGCAGGATCTCCCCTCAGGCCTCCTCACTGTGGGCCCACAAAGTAATGGCCAAGAAGCTTGCCGGGCACTCTCTTCTCCACCGAGGCCGGCAGGGATGGCCTTCAGGCTTCTCTGGCCGCCAGCGCTCAGCATCCCGCCCCTCCCGCCGCAGACAAGGATCCTGCGTCCATGGGTGTCTCGCCCCCTCTCCCCTCACACCTATGCCAAGCACAGGGAAGCTCCCTGAAGGCTTTTTTTAATGCCTAGAGCAGGTGCTTATCCATGTAATGCCGGCTGCCCTTTGGGTGGGGAGCTGTGCTGGGCTCCCCAAAGCACACAGGGCCCCAGAGACGTCCAAAGCTGCCTGTTCAACGTGGCACAGAGCTGGCCTCTTATGGACAGCTGCTCACCAGGCCTGGAGCTGGGTGCATGGAGAGAAGACATATGAGTACCCGCTCTGTGCCACGGCCGGGGGGGGGAGGGCGTCAAAACTCAGAAGACTTACTCGGGAAACTTACATTCTAGTGGGGTGCTGGTGGGTGGAGCCAACAGGCAATGCGCCACGGCAGCTACTACCCAGAAGTCCTTATTGCCACCGAGTCTGGAAGAGAAGAAGGCTGCAGGGGCTGAACGAAAGAACATGCGGCCTGGGAGCTGCTGGTGGGCATGAAGGGTGGGCCTACGCTTCCAGAAAAGGGCTAGGATCGGGATCGGAGGACTGCCTCTGCCTCTCCAGGTACTTAAGGAGAATAAAGAGCTGCTTGAGAAAAGGAGGAGAATGAGGCCAAGAGGGCCGAGGACAGGAAGTACGGCTCAGCTCCTGACCTAAGTTCTCCCCCAGGGGATTAGGAAAATCCAAGAAGTGGTCACAGCGAGTCATCTTTCTTCTTCAGGTCAGCACTGGGAGACGGATGGACAGACAGTTCTGTGGGCACCAGGATCAAGGGCTGGGGGTGTTCCAGTGTGCAGGGACTGGAAAAGGCCTGAGGCTATGACCAAGACCAGCATTGGTGAAGTACTGGCGCAGGGGCCAGACTCAGGGAGCTACTCCCTTCCCCTTCTTCCCAGCGCCGGAGGACATCGTCTGCATGCCCTACCCTCTGTAGCCACCCAAAGTGAGCACTTTTCCTCCCTCCACTCTGGGGTTATGCGAGGGGCTCACGGGTAGCTTGAAGGTGCAATTTGGACACACAAGCTTGAAAACCTTCACCAATGCTGACCTAGACCAAGAGGCCCAGGCCCATAAAGACGAACCTGGAGCTTGTGCCAACCAGCAGCTCTTTTGTTCCCTCCTCAGTGCCAAATCCAGACTGGATGGGGAGTGGGGGGGGGAGGGGGGAATGGCCAGGCTGTGTTCTGAGCTAGGAACAAGTTCAGGCACTCCTGGCCACTCTGAGCCTTGTGGTAGAACAAGGATAAGAATCCCAGACTGGGGGTGAGGGGAACCTGCAGATCACTCCCACTGAGCTGGCAGGTTTTCAGTCAGCTGAAAGTAGCTGGGACCAGCAGCAGCCTACTTGAATTTCTGGCTAAAGGCAAGCCCACAGGGAGACTGGGCAGAGCCAGGTCAGGTCAGGTCAGGAACCTGCAGAGCTCAGACCAGAAGAGCAATGATCCGACTTTCCTACCATGGAACCAACACTTTGAGAGCATGGAAGGCTTGCAGGGCTCCAAGCCCGAGCTGTCCCTGAGACTCTGAGATATCCCAAGAGAAACGCAGCAGGATTGTCCAGACATTTTCCCCAGAAGTAGGTAGGGACCAGGCCTAACAACAAGTCCAAAGTCAGAAAGGACGCTCAAATCACTGTTATGGTGACCACCCATCTAGAAGAGGAGACTCCAAAATATCTACCGGCAAGGTGTCTAAGAAAGACACAGCATGGACGCATGCACCTGGATAAAATAAACAAGAGTTTTCAAAAATAGCCACGAAGTTACTATAGAAGGAAATGAGGATAACAGAGGAAAAGATGGGGAAAGAAGTGAGAGCTATTGAAGAAGATCTGGGAAAAGAAGGAATTCCTTGGAACAAGAAGCATAATGTCCAAGCCCCCGAAACACTTCTCTGAAAATTAAAATGGACCAAATTGAAGCCATGTCTGCATAAAGCAGCAAGAACTATTAAAGCTAAAAGACTGAAAAAATGGAAGAAAATGCAGGTTTCTTAAGAGCAAAGATGACTTGGAAAATAGATTGAGGAAAGATAATTTAAGAATTATTGCACTGCCTAAAAGCCATGATCAAAAGAGGAAGAAAGAAAGAAAAAGATTATAAAAAACAAAGATGTGGAGGAAAGCACATTGACAAAACATTTAAAAATAGAATCAGAGAGGGCAACTGTGGCTCAGAAAACCTAATGGTAAAAAAGGTTAGGGTTTCATCTAGAATTCTCCTTTTTTGTTGAAATGTTTATGTTGCTTGATATATAAGAAAATAGTAAAAGAAAAACATTAAAGAAAAAAGAGAAAGGAGATGAAGGATTTTAAAGTATAACCCAGCAATCGCTGTTGGCAAGGCAGAAGGAAGGTAGGATGAAACCCTAATGTGGGCTGGGGAGAGAGGGAAGAACTAAGAGATGAGAAGCCAAGTGCCAAAGGCCTTCCTGGAGAGAGGCTCTTCTATTGGCCATCTGGGAAGGGGCTGAGAAAGAAAGCCACCAGCCCTGAGATCCTGTCACAACACAAGAAGGCTGACTGGACCTTGAAGGTCTCACTCATCAGTGGGATAAGATCTACGACACTCACATGTCTGGATGGGCAGATCTTAACCCAAAATGACTAAACAGGTGATGGGAGTCAGCCTTGTTCAGTCTCTTTCATTCATTTCCACAATTATTCATTTATCATCCACTGTAGCTGGTGCCATGCCAGGAGATATGCAAAGACCATGGCTAGGCAGCCAGTCATGCAGACCCTCCTGGCTGGGTAACCCTGGAAAAATCCCTCTCTCAGAGGCTCTAAGTTAGAGAGAAGGTGCCAACTTGCATTACTTGGGGAGAGAGAGGGAGGTCTCCTCCCAAGGAGTTCCCTAATCAGTGAAATCATAGGGAAAACATAGTAAGGCTTATTCTCAGAAACTCATTCAATTGGGACTTCCAATAGACAAAGATAAATCTTCTTTATTGTTTTCAAAGGTAGAGTGAGGTGGGAAGGTGCCCTAACCCCTGGGGAGATGACCTCCGAGCTAGGCCTTGAAGCAAGAAGAGTTTGCTTCTGGAAGACTACATAGCCTACAGAAGAGATCTCTAGACTTGGCTTCCAAGACGCTCCCTGCCCCTCTGAGCCTCCATCTTCTCTCTGAACAATGAGGATAACCATGCCTGTTTTCCCTCTTTCCCCACATCCATTCTCCCCTCCTCGGGTGCCTCTAACTCTCAGAGTGCTACAGCCGTGGGAGGGCCAAGCTCACTCAGGTCCAGGAGCTGGGAGTGGGGAAGCCACCACCATCCCCAGAGAAAGCAGCCTGGCAGAAACAAGGTGCAGACTGGCATTCCACAAAGATGCAGGACATAGACACACGAGGTAACTCCCTAAACAGTAGAGGGGCATGGAGGAAATGGCCTTCAGGGCCCTGGACAAGATTGAGCAGGTCACCCAGGAATGACCAGGATCTATGTGTTCTCTTCATTAGTAAGTGGTTCAAGGGTCTCTCAGGGGGCAGTGGGGTGGAAGCCAAATGCGGGCTCCAAAACTTCCTACGGTTCTTCCTGACCTGCATGTGGGCAGGTGAAGCCAGCAGGACTGTCCCTTGGAGGGCTTGGGGGTGTGGGGGTGTGGGCGGCTCAGCGTTTTCTGCCTGCCTCCTGGGCCTCTGCACTAACAGGCTCAATTCGCTGTGACTGGTAGCAGAGCCCTGCTAGGGAACGCCTTACCGTTATAGGAGAGGGTGAGCTTCTCCAGGGACACCCAGGAGCTCAGTAGGTGGCACAGGACAAGAGTTGACTCTGTGGACAGCGGGATGGTGAACAAGTCCAAGGTGGAGATGCTGCGGAAGCGCTGGGCAGCATCAAGAGAAGGAAGGTCCCAGCAGCCAGGCTCCCACGTCCTCCCAGAGGACAGATGGCCTTGTCTCTTCTCTTCTTCCTCCTCCTCTTCTTCCTCTTCCTCCTCCCCCTCCTCTTCCTTTTCACTGGCAATGAGGAAGATGAAGTCATAGAGGTCATCTGGCTCTGTCCCAGACCTCTGCCAGGGATGGGCACAGGGACTTTTCCTCCTGGGAGCTTCTTGGGGCTGTAGGGCCGAGCTGGCTAGAGTCCGAGGGGCCGATGATGAACCGAGGGGACTCTCGGGGTCTGCTTCACCCAGTGTCCGGCTCGCCTGTGCAAGCATGGCCTGTTGTTGAGCCTCCCTGGCCTCATTCTCCCATCGAGTGGCCATCAGGGCAGCAGCTGATCGCTCAGCACTGTTCCGGCATGGCTGGCCAGGCCTCAGGAGGGAGACAGGCTCATGGCGGACTGGGGCTCGTCCTGCGGTGTCCTCCCCACACAGACTGCAAGGTCCATCGCAGGGGGCTGGCTGCCAGAGCCCCGCACTCATAGTGAGGATGAGGATGAACAGCGTGGTCTCCGGCACAGGCCAGGAGTACATGGACACCTGCCGGACAGCCCCATGGTGAATGAGCCGGTGCAGCAGCTTCCGAAGTGCCCGGTGGGCAGCCCCATCAGAGAAGAGCAGATGCCGGAACTTGAGTGTGTGCAGGGAATGGGCCAGAGTCTCCAGGGCCCCATGCTGGGCCTCGGCCACCAGCTCTCGCACCCCCTGCAGCGCGTTGCAGATAGTGAGCTGGGTGACATAGGGGGAGCTATGGAGGAGGGCTGAGAAGCGGCTGTCATGGAGGCGCCAGTCAGACGCTGGGTCCAGGGTCCCTCGGAGCACATGACAGAAGAAGGTCTCCAGGAACTTGGTCTTCCAGCAGGGCACGCTCTGAAGCCAGATGGAGAGGAGAGACAGACAGATTAGGCAAAGCTTTCACAGGTCAGCACTTACTGGCTTCAACCCTCCAGGCTGAGTCCTGTCTGCATCTCCCAAGACTGTGCTGCCCACCTGAGCCCCAGGCCCTGGCCCTGGTGTGGACCCAGCTGGGAATCCCAGCTCTAACAGCCACTGGCTGGCTGGGTGACCTAGGCCAAGCACTTCAGTTTCTTCATATGTAAAACAGGGAAAACACTACTTAGCATTCCTTAGGCATAGGGTTATGGAAAAGAAAGGACTTTTTGAGTCTCAAAGGGCTACCAAAAGCTGAGTTACTCTCGCTGCTATCCCCCTGGCCCTGGGCTCTGCTGGTTTGGACAGTGGCCATCTGTTAAAGGCCGCCTTCTGCTCAATGTGAAAACCAGCTGTGCCTGCTCTTTCTCCCCAATGGACAGCCCAGCCCAGCCTCAAGGGCCATGCCAGCCAAAGCCCAGGAGTCCATCCCAGGCACCGAGCATCTGAAGCGATACCAAGGAGCAACGTCAACTCAGAGGGTTTGGAGTCATTTGTCCTGGCCCAATGCTTGTTTGGTAAAACTTCTCTAACAAGTTTCCTTTCCTAAAGTGCCTTCTGCTTAAACTCACATTCTACTTAATTCCTAAAAAATGCCCTGAGCCTTCCTGGTCTTTTTCAATCCTGCTATATTCCCAGCTTTGGAGGTGGATGACGCAGGGTCATGTGAGACTGGCATGGCTCTTGGGCATGGCCCCTGCAGGGCTGTTTCGCTCTCTCAGGGATTATTCAGTCAGTACCCATTGCTGATGCAAAAATATATGGAGGAGGGGGGGTCCATGTTCCCCTGAAGCTAATTTCTGGATGCATCACTGCCCTGACCTTGGCTGTCTCTTTCTCTTTACCACTGAGTAAGTAGAGGGGCCCCATTGGCCAGATACTGGTCAGCACAGTCTGCACCATGTCAATGCCAGAAGAGACAGCTGGAAGACCTTCCCCTCACCTCAGAATGGGGTGGCCTTGTCCTCATCACATCATCCCAGATTTGATGCCAGATGGATTGTGTTGAGAGGCCTGTGAGAGATAGAAAACCCATGCATCCTGTCATTCCCAGTGGCTCCTTACGAGTAGCTAGTCCTGGCATCCAGTGCCATCCTCTACCCACCCCAAATCCCTGCTGGTGTTTCTGAGACTCAGCTCCTTCCCGGGGAATGGTTATAGGGATAAGTAGGTCTGCCCCATGCATTCCAATAGCTTTTTGAGCCACCCAGGGGAAAGATATGGCTGTTGCCTGCTGGGGGCAAAGCCGACCTCTGGACTTGTGGCAACAGTGACAGCTCACCTTTCTCCTGGGCTGCATGCTCAGCTCTCTCCAGGTAATAGATGTTGAGCAGTGGTAAGATACCTTGAAGTATGGGACCTGGAAGAGCTGAGAAACCAAGCCAAAGAGCTGGGGTCAGAGGCAGTAAAAGGGAGACAGAGGCTTTTCTCCACTTTTTGCCCACTTCCAGGAGGGAGGCCTTGGAGGGGAAAAACTTTTGGCCTTGCAGTCAGAAGGCCTTGGGCCTTCCCCTCTGCCACTTAGGAAGCATGTTCAGGGAGCTTCAAGAGGGGATACTTGGCTAGAGGCCCAGGACCCCAGCCTTTCTGAGGTTCCACCAGAATCCTTTTCCTCCTCCTCAAGACTGCTGAGTCTGTAGGAGTGAGTGCATTTGTTCAGTTCAATTCAGTCTCTTCAAGCATTTTCAGCCCTTATAATAGGCAAACCACGGCTAGGTGCTAGGGATATAGAGGCAAAAGTGATGAGCTACTCCTGCTCTCAAGGAGCTGCTATTCTGATGTGTGAACAGACACATCAAAGCCTTCCCGCTCATACAACTTCCCAGCTCCTAGATCTGGGGCCTGGAATGCTCTTCTCCCTCAGCTCCAACTCTCAGAATTTCTGGTTTCCTTTAAAGCTCAGATCACGTACCACCTCCTTCATGAGGCCTTACCAGATTCCTCCAGCTCTAGAGTCCTACCCAATGACTGTGAGACTAGTAGATGATAAGGGCCCAGGACACAGCCCAGTGGGATATGGTAGCAAGTGTAACCCAGATGAAGATGCAATAAAGGAGACTCTGAAGAAGAAATATAACAGGGAGGATATCCAGGAGAGAGCAGCATCACAAAAACCTAGAGAAGGTGAATGACAGTGTCAAAGGCTATAGAGAGAGCAAGGAGGACAGGGACTGAGAAAATGCTATTGGATCTGGCAATCAGTAACTTTATTAGTAACCCTGGAGAGAACAGTTTTGGTTGAATGATGAGGTCAGAAGCCAGACTGAAGAAGTTAAGAAGAAAGTGAGAGGAATTGGAGGCACTGATTGTAGACAGCCTTCTCAAGGAGTTTAGTCATAAGAAGATGAGAGAAATAGCTACTAGAATCTTTTGAGGATCCTGGCACATCTGAAGGCTGTAGGAAAGCATCCAGGAGATAGAGACTGGGGGTGAAGGAGGAGACAATCGCCTAGAGGAGATAGGATGAGGGGATCTCTTGTGCATGTAGAGGGCCTCTTCTTTGAGACAAGGGTATAGGGGGAGATAGTGTCGGAGGCATCTGAATGATGTAAGATTTGAAGGAGAGGACAAGAGGGAGCTCTTGGCAAATTACCTCAAATTTTCAGTAAAAAATAAGCTAAGGTTCTCAGCTAAGAGGATAAGGTAGAGGGGAACTATCGAAAGTTTGAGGAGGAATGAAAAAAATCTTAGAGCCACTGTGGAGAGTAAGACAGTGAGTTAATTAGGGAACTGGAAAGGCATTGCTTAGTAGCAGTAAGGGCTCAGTTGAGGTTCTGTAACATAAATTTATAGTGGACGAGGTCAGTTCAGTTTCATGGTTTTTTCCAGCCTCATTTTCAGCAACCTATAAGGAGGAATAAAGGCAATAAGTGGTGGGAATAATAAAGGTCAGAGTTTTGAAGGACATGATCTTCAAAAGAACAAAGGGACAAATGACTTAAGGGAAAAGGTCAGTGTAGATCTGAATGGAACTCTACAAAGGATCAAGGTAGGGGTTAGTGGAGAGTGTAGCCAGTGCAGGGGAATGATTTAAGAATTGAGGTTGAGGGACTGGAGGTCACAAGTGAAGACAAAAAACAGGGTTTGGTATTGGAAAGTGGAGGGAGAGGTGGAATGACAAAGATTATGATCAGATAAAAGAATTTCTGAATTCTTGAAGGGCTTCAAAAAAGAATCCTATTCACCACCAGAGAAAGAACTGTTGGAGTCAAGAGGGAGATCAAAGCATACTATCTTCCACATTAGCTTATGGTTTTGGTTTTATATGAGTATTCTCTTATATCATTGACCAATATGGAAGTATGTTTTGCATTATAAAGATATGTACAACCTAGATCAAATTGTTTACCATCTCTGGAAGGGGGGAGAGAAGGGAGACAATTTGGATCTTATAACTTCAGAAAATGTATGTTGAAAATTGTTATTACATGAGTTTGGGAAAATAAAATATTTTTTAATTAAAAGATTTTTTGAGTTCATGAACATGTAAATTGAACATTTATGAGTGATAATGAGATCAAAGGTATGACTGTCTTTGTGTGTGGCTGGGAGAGAAGAACAAATGGGTCATAGGAAATGAGAAAGGTGAGGTTAGGGAGTTTAAGGGACTAGCAATATGTTGGTGGAACTCTCCTAGTTTGAGAGCAGGAGTTGGGGAGGGTAGAGATGGTGAGGCCAGCACTGAACTCCCTGAGGGAAGAAGGATTGTTCAGTGGGGGTCTGTAGACAATAAGTACCTGGAGTTTGATTGGATGGTAGATATTGACAGAATGAATCTCAAAGAAAGAGAAGTTACTGAGTGATGGTTGTAGAGGGAAGAGTTTGGAAGTGAAAACGTAAAGCAAGGAGTATTCAGAATCCCCTACCAAGACCAACACTGGATGCCAGGGAAGCTATATTAGCAAGAGGGAGGCACATCTCAGTGAGGGTGCTAGTAGAGGAAAAGACTTCAAGATGAGAGTAAACTTGTTACTAATGGAGCAGGCATTCATTCCAAAGAGTACAGTGGAAAGGTTGGGGGAGCAGCTAGTTGGTTCAGTGGATTAAGAGCCAGGCATGGGAGGTCCTGGGTTCAAATGTAACCTCAGATGCTTTTGCGTTCCTATAAATTGTTATTATCTATAGGAATGTCTGCACCTGCCTGGAACTGGATGTAAGGGTTGCAGGCAGGGCAGGTTCAAAGCTCTAGAAAACTTTCTCTGGCCTCAGACACTTCCTAGCTGTGTGACACTGGGAAAATTACTTAATTCCTACTGCCTAGCTCTTACTACTCTTCTGCCTTAGAACCAAAAGATGGTATTAATTCTAAGCCTGGAAAGTAAGGGTTTAAGCAAACAAACAAAACAAAAGCTGCCTAAGCTTGTAAGTCACAAAGAAGATGCTGACCAGCATTTGGGAGTTCCATGTATCAATGAAATCACAGGTTCACACTAATCTTTTACACAAATGTAATGTCCCCCTTTAACAGGTCAGCTCCTTGAGAGCTGCTTCATCCCTGACTTAGTGATGCTGGTGTTATTTCATCTCTCAAATTCTGTGATTTTATGACTATCCAACCAGCCCCTTAATACGAATCCCATCACAATATACCCAACAAGTGACTCTACTTGAAGACCTTTCAGGACTGGAAGCTCTACCCCTCCCCAGGAAAGTCTGCCCTGAGCCTTCTCTTTCCCCCAGGCTGCGAGATTCCAGGCCCTTCCCCCACTTGGCTGCTCTCTCTGGACCTTCTCAGCTCATCAATGTCCTTCTTTAAGGGGATGCCACAAGCTGACCACAAGCCTTCACAGCTGGAGGCCAGTGCAGGTCATCGCCCAGGTCCCGGAAGCTGGGTTCGGTTTCCATGGCAACACCACCTGTCCCAGGCTCGGGCTCCCACCGGGCCACCTCCAGTTTCCATGGAAACGCTACTTCTACCCCTCGGAGGACCTGGTTTCCATAGGAACCGGCCGTCCGTTGACCCTCCCCCCCAGGGTCCTCACTCACCCCACACCCCGCTCTCCAGGACACCCATGTGGGCGCTCACGGCCCAGCCGCACAGCACGTACAGCGCTGGGGGACCGCTGGGCTCCGAGCCAGCCTTGAGGTTCCTTTCTCCGGGAGTGGCCTCCATGGCGGCCGCTGCGATAGACTCACGCGAATCCGGGCTTGCGCTGAAGTCGCGAGGCCCGGGGGCCGCCATATTGGGCAGTGGCGGGAGCCCACGCATGCGCAGCGCTACATGCCGCCATATTTGATAAGGGTGGGGCAGGCTACGGGACGCACTCTGAGGGGAGGAAGCGGGTAGATGCGAAGGTCAGCCCCGCTGTTCAGGCGCGCAGCAACGAGCCTGTAAGCTCCTCATGGCCAGGCAGCTTATTCAGGCTTCCCGTTAGACGTGAACGCTATCTTCTTCCAATGTGGGGGCTCCAGACACAGCGCCAGGCGTGTCACCCACCCCCTCGAGCTGCGCCGTTGGAAAAAGCCACTGCACTTCCGGTGGCGGATTGGATATCCGGTCCGTGACCCTGGCGAGTCCTTCTCGGCCCGTGGGGAGGAGTCGAGCTTGCTGAAGTCAGTAGCGGACACCAGACATGGGGTGGGGGGACGAGAAGAGGTCGCGGGACGGCGGGGATCCCAAGCAGGTGAGGGGCTACGCGGGGCAGCGGAGCCTCGGGGTCACGTCCTTAGGTTTCTCGTCATTGAAAGGCTCGGAATTGCACCTCTGCTGGCGCGCTTTAAGATTCCCTCAGGCCTGCGGTCTTGCTGAGTAGAGGGGCGGTGGAAGAAAGGATCTGAGTGCCCCACCCCTCACGTATCCCCGACGTCCCGCAGGGGCCCTTTGTGGGGGGGGGGGGCTCTCTTTCCGTCGAGTGGTGGAGGGGCGGGTACCCCAGCCAGGAGCTCCCCTCTCCCCCCGGGCTTGGAGGGAGAAGGTGCAGGTGGCGGAGGCGGGAGGAGGACCCAGGGCCCTAGAGAGGGGCAGGACGGCGGACGCAGGGACGTTTGTCCGAAGAAGATTTGGGGGTCCTAGCAGACTGCAAGCTCAGCAGCGGGAGTGTGAGTGATCACCTTTCCCTCCCCCTCTGCAGCTTTTGACCCTGCTGACCCCGCTCTCCTCAGGGGCTCCCCGCGTGACCTTCTCCGCAGGATCTTCACTTGGGCCCACCCCCAGGATGGTTTGGCCCTGGGTCCGTCCCTCTGGGCCCGCCAGCAGCCGCCGCCGCCCTTTACTCCCTCCCCCACTACCCCCCTCCCCTGCGGGAATGTGCAAGGCTCAGCCATCCTCCTTCCTCCCGCTACAGCCTTACTTGTAGGTGGAGAACCTGAGGTCCCTGTGGACCTGCTCCCCACTTCTCTTCCACAAGCCTCCCTGACCTCGTCTTTGTCCTCACTGAGACCTCCATTCCCTCCCCTTCAGCCTTTTCCTGGTCATCCTCTGGTTAACTGGGTTAGCCCTCCGGATTCTCCCTTGCTTCCCTATCATTTTGCTTTTCACTCTTTTCTGAATCTTAGCCCTGAATCACTACCTCCATTCATTTCTTTTTTTCCTCAATATGTTTAGAAAAAGAAAAGCAGCTAAAAATGTCACCAGCTGCTGCCTGGCTTACATTACAGATTTACACTCTTATGTCCCAGGGAGGCTTTTCACTGCTCCCTCATTGATTCTCTCCCACTCTGCTGCAGCAGCTGTTCCAGACCTCCTCTTTGTCTTCTTGTTCCCACACCACCCTTCTCCCTTCATCAGCTGACCACCTCACCCTCTACTTAATTGATAAAAGAAGAGATCATTCATCTGGATCTTTCTTTTCTCCACTATTCTCCACCTCACAATCCCTTGTCACCATCTCCCATTCACTGCAGTTTCTGATGAAGAGGTGGCCCTTCTTGTCAAAGCTGACCCTCCATTCTTCACAGGGCCCCGCCCCTTTCCTTTCACTCCCTTTCCTTCATTTTCTCCTCCTTTATTAACTCATTCTCTGCTGCTTACAAATGCCTGTCTCCCCCATGCTTAACTCTTTCTATACCTTCTAGATCCCTCAAGCTTTTATCCTGTGTGTCTTCTCCCTTTCTCAGTCAACTCCTAGAAAAAGCTGTCTGAGCTTGCTGATTCCAGTCCCTGGTGGTCTGCCTCTGATCTCTTCAGTTCCTTTTATGGATTCTCATTTGATCCAGTGTGGTATGCAGGGAAGGGGTGACATTAGTCTATAAGCATTGATTTAAGGTCCTACCATACGCCAGGGATGGTGCCAAGTTTTTAGAAATATGACTACAAGAAAAAGAAAGCCCTTGTCCTCAAGGAGCTCACATTCTAATGGGAAGATAGCATGTGAAAGGGAGCTGAAGGGAAGCTTGGGAAGATATTCAAGTGCTATCAGGGCAGAGGACAGAGAGAGGAAGGGCAGCTGGTCTGGGGCCTTTTTTCAAATGGATGTTACAGGAAAAATTTCCTCATGAGAAAGTGGGGCTGTAGGGATAGATTGATGTTCCAGAATGAGAAGGCTGAGGGCCATTGAGTAAAGTTGTAGAATGAAAAGGTAGCAAAGACCCCAGAAGAGATATGAGGAACTGGGGAGAGAAATGAGAGTCAGCTGGGGTTTGGATGCTAGCTCTGCTGCTAGTGTTGGGTGTGCCATTTCCCTCTCTGGGCTTTTGAGAAATTGTCCACGATGATTTATGGTGTCCCTTCTAGGACTAAGTCTATGCTCCCATAAGTGGCTTTGAGATCTGAGCACAAATGCCAAGAGCCTCTGCTGTATCCCTGCTCCATTGCTTGGAGGAAGCCTGGGAAGCTAGTCAGAGAAGGGTTGGGACTAGAGCTTCAAGGTGAGAGATTCTGGCCATGCCAGGCTTGAAATGCCAATAAGGTTGTACCTATATCCAAAATGCCAAGTGCACCTGGAGGGTTATTCTCAGAAAGTATTGGTGTTGCTTTTAGATGTCTTGTATGTCACACAGGTGCCCATTATCTCAAGGCCTCTGGATGACTGGACCTCCTGACTGCCCAGAACATTTAGTGATTCCTTTCTCCCCACCTGTAGGATGAACAAACACTACTTGACTTTTTGTTTTGTTTTTCAAATTGGTGTGTTTCTATTTCACATTGATTTCCAAATATATCTCTTAGCCTACCCCAAAGTCTTTCCTCATTTAAAAAAAGTGGGAGGGGGTAGCAGTCAACAAAACCAGTTTGTCAGACTATTTCTGCAATATTCCCCAACTCTTGTTCCCAACTTCTGCAGTGAAGGGGAAGCGAAGTTCATTTTCCTACCCTTCTTCAGGGCCAATTTTGGCACATAGCTTTCCTTAGTATTTTCATTAATATCTTGTTTTGTATCACTTTCCTATCTTTCCCCTCCGTCCCCTATATGCCATCCCTCGTAACAGAATTTAAAGAAAAGCAGTCATCATGGTTTTGCTGTGTTTTGCCAATATGTCCAACAAGTCTCAACATCTATGTCCATGTATGGGCCTCTAGACCCTCCTTGAAGATCTCCAGAGAGGACGACTGTCTGTCTGTTTCTCTCCTGAGATTGAATTTGCATGTTTGGTTTCCTCTTCACACTGTTAATTCATTGAGCCTGAAGTCCACTGAAACCCCAAGATCTTTTTCAGAACCTCTATGTAAACCCACCTTCCCATTTTACTTTGAAGTTGATTTTTGTACCCAAGTGCAAAAATCCGTCCATCCCTATTGACTTGATTTAAGCTGGTGCTGTTAATTGCATTCAGTGTTTTGCTGCTTTCCTTTCTGACTGGATCTTCTATAAATTTGATGAGATCATCTATGCCTTAATCCATGTCATTGATAAAGATGTTAACCTACCACCCAGCCCAGATTCCTTAAGGATTAACAACTAAGTGCTCTGCATTTGGTTGTCCAAGCATTCTCAGTATTCTTGTCTAATTCTTATCATTTCATCTTCTCAATGAAAATATAGTTTTTGAAGTTTGCTGAAATGTAGGGAAAGTATTCTTCTCTCCTTTTTCTGGCTGGCAGCCTGCTTTAACATCCATAGTTTTCCACCTATGCAAAGAAGGAGGAATGTGGAGCTTTGTAACCTCATTGTTGGAGCAAGTTCAGAATTATAGAGCTCTGCTTCTCAATCTTGAAGTTATTGTGTGGCTTCTATTTGCTTTATTTTACTTTAGTTTAGGAATTTCCCTGAATTCATAGTCAACTCTTATAGGAATTAACATTCCATTACCTATAATTATAAGGTCACTTTACAAATATTACCTCATTTGGTCCTCACAATAGCCCTGCAAGGTAGATGCTATTATTTCTCTTCTACAGCTGAGGAATTATAGGTGAAGTGACTTGCCCAGAGTTATACAGCTCATGGTGTCTGAGCCTGGATTTGAACTTGGGTCTCCTAACTCCAGGCCCAACTCTGAAACACTTCACCATAGCTTCATGTTGTTGTTCCCCAGTAGATGGTCATCGTCTTTTGTTTATAGCTCTTTGCCACTGTACAGTGGTAGCAGACTCTTCAGACTGGCTACTTCTGCCTCCCTTTCTTATATTTACTAAGTTCCTGCCACACTGGACCCTTCACTGTTCTGGCAGTTGATGCCAACTTGGGGCCTTTGTGCTTTGGGATCAGTGTTCATTCGTTACTAGCCACCCTCGTCATCCCTGCCTCTCAATCCTCTCCCTTCCAGCTCATCCTAGGCTGCCTTCTTCAATCCCTGCACTTTGTTCTCCAGCCTCAAACCACCCTGTGCTTTCTGACCTGTCCCACTGGAGAGCCCACCTGAGGGCAGGAACAGTTGTATTCTTGTCTGCACTTCCAGTGCCTTGTCCCGAGTAGGTACTCTTAAACTGAAATTACAAGTGCTCTGGGTCTGTCACTCTACATTGTCTCTGTCCCTGCTCAGAGGCCACTCTGGTTTATATTCCAGATGACTGACCATATATTATCAATCCTTCTTCCTACCTTATAAACTTCTTCTCAGCTTGACAAAGCCCTGGGATGACTTAAGATGACCTGATTTGATCTTAGACATTAACCAGCTGTGTGACCCTGTGCAAGTCACCTAACCCTGCTTGGCTTTCAGGTTCCTCATCTGTAAAATGTGGATAATAGCGCCTACCTCCTAGAGTTGTTGGGAGCACCCAGTGAGATGTTAATTGTGCAGTACATAGCACAGTGCCTGACCCATAGTAAGCCTATGGAAATGTTTACTATTAGCACTGTCCCTGCGCTTCTTTAAGCATCATTCATTTCTCATAGGGCTTCACAGGAGTCCCTGCATGTTGTTCCTTCCACTGGCTGCTGGTGCTGGGCAGCCTTGAGCTTTTACTCTTGGTTTTGATGGTGATTTTTATAAATTCCCTGGTCACCCAAATGTTCATCAGAACTTTGCTTAAGTTTTCTGCCTTTTGAAACACTCATGTTGATGCTGAACATGGAAGCCTTCATGGTGCACTGTGTATTTTTGTAGGCAATTGCTCAAGGTTGGGGGTCAGGAGCCAGGGCCTCTGTCAAACTGTCTGTCACTGATGGCTTTTCTTTCTCTTGTAGGAAGACGATGAGGAAAAAGAATTGGTGGTAAGAATCATTTTACAGTTGAAACCATCCCTTTGGAAGCTGAAGGTTCAAGCCACAGTATGCCTTTAGATGCATTTTGGGGTGGGGGCCCCCCCTCTATTAGTGCTGCAGGGGAGAATATTGGGAAGAAGCCTGAGGCCTTGAGGCCCTCAGCAGGATAGCAGGGTGGTTGGTGTGGGAGGGGGCATATGGAGATCATATGGAAGGACATTGCCTCTGTTGACTGTTGCTGGTGCAGCAGCCCCCCAGAATCCAGAGGAATCAGTAACTCCCCTCATTCTTGATAGCACCTACAGGTTCTACAACAGACCTAGGCAGTGGGTACCCAGCTTTTGTTAAAATCAGGCCCCAGAGCTGGGGGGTAGCTCTGCTTTAGAACCCCTCATATCTCCCTTGAGGAGCAGGAATGTGAGTCCTGAGCACTCTTGCTAGTTACCCATAAATGAGGACTCCCCAACCATATTCTTTAGGTGAGACCATGGGCATTGCTCTGACCCCTGACTCTGCCTCTTGTGTCTCTTGAGGACCCCCTGGACACTGTGAGAGAGTACTGTGAACAGATGGAGAAGTGCATGAAGGCCCGGGAGAAGCTGGAGCTGTGTGCTGAACGTGTAAATTCCCGGCCCCACACTGAGGAAGACTGCACTGAAGAGCTTTTTGACTTCCTGCATGCCCGAGACCATTGTGTGAGTCACACCACTAGCTGTCATCTCCTAGGCTGCTGCCCCAAGGCCTAGCCAGAGCAGGCCCCATCCAAATGGGAATCCCCAGGGCCCTGAGACAGCATCTACGGGCCCAGGCAGTGGGATGCTGATATCCACACAGCACCCATGGCCTCTTTCTCTGTAAAACAAGAGGGTTTAACCCAGGGGCCTCCCCTATTCAGACCTTAGACCTAAGTTTACCCTGGAATCCTGGGTAAACAGGAGCCCCTGAGAGCTCAGGAGATGCCTACATAGAATTGGCCTGGTGAGGTGGTGAACAGAAGACTCAGATAGCACCTGGTGGGTCCTAAGTGCTAGACCCCTGGAGAGAGTGCTCCTAGGTGGTTCAGAGGTTAGAGCATTTGACTAGGAGCCAGGAAGACCTGCCTGAGTTTGAATCTGGACTCAAAACTGCCAGTTGTGTGATGCTGGACTAGTCCCCTGTCCTCTGAATTTCAGTGTTCTTATCTGTCACATGGGGACCACTGATACCTATGGCTCACCTGACCCTCTTTTTTCCTTCTAGGTGGCTCACTCACTCTTTGAAAATGTGAAATGAATATCTGCATGCACCTGCCATCTGCTCCAGGCTTTGCCCCTTTGTGGGGCATCTCATTGTCATAATTTCCCATTCCCCTGGATCTCAAATGCTATTGTACCATGTGTCCTGCTATTACCACAAGAGGCTTGTGGTCTTAGGCCTGGGCCAGGGACTGGTGTGACTCAGAGCAGCTGCAATGGAATAAAACGCAGTCATCTGTGGAAGTGTCTGTTATCTGTGAAAATGAGCAGTGGCTGTCCTTCAAGGGAGGGTACCAGGGGCTTCCATGTTCTCACTGCTGGTCACAATTTCCCACAGGTCAGGGGTGAGATCCCCTAGTCCAGCCCCAGGGAGAGGAGTAGCCACCAAGTGGTAGAGAGTCCAGGTGCTGTTGGGCAGCCCCACCTCAGCTTGCCTCCTTCCTCCTTCTTGGACCCTCTTTTCCTCTGCTGCTAAGCTCTTACCCAAACCATGAGTCTTTAGAGTGTCATCATCTCAGTTACTGGGGCTAATAGCCTTGGGAGTCATCAACTCTTCCCTTTGTGTTGCTCAGTGGTTAGAGCTGGTCTTGGGAGCCAGGAAGACCTGGGTAGGAATCCTGCCTCCCAAATAATTCTCTGGACATGGCACTTTACCTGTCTGCCTCAGTTTTCTCATCTGTAAAATGGGGATAATAACTGCCTGGCCCACAGTAGGCACTAAAATGCATATTCACTTCCCTTACTTTGCAGGAGGCCAGGCTTTAACTATTTAACTATTGAACCCTTAGGAATTAGGAACTGTGCCACCATGCACAGAATGCTAAGGAGGCAGGCAGGATGGAAGGGAGCATTTATTAAGCACCTACCATGTGCCAGGTACTTTACAAACAGATCCTTTTTTATTTTAACACTTATATGGAGCGAACAGTGGCCTGTGTACTGGTTTGTGCTTACCTCCCTTGATCCTCACAACATACTCCTCAGGATAGGTGCTCTGTTAGCCCCATTTTGCAGATGAGCAAACTGAGGCATGACAGCAAGCAACTTGCCCAGGGTCACACTAGAGAATGTGAAGTGGAATCTGAACTGGAGTATCTGGACCAGCCCTATCTTCTACTGTTATAGAATTTAATTAGATTTTGCCAACAATTCAAGCATCCCAGAGTTTTAATTAACAATGAATCAGGAAGCCTTAAACGCCACCTCTCCCTCTGGGTCAGTTTGCTCTTCTGTGAAATGGGATCAATTCCAGCTCCTGCCTCCCAGGGCTCCGTAGGGCAGCGCTACAGAGGCCAACGAACGAAAGGGCTGGAGGATGGGCGGGCGTGAGAAGAACCTGGCAGCCAACGGGCGGCGGCGCCTTTGTCCAAAGCCCTGATGTCATCGCTTAAGACTCACTCCCCATCCCACCCCCGTTCCCTAGTTACCACGCTATCGCGTTACTTGGGGCGGGATCCTGCCTCATGGCGCCCTGACTTCCGGTGCGGTGGCCGCCATCTTGATAAAAGCCCTCGCTCCCGGGCCGGGGCCTCCGCCAATTCGGAACCCTTCACAGCAAATACCGCACCCCGCCGGAAGCGGACGTCGACGGACCCGAAGACGTGCGCACGTACGGCCAACATGGAGGCATCCTTGCGCATTATGGCTGGGGTTCGCCGGCTGCTGAGGCGGTCCGGACCTGGACTAGTTCTACGGAGGCTACGGCATAAGAAAAAATGGGTGAGTGGCGGACCCTGCCGGAAGAGTCCCTGGGGGACAGTGTGGGAGGAGAGGACGGGCGCGAGTGGAGGCGGGGATTGGAAGATACGTCTGCGCCTGCGCCTAGTCTGGGACCCGTGGGGGGAGAAATGCGCATGCGCCCAGATCAATTTGCCCAGCGAGTGTGGGCTTCTTTGTCTCTATTCTTTGGATGATGAGTTCACTGAGCTCTCTAGCCCTCGGGTGCCTTGGAAGAGCCAGCACGCTGGCTGCTGACCCACAGTGACCGCTTGCGCTGCCCCAGAGTGGGCCGTGTTCCTGGCTGGAGGCAGGTGGGAGGAGGGTTTAGGCCTCTTTCACATCCAGGGACACGCGCAACATTCTCTGCTCTAAGTTTAAAGCCTTTCGTGTCCTCTCTCCCGCATCCCCTCCTCCCCGCCTCCAAAGCTTGCGGTCTGGCTGTCCCAGCCTGGAGTGCGCCCCCTTCTCATCTCTGCTTCCTACGAGCCCCAGTCCCTCATTCCCAGGGTGTCCTGGCCGAGCCATGGGCCCTTACCTGATGTCTCCCCGTTAGTCTGGGAGCTTTATCTGTGCCTCAGTGACAGAAGGCACAGCCAGGTAAACACAAGGGCCTGTGATGCCCATCAAGCCCCATCCACCCTTCCTTCTTCCCTCACTACTTACAGAGTGAATCCACTATAAAGGGGCAGAAACCATTCCTAGGAGGCATGCCCCCATCAGAACAGTTTTGCTACCCATCTCGAGGACAAAGACTAGTTTAAGTTAAGGAAATGAGTTTCTATTAACACTACCTGTGTGCTAGTGATACAGTTAGAAGTAAACCAAATAGTCCCTGATGTCTAGGAGCTTACCTTTTAATTGGGGCACATGGCACAAAGGGGGTTACTCCCAGGCAAGATGGGGAGTGGGAACCTGAATGATGAGAGCTGGGCTTATGGCTGTAAGTGTTAAAATTAATGGTTTGGCTAAATATATGAAAATTATAAATCTCTTATTTATAAAAGAGATAGAAAGAGTGAAAGTACAAAAGGGTAGGAAAGCCATTAACCCATCTAACTAAATATTGTTCTAGTTCAGGACTTGTTAACCTTCAATCAGAATTAAACTATCTCCAGAAGACAGGAAGGGAAAATCAGCTATCCACTCACCCAAGACAGTGGCTGGAACTGAAGGTGACTTCTGAGGCCTACTTTCTTCTTTGAGCCGACCTTCTTGAAGCTGACTTCCTTCTTGGAGTGACTCTCTTCTTGGAGTTCACTCTCTCCTCTTTGGAGTAACTCTCTTCTTGTTCACTCTACTGGCCTCCTTCACCAGACTGCCTGCTCAGGGATTTTCATGGCTTTTATGGTGGTTTCCTGTCCCTGCCCCTTTTCATTGAGGCCAATCACAGTTTCCAAATTGTCTGAGATGTCACCTTTGGATTCATACCTTTCTAAATGTGTGAACTCTTTAAGTTTCTGGGTGTTTGAGTTTGGGGAAAAAGGTGGAGCTCTCCAAGTATCTTGCTGGCTGCTCACCTAGCATCAAGTAAGGTGTGAATTCACTAAGTGGTTTTCAAGCTTCTCCCACCTAGTTCAAGCTTGTGTTGATTCAAAGTTATTGCCAACCAAAGTGTTAACTCTAATTAGGCAAAGAGAACAAAGGATTCCCTTTTCACAAGTGTGAACTCAAAGAGGACCAAGAATTCCCTTTTACATGGCAAAGTAAGGGCACAGGGGCCCAAGGCTAAGAGTTTTCACTGGTCTGAGGAACTCCCACTGTGACTTAGCACCTTCTTTGACTCTTACTGTCTTGGACCACCAAGAGGTTTTTGCCTAAGATCACATAGCCTGGGTATTTCTACAGTTATGCTTTATTAAGGGGTCAAAAATGCTGGTTGAGTTGAATTTAAATTTCTTAATTTGCTTCACTTATGGGGATTAGAATTTAGCAGAAATGGCAAAATGCAACAATATGTGATTGATGTGTATGGAAATTGTGAGGCAAGCATGAGCAGGCCCCAAGAGACCTGCAGAAAGAACTTGAGGACTTGGCATGGGACCCAGGGTTTCCTCTAGATACCCCAAACTCCAGAACTTTTCCAGGTCGAAAGGGACTCAGGAAATTCCTGTTCTACTCTGATGAGCTTCAGGTTACATAAGACATCTAATCATCCCCTAAACTACTCTGGTCACCCTTTATGTCTTCAAGACACAAAACATCATGCCATAGGTGGCAAACATCACCCCACTTTTGATTATGTAGTAACATCAGCCCATCTCATCTCTGGTCATGTAACCCCTGTTGTCTAAAGGGCGTAAGAAACCCAGAACCCATCCCTCCTGGGAAGTAATGTCTACTTTTGCACCTGTCTCCTGGCCATTCAGCTTACATTCAGTTTAATAAATTTCTCTTTTATTTTTAAGCTAATTATTGGAGTCTGTCATTCTTGACAAGGGTACCCATCCCAAACCCAGGGTTTTACTTCCAAACTCTCCCACATCAGACTCTCACCCTTGCAGGCCTCCACAGAGCCAAAGTTCTCCTCCATCCGACTGGCCCTACAGAATTTTGACATGAACTACAAGGTACAATTTGGAGACTTGTGGCCTTCCATCCGGGTCAGCCTCCTCTCAGAGCAGAAGTATGGAGCCCTCATCAATAATTTCTCCACTTGGGACAAAACCACCTATGAGTTAGAGCAGCTCAAGGCCAAAGATTTTGTTTTGGAGGCACAGAGAAGAATGTGGGAGAAGGCCTTTCCTGAAGAGCCCAGTACTCCAGCCCTTCCTCCAGAGCTTGAGACACCCCCCTCCCCAGGAGCCCCCTGGCCCTACAGCCCTAACCTGCGCTGCTACACATTTACCAAAGGGGATATCAGCCGCTTCTATCCAGCCAGGTAGGACATTTGTCAGGTGCCCTGAGGTGGGGAAGGCAGGGGTGAGGGCTTCAGAGCCATGGTCTCCTAATAGCTCTGGGAGGGGAAAGAGGTACTCTTTGCCTCCATTTACAGTTCAGAAAATTAAGGCTGGGAGAGGGAAGGTGCCTTGTAGCCTCTAATGCCCCCCTACTCCCTCAATCCTTCACTGTGCTATCATGGAGGGAAAAAGGTGTCAAATAGATGCTGAGAACTGGGGCTGCACCAGGGCCCAGAGGAGAGAGTTCCACTGGGGAACTGCTAGGTTAATTCCCAAGGATTCTGAAAGAGGAAAAAATGCTGAAAAGCAGAATGTGACTTGTGTTACTGCCCAAAAAAGCAACAGAGAGGACATTATTGCGGTGTGGGACTCAGCTGGAAGAGATCGCAGCCACTGTTTGGTTCAGCCCCTTGGTTTTTTTTTTTTGTTTAGAAACTTGAGACCCAGACAGGGAATGACTTGCTTAAGGCCCCATAGGTAGGCAGTGGCAGAGCTGGCATTCAAAATCAGGTCCTCTGATGCTTAATATTCCCTTGATCTTGCCACTGCCCTGAGCTCCTTTGGGAGACCAGCTCTGGAATATGCTCCCCACATTCTCAGCTTAAGGCTCCACCTTCCCCCACCTCCCCCAGTGTTGAGCCTGAGGCTTATACTCCTGAGAACCCACCAGGGTTCCTGAAGATGCTCAGAGGATTCCAAGTACGACACATCATAGCTAACCTGTCAGTCCCCTGCCACTATTTTCATCTCAGAACCTTTTAAGGTTCCAAAGGGTGACCTACAAGTGTGAGGCAGACAGGCAGGCATTCACAGATGATCATCAGCCTGACTGAAGCAGCAAGGCCCCCTGAGGAAGAGACAAGAAGCAGCATAGGCCAGGCAGGTCAAGCCACTACCTCCTCTTTGACCTCAGTTAAGTAGCTCAAGATCTGAGGGCCTGGGGAGGGGCCATGCTTCCAGCCCAGTGTCCCCTGCCATTCTCTCTGGGATTGCTCCTGCAGGGCCTGCAGCCACAGCTGCTGAAGACCTAGAATAGAATGCTCCAGTCTGGGCTCTACCAGATGACTTGGCATCAGAAATGGAGAGGATTTTATCAGGGAAAATAACAGAAAAGAAGACATATTACCGTCTGTTTTACTATTCCACCCTAGGGAATATCAGGCCTTCCAATCTGATTTGCAGCTAAAACCTTTCCCAGGAGGCATCTCCCCACTAGAATGGAAGCTCCTTGAGGGCAGGGACTATCTTCTGTTTGTGTCTCTGGTGCTTTTTATTCATGATCAGCAGACTGAGCATTCCTTCACTCCCCACAGCACTGAAGAGCCAGGAGCAAACTGGGATGCTTGTGGAATATGAATAAGCTTTTAGTCCCCTGGAATAAAATGCTGCCTTAAGTCCTGGGACATATTTAACAATTGAGTCGACTTGGTCCAGAAATTGTCACATTGGGGTCAAAGCAGGCAGATAAATGCTTGCCAACATCGTTTGCTGCTGGGATAGAGAAGACCCAGAGCAGAATGCCAGTGGAGGCAAGATCTCAACCTGTGGAGGGTAGGGGTCCCCCAGATGCTCCTGTTGGGGGAATGACATACTGATAGTATCAAGCCTAGAACTTTGCAGTCTCCTCAGTGAGATTTATAACTGTGTGAAAGAGTTCAGCCTTGGAGCTTCTCCTCGGCTGACCAAAGAAGATCAGTGGTGCATGTTGTCTGGATAGGCAGGTGAGCAGTCCCAGGAGCAGGCCATAGGCCTGAGCAGATGCCACTGAAGGGTGCAGCCCAGAACTGAACAGGAGGATAGGAAGGAGAGCTGCATTTAGGAGACTCCCAGGCCATTCTCACCAAGGAAGCCATGCCTTCTTAGCCCCCTATCATATGGCTCTTGATTGGAGGTTGCTTTGGGCTCTAAAGAATCAGAATTATACATAACATGAAAGGACTGTGGATATTGGCCTGGTGTGCATGCCTCAGGAGACATGCTGGCCAAGGTGTTGAGCCAACATCTAGAGAGAAGGAGAGGTATGGCTGAGAGCTGCTTCAGGAATAGGAGTGTCTTGAGATGTTTTCTCCACAAAGGATGTATGGGAAGCTGTGGGAAGGCTTCCAGGCTGAGAAGGCCTCTGTTTACTAATCACTGAAGTTTTGACCTTAGATTCTTGCTGTGGAAAACTTTAATTGAGAATCAGCCGAGAGCCCTGGCATCCTCTGATAATGATATGAGCCTTTCTGAGCCTTTATCTCTGTGTCAGTTCAGAGTATTTTGAAGGTTTGAGACATTTGTGGCCCGTCCTGAGGTCCCCTGAGCCTCTTGGCAGTGTCCAGGGCCCAAGTCTGGTGGTCCCTGCTCCAGAGATCAGCACTTAAGGTCAGCATGTCACACACAGGCATCTCTTTAGTCCCAAGTGACAGAGAATGTATGCTTCCTGGCCCCCAAAGCAGGAAGGGAGCCTTCAATCCTAGGCTTGGTATGTCCTGCTGTCTTTAGGTGTCCATCTGTAGAAGCCAGGCATAGCTGTCAGCCTTGGCCCAGAGAACTTAACTTACAAGTCTCAGGTGATCCTAGGATTTGTCCAGACTGTCCCTGAATGGAAATCCCTCTGCAGCAGAGAGAGAGAATTTTCTGCCCATCATAGACTGCCCATTCCTTTGTCTCTGCCTCTGGGGTGGGTAAGCCCAGCTGTCTTCACCCTTTCTCAGGCCACTGACAAAAGTCCTGTGTGTTTAATCGAGCAAGGCTAGCACACTGCCCATGTCCAAAGAGTAGTTTTCCCCTGAGCAGAGCCGGTGGCTGTGGGTCTTGGTCTTCTCTGGGCATTCCTGCCCTTGAAGCCCTTTGGTTCTGTCTTCCAGGGTAAGCAGCCTGGGCGTCCTCGACTACTACCTCATGGATGCTTCCTCTTTGCTGCCTGTCTTGGCTCTGGGGGTGCAGCCTGGTGACACTGTCCTTGACCTGTGTGCTGGGCCTGGTGGGAAAACTCTGGCATTGCTCCTGACTGGCTGCTGCCGTAAGTAAAGACACAGGCAGGTAGAGTTCTCTTTGTTCCGCGCTTACCTCAGGATGTCAGGGTTACAGTGGGGAATGTGGGGAGCAGATGGCTTCCTTCCTTGCTCTTTCTTCCTGTGACTCATTTTCTTTTTTCTGGGAAAAATCAGTGAGAAAGAAGCCTTGGGCTTCAGATCAACTGCACTGTTCCCCAGAGCAGGGAAGAGATAGATGTTCCCTGGGGGTCAGGAGACTCAGAAGGACATTGTGGGTGATGGGGTCAGACGTTCTTAAAGTTGCCTGGAACCTCAGTAATGACCAGAGGCAGCCCTGTATGGGAGAAAGACCTCTGAATGAAGCCAGGAAGACACGAGTGCAAATTTTGCCTCAGCATTTACTAGCTAGTCCTAAAGAACCTGTTTACTTCTTTGTGATTTAGAGATTGGAGGCCTTATGTAGTGATCACACTAGCTATGAGGCTTCAAGGAAGTCATGTTTGTAAAGTACTTTCCAGACCTTAAAGCTTGTCAGTTGTCATGATGATTTTGCCCATTTGCCTCATTTTACAGTGGAGGAAATTGAGGCCCAGAGGGAGGGTCAGATTCTTCCTTCCCACTTAGTCAGCCATCCCAGGGCTTCCTGACCACATTTCTTTCTCCACATTTGGTGCCAGAGGAAAAAGAGGATTCAGGATGTCTGTGACTCCTCCCTTCAGTGCACAGGCATTGCCCCTGCAGGGCTTGGACTCCCACATGTGGGCGCTTTTGTATAGAGTTGTTGATGGATAGGGGCCAGCAGGAGTTCTGGCCAGCCAGGCCTGGAGTGCTAGAGAAGAGTCCGTGTCCTTGCAGAGTGCTTGAATGAACTATGGGAGAGGAGCCTCGGGGGGTTTATGGGAAAGGAGTGTTAGCCTTGTTCTGCTTGGCCCCAGAAAGCAGAAGTGAGAGTAGAAGGGTAAGAGGGAATGGAGGGTTCTGGCACATTAGGCTTGACATTGGGAGGAATTTCTCTACCTATTAGAACTGTCCCAGAGTGGAACAGGCCCTTCCTGGAAGCAGAGGTCTCCCTGCAGAGCCTGAGTATCTGGCTCTGTGCTGAGGGAGGCCGTGCCTGGCCAGATTCTTCTCACCAGGTTCCCCTTTCCCTCTCCTTCCCCCAGGCCACCTGGCAGCTAATGACATCTCTGGCTCTCGAACCAGGAGGCTGAAGCAGGTTCTTCACAGTTATGTACCCCAGGATGGGAGCCAGGTGCGGGTCACGTCCCAGGATGGCAGGAAGTGGGGAGACCTGGAGAGGAGCACTTATGACCGGGTGAGTGATGCGGGAATGCAAGGTCAGGAGTCCCAGCTGTCCCAGCCAGGGACTCCTTAAATGAGTGTGAATCGCCTCAGAACCCCAGCCCTACCAGAGCCTTTGAGCTCACCCTGCATATCTGCATTAACTGGCCTCGGTCTAGAACCCCTGCACTGTCCAGGGAAGAACACTCTGCAGAATGACCTAGAACCTTTGCCTGGCCCCACAGTGTTCTGTACTAGTCATTCGACTGTGCCAGATGTCTATGTGGGTGATCATTTATTGCACTGGGAAGGGAAGGAGAGGAGTGAAGGCTCTGTACATACCAAACACTTAATAAAAGCATGGTGGGTTAAATGGAATTGGATCCATACACATCTGACTGACAGGCACATAGCTAGAAAGTGGCCAGGATGCTAGGCTTGGAATCAGAGAGACCAGAGTTCAAATCTAGTCTCAGACCCTTGCTAGGTATGTGATCCTAGGCAAGTCATTTGCTGTCTTTTTCCATAAAATAGGGGATAATAACTGCACTAACCTCCTAGGATCAAATAAGATAATGTAGATAAAGCACTTTCCAAACCTTAAAGCACTGTAGAAATGCTCTCCATTCCTCTCTTTTGTCCCTGATCTCCTTCTGATAGATGCTTGGCAGCAGGCTCTCAGGCCATTTTCTTTGCATGATTCCAAATTGTTTTCCAGAGTAACTGTACCAAGCCAAAGCTCTACCAACCAGGAATCAGCGGGCTCATCTTCACACATCCTGCAACACCAACTATTTCCATCTTTTGCCATCTTGTTTTAATTAGCACTTAAGGGAGGGAGGAAGGAAAGAGGGAAAGAATAAGAAAGGAGGAAGAGAGGGAAATCAGGAAAGAAATATTGAGGAGCCTTACAGTGATTGTCCCCATTTTACAGATGAGGAAACTAAGGCAAATAGGTGAAATGACTTGCCCAGAGTTTCTCTTTGAGCCACCTACCAGCCTCTGCCTTCTTTTGTGATCACCCCTTGTTGGGGGTGGCCGAACTTGGGAGGCAGTTGGGCCTTCTCTGAGGCCTTCCTTTCCTCCCCCCAACGAGCAGGTACTGGTGGATGTGCCTTGCACTGCCGACCGGCACTCTGTCCTGGAGGAAGACAACAACATCTTCAAGCGCTCACGGAAGGTGGAACGCCAGATGATGCCCATGCTGCAGGTGCAGCTCCTGGTGTAAGTTGGGGGGGGAGGGGGGAGGCACAAGGAGCCACTTCGGTGTGAGCAGGAAGCAGCAGACAGACTTGGCGATCCCAGAGGGAGACAGCAGGTGCCCAGCAGCGAGGCCCCTGGAGTGCTCACACTGTCAGAATTGGCCTTCTTTGAAGCTGTGGTCAGTGTGGCCGTTGGTTCCAGGCCAAGGACTTGGGCAGTACAAACTGGAAAGATGGAATCCTGTGTAGGGATTGGGTTCTTCATACTCCTCAGGCCCCAGCTGGGTTCTCAGGGGCTCTCTGGACCCAGTCAGGCCTGAAACAAGCCAGGTTTCCATCCTGTATGAACTTGCTTTCTCTGCCCCCAGCAATGGGGCATGTGAGGAGGCCGGTCTGTAGGCTGGGTCAGAGCCTGGAATTGGGCAGCCACTGCTCCTTCCTCTTCCTGGGGAAAGGACAAAGAAGACAAGATTCCCTTTTAGTGCTCCTTGTACTTTGGACACAAGGGTACCAGGCCTCCTGCCTACACATTCCCAGTTTGCCCTGAAGGGGTAAAATGTACCTTGGTGTGATGGAGCCAGATTGCAGGGGCTTTGAATGCTGGGCTGAGTTTGTATTTTATCCAGTAGGCAGCAGGGAGTCAGTGCACATTTCCAAGCAGGGGGGACGTGGCTACACTCGGGCCTTAGCAGGATTATTTTGGCAGCAGCATAAAGAGTAAAGGGGATGGGGCAGCTGCATGGCTCAATCGATACAAGCTGGGCCTGGAATTGGGAGGTCCTGAGTTCGAGTCTGGCCTCAGACACATCCTAGTTGTGTGACCCTGGGCAAGTCACTTAACCCCCATGACCACTCTTCTGGCCTGTGGGACTTAGGACAATGATTCTAAGATGGAAGGTGACAGGTTAAAAGGAGGAAAATCCTGAAATGGTTAGGAAGCTGCACAGTAGAGTCTAGGCCAGAGGTGACAAGGTCCCAGCAGGGCTGGTGGCCAAGGGATGGGGGCAGGAGGGGACAGCTTTGGCTGAACCCTGGACTTTCCAACTGATTGATGTTAACCAAGACCAGGGATGGGGCCCTCCTGACAAGCTCTGCCCACATAGACTGTGTCCCTGCCTCCACCCCCAGGCACTCAGCCAGCAGCGAGCTCTGTCTACCCTGGCCAGAGTTGGTGAGAGATTGCATTGGGTTTGGGAGATGCCACAGCTCTCGCCAGGTCTTTTGTTTTGTTTTTTAAACCCTTAACTTCTGTGTATTGGCACCTTGGTGGTGTCATATTCAAACTCTGGGAGCCGAGAGTCTCACCTTGATTGACAGGTGAAGACAGTTGGACATTGGAATGTTCCCGGAGGCCATGAGGGCAGGAGGAAAGGCAGTTGGGCAGAAAAGGATAACTACCCTGGCAGCCCCCTGACAAGACCCCTTGTCTTTTGGGACCTTGGCTTTGCTTTGGCTGAGCTTTGCCTAAACTCTTGCCTTGGACATTTGATCTTGAACAGTGATTGACCGTGGATCCTCTGATTCTCTCGGAATCCCTAGATATTTAGGTATCCCGGGGCCCGGCAGGGATCTGGGAAGTGGGTAGGAGAAGAAGAAGAGGGTAGTAAAGGGTGGAATTTCCTGAAGGCTGTAGAACTGGCAGACAACTAGCAGTAAGAAGCTGAGAGAAACCATCGTCAATATTTGCATCATCCAAACAGTTTGCTTACTCTGGTTTGGCTGTGGCCAGGCTGAGCCAGAGGAGGTGAAGAACAAGAGCCCAGCATTACTGAGCAGCCTACAGTCCTGAGGGATTATTGTCATAGATTTAGTGATAAGGTCACAGATTCCCAACCCCTTCCTGATCATTCCTTTCCCTTGTTAACCAACATAGATAAAGTGATGAAGTACCTTCCTGGAGTAGTTAGTTATTCCATCACCACTCTGGGGAGGGAGCAACACAGTCAGATGAACGTTATCCAAGGCTGATAGAGCCCAATACCAATAATCAATCAACCCCAGGTGGGACCTGAAAGGGTTACCCATCCACTGACCTTTAGGGATCCTGCCTGGGCACTGTTATCAAGAAGGGCAGTTACTATAACCTCCAGCTGGGTGGCAGGACTCGGGTGTCCCTGCACCAGCCATTAGGGGAACCAAACCACAGCTTCCTCAGATTAATATCTCAGATTACCACTACTAATAACCAGCCTAAAAGTGGTAGCATCCAGATTACTCTCTTCTTTTATAACAATGGAAGTGTTAAGGGTGGGCAATGGGGGTCAAGTGACTTGCCCAGGGTCACACAGCTGGGAAGTGTCTGAGGTCATATTTGAACCCAGGACCTCCCATCTCTAGACCTGACTCTCAATCCACTAAGCTACCCCGCTGCCTCTCCC
The DNA here is from genome assembly GCF_016433145.1 of Gracilinanus agilis. Lineage (NCBI taxonomy): Eukaryota > Metazoa > Chordata > Mammalia > Didelphimorphia > Didelphidae > Gracilinanus > Gracilinanus agilis. The sequence goes on along the minus strand of NC_058133.1, from coordinate 32,304,480 downwards.
CAGGTCTTGAATCAATCTAGGAGAACTTCCTGGGGACAGTGGCTTTAGTGAAGACTCCCTGCCAGGACCAGCCATTCATCTGTGCCTTCTTCCTTTCCCTCTCTGCTTTCAGGGCTGGCCTCCTGGCTACCAAGCCCGGAGGGGTGGCCGTCTATTCCACCTGCACCCTCTCCCACCTGCAGAACGAGTATGTGGTCGGCGGGGCCATCGACATTCTGGCCAATCAGTACCAGGTCGACGTCCAGGTGGAAGAGCTGAGCTACTTCAGGCATCTCTTCCAGGACACCTTCTCCTTCTTCCCGTCCTGCCGCATCGGGGAGCTGGTTCTCCCTGTCTTGTGGGCCAACTTCGGACCCATGTACTTCTGCAGGCTGCGTCGGCTCACTTAGCAGCTCACCCAAGCCCCTTCTCCTGCAGGATGTCCTGTGGGTGGACCTGGGAGAGATGGATGTGTCTTGTCCAAGGGGGTGACTGGTGAGAGGAAATGGAAGAACTCATCCCCCTCATCCCCCCACCCAGGCCCTACTGAAGATGTGGCAGCAGAGGAAGGGCAAGGCCTCCTTGTCCTGGCATAGGGACCGAACCACAGCGGTTTCTGGCCGTGGGCTCCACTTCTCCAGATGAGAAGCTTTTCTTACTGTTTGGGGGGGACGTGGCATGTGGGTTCAATCACCCCATCCTGAATGGAGAATGAAGCAGAAGGGAGGCCCCTTCAGGGCAAGGACTCTGGCTTTAATCCTGGTTTCCCTAAAGCCTGGGGGCTTAATAAATACATACTTATATATGTATTTATATATGGTTTATATAGAGAACCAGCTCTTTATTTCCAGGGGTACTGAGTGGCGTTTAGTGGCGTTGGATTGAAATAGTATAGAGAAAGAGCATTGAGAACAGTCAGACTATCGGTTAGTTTTAACTGCTCCAACTTGCCATGGAGTCTTGAGTTAATATATACTGATTTCACACAAAGAGCACAGAGAAAGAATTACAGCTGCAAAGGGGTTACAAATTATACAAAAACCCATTAGAGTCTTAAAAGTAGAGAGATAGGTCCAGGGTCAAAGGCCAAATTCCAACCACCAATTAGCAGGAGTTTAATTTTGGGAGCAGTAATATATTTCATAGAAAACCTAAATAAATTGTACTCTTGATTTACAGGATTGCACCTGGTCAGATAAAGTCTTGTCTAGCTTTGTCTGGTTCTGACCTTGATTGTCTAAGTAATATATTTTTTAGAGTTCAGGCTTCTTAATTATCAAGGAGAAAAATTGTTAACTCTGTACCTGCTGGTTTGCTAGGAACTTAAAGCTTTTCAATAAGGCTATAATGTTTTTCCAATAAGAAAAGGTGTGGATCCTAAAAGGGGTCAAAAGAGGAGTCTCAGATTTTTATCTATTTGAGACTGTTTCTCTTATTGGCCTCCCACAGGTTTGGGTTTCACTTTTTTTATGTTTAATCCATCTACTTCAGCCTGTAAGGCCGAGTCTATTTCTTGGGTATGAATCCATTCTACTTGGGGAGGGGGGGAGACTTCCCTCCTGCCAGGGAAACCTTGCCCTGTTCAGCTAGAGCTAGGTGGAGATTGGGGTCTAGCCCTGTTTCCTTCTCTCCATTCCTCCCAGCCGGGCCTGGATCCTGGCCTTGGCAGCCCCTCAGGTAAGGACTAGATAAATTCCAAGCGATAACCTTCCCTCAACAGGACTGTCCCACCAGCAGCGCCTGGGACCCCTCCAAGAATGAGGAACTTAGTCCATCTCAGGGCTTTAGGGAAGATTTTCCTTCTGCCTCTAGGACCAGCCAAACCCAATCCGATTCTCTTCCCTTCAGTAATCTCCCAACCTTTGTTCACACATCCTATTCAGAGGGACATTTTGAACATAGATCGCCAGTAGAATATAGACATTTGTTCTCCCCAGAATGGTATTAGCATCCATGTTTTTAGTGAGAGCAACATCAGTGAATTAGATTTAGATTTAGAATGTTTTAGATGGTTGTTGCTGTTTAATCCTGATTGAACGCTTTTCCCAGCAGTTCAGAGGTGTGGCTCTGGCTGTTCTTTGCCTTTGATGGTTATCAGTGCCAAATGGAAGCACCATGATTACTAAATCTTGAAACATGTTTTTCAACCCCATTGTCGACTAACTACATACAAGTTTCTACTAAATTTGGCCAGTAAGTTTTGGGCTTCCATGATGTCAATCAGGTGTTCTTGCAAGCTAATTGGATGACATCGCACTTCTATTTTTCACAAATGGGTTCCAAATGCAGTGGCGCTTTCTGTGAAAGACTTTTAAATGCTTTAGAAAAGTCTTCTCTCAAGTTTTTTTTTTTTTTTTTTTTTTTTTTTTTTTTTTTATGAGTACAGGTGTGAGGGGAGCCACTACATGGCACAGTGGGTAAAGTACTGGGCCTGGGTTTGGGAAGATTCATCTTCCTGGGGTCATATCTGGACTCAAGATAAGTACTAGCTGTTTGATCCTGGGCACATCACTTAACCTTGTTTGCCTCAGCTTCCTCACATGTCAAATGAACTAGAGAAGGAAATAGTATCTTTGCCATGGAAACCTCATATTGGGTGTATGGGGGTGAGTATTGATGGTAAATGAGTGGGTATCTGGACTCCCCCCTTGATAGCTTTCAGTGGGCCACATCAGCTAGTCACTCCCCCACTCTCCAGGGAAGACCTAGGAGGGAATAAACTCGATGAGCTTCCCAAACTAGCAAAGCCTTAGAGGGGATGTTGAAGGAAGGTGTTGGGGATCAGGGTTAGATCCCACCCTCAGAGCCAGCACTATGGAGACCAGCCTCCCCCCTCCTCAGTTCTAGTGGCTTTGCCCTTCACGATGGTGTTTGGAATTCGTCTTCCCCTCAGCCACAAGATCAGCCTTCCTCCCCTCCGAGTCACAGCCCCAAACTACCACTAATGAACTTGTATTTATTATAAGGATGAGGGAATGCAGGATAACAGGGTGAAGGAGGTTTGAGGATTTGTGAGGAAGGAGGACGCAGGGATCACTTCTCCATCCACTCAACCCCACGAGACATCAGCTCTGGTTTCTTCTGTAGCTTTGACTCAGCAGCTCACTCTCCCCCCCCCCCATATCCTTTACTTAACACTATCTAACAAAAGGGGATAACTGCCATGAAGGGGTATAAGAGGGATCAGGGAAGGGCCCCCAAGTGCCCCCTCCCTCCGGAGTCCGGGCACTAACGACAATTATGGAGCACAACGCTTGGTTTCTTCTTCGTTGGCAATGAAGTCGGCAGAAAGGTTTTGCTGTTGAAATCTCCAGGTTACCCCTGAATTTGAGGTTCAGAAGAGCTAAATTCCTGTCCAGAACCTCCCAGCCACCCACCATCATCTACCCCAAGCCCACCTGAGACTTGAATGTCCTCTCAGGAGTTTTTGGCAGTTTAGAATCTTCAGAATTTTCGCCAAACTCCCTCCTTCACCGGCCCCTCCCAAACAGAATTCTCTCAGAGTTCCATGGGGTCAGCGTCCAGCCCTTTCCAAGATGAGTGCTTAGTGATCCTTGATTTACTCCAATTCCACACTTACATGGGTCACAAAGAGTCATTTCGATTGGAACAATGGAACAGCAACAAATAACTAGGTTTGTTTTGTGTGGGGGGGCAACTAGTTTTCTCAGTGGATTGAGAGCCAGGCCTAGAGATGAGAGGTCCTGGGTTCAAATGTGATCTTAAGACACTTTCTAGCTGTGTGACCCTGGGCAAGTCACTTGACCCTCATTGCCTGGCCCTTACCACTCTTCTGCCTTGGAGCCAATATTGATTCAAAAATGGAAGGTAAAGGTTTAAAAAAACAAAAGTCCAAGTGTGAGAATTTTTGTAGGTGACCAAACATTTTTGACACCCCAGGACTGAGTGGGTGATGGACAAAGTCAGAGGGTGAAGAATGGCCAAAAAGCCTGAGAAAAGGCTGTTAGATTCAGCACCTGGTCATGACGGTAACTGAATAGAATGGTTTCATTTGAATTGGGGAGTCAAGGATAATGAAATTGTGAATCTTGTCTAGTGCAATAATGATGATGCCTTTGACAGAAAGAAGGAAGTTTGGAAAAGGGAGAATAAGGTTCAGAGGAAAGATAAATGTGATCTCCAGTATTGCTCATGATGTCTGCTCATCCAATGCTGCTCTGAAACAAAGAAAAAGGAAAAAAATGTGTGGGGAAGGTGGGGTCTTCGTTTCTCCTTTCCCCCATAACCCCCAAACCACCAACTGCCTTGGATCTGCCCAGAGCCCACAGCTGAAGGACCCCCAGACCTTTTGGACCTTTTGGTGCTTCTTGCTGGCTGTTCCATACATGTATCCACTTTTCCCATTGATGCTTTGGGTATTCATGAGGGAATAGCCCAGGTTATGGGGAAAATGTTTTGTTTATTAGGACATCTCGTTAAGTGGCCCTGCTGTGTACTAATCTCATCCTTTTGAGGAACTATGAAAGATAAATACAGCCGATAAGTCAACAGTCAACAAACATTAGAAGACTCTTCTGTGCCAGACGTGGTTCCAGGCCCTGAGGATACAAATGCAAAGAATGAAATGATCTTTGTAAGGAGCTCCATCTCTAATGAGCAAGACTGACCAGAACAGTTATAATGGATATAGAATATATGTAGAGTCCCTTGCACTTGGGGTAGCCAAAAAGTTGAAATGACTAAGGAAACAATGGTTCAGTCCTTCAACCATTTCCATTTATTAAGCAGTCCTTGCCAATTGCCCAATAAATCGGGACTAGGCCCATTCCTCAACTTAGTGCTGGACGCCAAACACAGGGGGAGACAGACTTTTATACATTAAAGACAATCAAATGAGGCCAATTAGCTAAAGGGAAACAAACATTAGGTAATCTGGGTTTTAAATGGATGAAAGATTTGGGATTTCCCCAAACTGGGAGAGGGAGAGTGAATAGGTGCAATTTCCTGAATTCAGAGAAGGGTGTCCTACTCTTTCCACCTGTAAGCAATCAAAGAAACATGGAAACCACAATTGCTTGATCAATATGCAAACAGTTTTCAGATAAGACATGAGTTGCTTGGGATGTACACTGATGAGAAAATTCCTTGCATCAATCTTAGGATGTGACTATTTCTAGTCAATATAACCTAGTTCTTGGTGAAGGGTCTCTAAACAGCAGGAACACGAGGTCTAGTTTCCTAGTTATGCAGGGCTAAATTCAAACAGTGCCATAAAGTTTTCTCCTAATTCTCACAATCGAATCAAGTGTTTTCCCAGGACAGAATTTGGACTTGGCCCATAATTGAATAGAGAGGGAGCTGAGCAAGCTCCAGAATTGAATCACAAGATGGAGTCAGTGTGGTTCACTGAATTTGCCTCCTTAATCCCCTCAATTCCTTCAATTTTCCTCATTGCCCTGGAAATGGGGAGGACCTCAAGTGCTACAATTCAACTGACCCAATTATAAAACATGGAGTTTTTGTTGTTTTTCCTTTTTGAAAAGGAGACAAAGACTAATGAGAAAGATGGCCAACTTGAAAAGTTCCAGCCAAGATTAACTTGCCCAAGAACCAGCTCAGGAATTATGAAGATGAAACAAAGATTCACCAAACCAAAAATTAACATCAGTGAAAACAGCTGCCCATCCAGGAGTGCATTAGGAAGCTTAGAATAGATAAGCATTTCTGTAGTGAAAACGAGGATTGGGTAGAATCTTTGAAATATGATAGGAGATGAGAAACTGAGAAAGCTAAATGAATGCCTTTGAGCTATTTGCAAGGATGAAATAACCAATTGCTTACTTCCAAACAGATAAAAAACTGAGCATGGTACCTTCAGAATCCAACTATTTCAAAAGGGGAAAGGGAATAAGCATCAATGTACCATCTACTGAGTGCCAGAACCTTTGGATTTTCAGGTTGGGGGTGGGGGGCCCCCAAAGAACAAGATCTCAATCCAGTGTGATTGCCAAATCAGAGACAGGCCAAGGCCATTGTGATCCACTATTCTAGGGTTGTGCCCAGCAAAAAACCTTGGCAAGCCTGACTTCCATGTTAAGGGCTGCCAGGAAGTAAATCTAAAGCCAGGGACTTTGTCGGTGGAGCCCAGTCCTAGGTTGGGTCCAGCTCCAGGGAGTTTTGTAAGCAGAGATTGCAGTAGGAGAGGCAAAACCAGTCTAGTCCTTCCAGAACTATGGCAGCTCAGTGGCATTCAGGCTGAAAGGGGCAAAGCCTGATATCATTGCAGCAGTGCCTCACTCTGGGACGCAGAAAGGGTGAGAGTCTCAGCTTAGCTACTCCACCTTAAATGGAAGGAGGGAGCAGAGTCTGGCCCTGCCATAAAGTGCCAGCTCAGGAACCAAGTTTGCACGAGTAAACAAGAAAAGTCACACAGTGAAGAAATAAAACGAGTTAAAAGAATCACAAGATGAAATTCCAGAAGATAATTCCACAATAATAACAAGTACAACCAGATGAAAAAGATCTGGATTGATAACGAATAGACTCAATGGTGGAAAAAAGAAATTGAGGAAAAGCTTAAATGAGAGAAAGAATGACATTTGAATACTGGGAGGGAGAATAAACAGAAGGTAGAAAACCTTAGATACCCTGAAAACAAAAATGTAGAAAATAGTTCAATAACAATAATGAAACAATAAAATAATTTCAATAACTCAATAACAAATTTAATTCAAGAATAAAACAAGAAATGTTAGAACAAAATCAAAACCCTCAACGATTAAAATACATTAGCTATTTACTATCATAAACAACTGCCCTGCGAAAAGGAACTAAAAGAGATAACTTAATAATTACATCTTTGAAAATCACCATACCAAATCCTGGGTATCGTATTTTAAAAAAAGAATCAACTGCCTAGCTGTGTGACCCTGGGCAAGTCACTTAACCTACATTGCCGAACTTTTACCACTCTTCTGCCTTGGAACTAATAAATAGTATTTTTTGTTTGTTTGTTTGTTTATTTATTTTAGAACATTTTCCCATGGTTCCCTGATTCATGTTCTTTCCCTCCTCTCCTCCCACCCTGCTCCCGTAGCCAACAAGCAATTCCACTGAGTTTTACATATACCAATACATAGTATTGATTCTAAGGTGGAAGATAAGGGTTTAAAAAATCATAAAAGGAAACTTAACAAAGATATTAGAACCAGAGGGTAAAGTGAAAATACAACAGAATACTACTTGAGGGAAATTCCAAATTCAACAGCTCCAACATTCAGCCAAAATTGAGTACTTCCAAATTAAAACACACACACACACATATACATATTTTGCAAACCTCTAGAAAGAAATAAACTACCAAAGAACTTTCATTATCAGGAAACACAGACATATAATAATTAAGGGGAAAGATAATTTGGAATAAATACAAAACCAAATGCAAAGGGCTTAAAGCTAAAATTAACATCTAGCAAAACTGAATATGATTCTATAGAGAAAAATCCATAGTTTTCAAGTTTTATTTTCAAGAATAGTTTTCAAGCATTTCCGTTGTGAAAACTAGAATTGAGTAGACTCTTTGAAATACAAACATAGAAGATGAGAAACTGAGAAAGCCAATTAAATGCATTTGAGCTATTTGAAGGAACCAATCACTTATTTCCTAATAGGGAAAGGAGTCTGTTTCCCCTTCAGAATCCAACTATTTCCAAGGGGGAAGGAAAGGGAAAGAGAAGGGAATAAGCCTTTATATAGTGTCTACTATGTGCCAGGCACTGGACTATGCTTTATACATTATCTCATTTAGTCCTGCAAAAAACCTTCAAGGGAAGTACTATTATAACCCCTATTTTACACTTGAGATCTCATTCCTTTTCTTTCTCTTTTACTTGTAGAGGGAAGAGGAAGGGCAGAGAGAGGAAACTTATCATAACCAGGGATGTGAATGGTATGAATTCACCCATAAAATGTAGCTGTAGAGCCATTTTACAAATCATAGCCAGGGATGTGAATGGTATGAATTCACCCATAAAATGTAACTGTAGAGCCAACTATATTAGCAAGTTGAATTAAGCCTCCATCTCCCCACCTTAATCCCTTTTCTGCTCAGTTTCAAAGTGATTTTCCCAAAGCATAGATCTTATTATGTCACTCCTTTAGGCACAGTCAGTGGTTCCCTATTAAATCCAGATTCAAGTGTAAAGTCCTCTGATGGACATTTCAAACTCTTAAGCTGGTCTTTCCTACCTTTTTCAGATTTCTTATAGCTTACTCCTCAATACTCTCTAATCCACCTATTTTGACCTATCTCCTGTTCCTCTCATACAACACACAATCTCTTGTGTCTTTGCATTGGCTTTCCCCTTTCCTGGAATGCTCTCCCTCCTCACCGCCAACTACTGATTTCCCTGGTTTCAAAACTCAGCTCAAGTCCCAACTTCAACAGGCCTTTCCTGGTCCCCTTAGCTGTGTATTGGTTCTAAGGCAGAAGAGTGGTAAGGGCTAGACAATGGAGGTTAAGTGACTTGCCCAGGGTCACACAACTAGGAATTACCTAGTGGCTCTCAATCCACTGAACTACCCAGCTGCCCCTACCTTTCTTTATTCTTTTAGGAAAAAAAACACAAAACTTTTTGCAGGCCCTATGTGTGTTCTTCTTTGTTCTCTTTTTTTTTTAAACCCTTAACTTCTGTGTATTTTGATGTTGTTTTTATTTTATTTCAGAAATCTCAGTATAGATTCTAAGACAGAAGGTAAGGGCACTAAAACAAAAATAGATATTTGGTGAATGATTGAGATATATAAACTACAAACAACCATATTAAAAATATACTCCAAATCACTAATAATAAGAGAAATGAAAATTAAAATAAATCAAAGGCTCTCCCTCAGACCAATCAAATTTGCAAAAATGAAAAAAGGTAAAAGTGACCATTGCTAAAGAAGCTATTTGCTAAGTATCGAGTCAAGTGCTAGGGTTACTCAAGATAGTCCCTGCCCTCAAGAAGCTTATATAGTAATTGGAGAAGACAACACACAAAAGGAAAATGAAAAATTGGGTTGAGTTATGTGAAGGTATCTGGCCCAGAAGAATACAGTACCGAAGGTCAGAGAGTCAGAAGCATATCCAGAAAAGAAATGAAGGCTGGCTCGCCTGTGATCCTCCCCAGAATGGAGACTCTTGAAGGAACTCACCAATAGGAAAAGGGGAAAGACATAGTAGAGGGATATGCCAGGGTGACAATGCTGGATAATTGAAGAGAGGAGGGTGAGAGTGAGAAGGCCCCAGGGGCTAAGGGAGGTTCTAGGATGAAATGTGGTGTTGAAATCCCGAGAGAAGCACAGTCAGAAGGAGAGTAAAGGTTGGCTGGCCTGGGCCCCTCTCTAAAATGGTCACCCCAGGTCAAGCATTCTAATAGGCTGTTGGTATAGCTGTAAATTGGAGCAGCCCTAAGGGAGAGGAATTTGAAAATATTCCCCAAAATTCACTAAAAGAAATTTGAAAGACTTGAGAACTCTGATTCATGCAGAGACAAGCTATTATTTCAAAAGGCAGAGGATGAACTTCCTACCTACTAACAAAAAATAGTGAGCTGTAGGTGTAGGTTGAATCATGTACTTTTTTCATATAAGGCTGATGTGATGATATCTTTTGCTTGACTCTACTTGTCAAAATAGGGCAATTTTGTTTACTACTTTGTTAAATTTAATATAAGCTTTTAAAAAGAAATTATATGTGATAGAAGTTAATGGTTCCATATATAATTACTTTTTGTTCTTTGTATATTGAAATGCTAGAGTTTGTTCATTTTTGCTAAATTCATAATTTTTTTAATTAAAAAAAAACCTCTTATCTTCCACCTTAGAATCAATACTATGTATTAGTTCCAAGGCAGAAGAGCAGTCAGGGCTAGGCAATGGGGGTTAAGTGACTTGCCCAGGGCCACACAGCTGGGAAGTGTCTAACATTTGATCCTACAACCTCCCATCTCTAGGTTTGGCTCTCAATCTACTGAGCTACCCAGCTACCCCCCTAAATTCGTAATTTTAAAGGGTAATTATAGTGGAAAAATCCTACTTCTGTGCCAAGCTTATTGTTCCCCAAACTCATCTATTTCTTTTTTTTTTACTAGATGGTCCATAGCATACTCTAATAATAAAATTATTTCTGCTTCTTCCTTCTTTGACCTTCACCAAAATAGTGGGTTAAAAAAAACCCCAAACACTTACCTTCCATCTTAGAATCAATACTGTGTATTGGTTTCAAGTCAGAGGAGTAGTAAAGGGCTAAATAATAGGGGTTAAGTGACTTAGCTAGGAAGTGTCTGAGGCCAGATTTGAACCCAGGACTTCCAGTCCCTAGGCCTGGCTCTTAATCTACTAAGTCACCTAGCTGCCCCCTAAATAGTCTTTACCATGCTTTCCTTGTCTGGATTTTCTCTTATGACTGTATCTTCTTGATATATAATGCTCTTCTACCTTACCCCCACCCCTTTACCTAAATTGTTTCTTTTGAATACATCCAGAAAAGAAAGGCCTCAGGAAGAACAGGTGTCAGTCTGAGAGGCACAGAGAACCTGGAAAACTCCCAATGTGAGCCATCAATCAGGGGCTTGGGGCTGGGGTTCTAGAAATCTCGAGTTTATTTCCTCTAGTCCAGGGGTCGGCAACATATGGCTCTTGAGCCATATCTGGCTCCACCTTCTGACAGGCCAGGCCAGGCAGAGCCCCAGGATGTGCCCCAGGGGGCCCTTCAACCACCCCCCCACCCCCCCGTCCCATATTCCAGCACCTTCTGCCTCCATCCTCCTCCTTCTGCAGGCCTTTATGGCTCTCAGGGCCAAAAAGGTTGCCGACCATTGCTCTAGTGCCTAGTTATTGGATGGGACTGGGCCAGGACCTGAGCCTCAGACACCCCACACTTGTCTCCAGGAGCCAGCCCAGCACCCAACTCTCATTTTCCAGGTCTCTTGCCATCACCACGTCACAGAGGAAGGAGTAGAGCTGCTGGCACCAGACCCCATCACTCTTCTTCCCTTCGTGCTCCAAAGAGAACTGGCTGGGCTTTGTTATGGAGCCCCAGCCAGGAGGGGCTACATTTCTACCCCACAGCCAGTGAAGTCCCCCCTCCTCCTCCTTTCAGACACCCCCCCTCCCAGGTCAGCCACTTTCATCTTCACTCTGGGGAAGTCACACATAGGGATGCTCATCTCCCTTGATCTCATCATCCACAAGGCTCCATGTTTATGATCAAGAAGGCTGAAATTCCTCTCTGGTTCCGAAGGTCCACTTCTCCCTGACCTCAGTTTCCTTAAACCGATCGTTTACTGCTTTCTCCTACCTCTCCACTCATCTCTCCACTTGCTCCAGCCTGACTTCACTTTCCTTCTTCCTCATCTTAATCTTCTACTTAACCAGAACAAAATCACAGTGTTCCTTGCTTAGATCTCTTGTCCTGCCTTGCGTGATTTGTCGCCCTCCAGCCTTGATTTACTCTCCCCTCCCCAGCTGCCTCTTTTGGACTCTCTGCACAGCTGTCTGAGCCAGGCAGTCCCTAATGAACTCTCTTTCTGTCTCCAAACCTTCTCTTCTCTCTTCAGCCCTCCCACACCATCCCCTCCCATCCCTTGCGACAGAAGACTTCATCTCCTACGCTACTGAGGAAATAGAGGCCGTTTGTCCTATGCTTCCTCTTCTGTTTTCTATCTTAGAATCCCCTTCACAAAATCCCACCTACGATATTCTAAGGCCCAGGTGGGACCACCTCACTCCCCCCACTCGACAAATGCCCTGATGTCAGTATTGGGGGATTCTGCAGCCCAGAACTTCCAAGCTCCATCTACCCCAAAGGACTTCCTCTGCTGCTGCCTCATGGTGGGCCTCCGCAGGGAAGGCCGTCTCATGCTCGTAGCTTGTGCTTTCCCTTTCTTGCTGAGTGTTGCACATACTGAGGAAATGCCTGGGCTGGGTCAGGTGTCTCCCATCTGCCCCAGATCAACCATTTCCATCTGTGCCAGCATGAGGCAACGTCTACCTCCTACCACCAGCCCATTCTTCCAATTGGGAGTGTACAAAGAAAAATGACTTTCCTTTGACTCTGGACCTTTTTCTCTTTCTGCTCCTGTGCTTTGAGAGTAGAGACGTGGCGCCCTCCACTATCTGATGAACATTCTCATCCATGCTCACACCCTTCACATCCCAGAGACTCTGAACCCCAATGGATAACCTCCCAAATCTCATGCCATACCCCTTACCACTCTATTCCTCATTCCCACCCTCCTCACCCCTCTCACCCCAAAGTTTCCACCTAACCTCACCCCACCCTCACTCTGTGCCCTCTGGAATGCCTGTCCATAGGCAACAAACTTCCCTTCATCCTCAGTCTTTTCCTCTCCTGTTTCTTCCATTGACCTGAAACCTGACTTCCCTTGATGACACGGCCTTCCTGGCTTGCCCTTTCCAGGCCTATCTGAACCTTCACTCCACCTCAGCTTACTGGTTGAAGCCAGAGTCTTGGAATACTCCTTGTTCCCCACTGCCATTTCCAAGTTCTCCCCCTTCTAATAACAAAAACAGCAACACTATCTAAATTAACTCATTTTTCAGTGCCATACCAATAAAAAACCCAAAGAACTACTTTTTTAAATTTTTATTTTGAATATTTTCCCATAGTTACATGTTTCATGTTCTTTCCCTCTCCCCCAAAACCTCCCAAGCCCCCCTTAGCCAATGCTCAATTCCACTGGGTTTTACATGTATCATTGATCAAGACCTAATTCCATATTATTGATAGTTGGACTAGAGTTGTCATTTAGAGTCTACATCCCCAATAATATCCCCATCAGCCCATGTATTCAAGCAGTTGTTTTTCTTCTGTGTTTCTCCTCCCACAGTTCTTCCTCTGAATGTGGCTAGTTTTCTTTCTCATAAGTCCCTCAGCATTGCTCTGGATCCTTGTATTGCTGCTAGCAGAGAAGTCCATTATGTTGGATTGTACCACAGTGTATCCGTCTCTATGTACAATGTTCTCCTGGTTCTGCTCCTTTCACTCTACATCACTTCCTGGAGATCTTTCCAGTTCACATGGAATTCCTCCAGTTCAAAGAACTACTTTTTAGGGTTAGAATCAAGGATAACAAAATTCATCGGGAGGTAAAAAAAGGTCGAGAAAATAAAAGGAATCCATTTTTTAAATAGGAAAGAAAGAAACCTAGCAGCACTTGATTTTAAACTTCACTACAAAGCTGTAATTATCAAAACAATTTGGTACTGAGAAAAAAATAGAGATTGATCAATGGAACAGATTAGAGACACAATATGGAGTCTGCAAATGGGCACAGTAACCTAGTAATTGTTACAAACCCAAAGATCTTGGCTAATGGGGTAAGAACTCACTAGTCTGGTAGAAACTAGGTATACACTAACATTTCACACCATATATTGACACCTCCAAAAGGGCATGTGATTTAGATATAAAGGGTGACATTATAAGTAAATTAGAGGCAGGGCAGCTGGGTGGCTCAGTGGATTGAGAGCCAGGCCTAGAGACGGGAGGTCCTGGGTTCAAATATGGCCTCAGACACTTTCCAGCTGTGTGACCCTGGGCAAGTCACTTAATCCCCATTGCCTAGCCCTTATCACTCTTCTGCCTTGGAACTAATACATAGTATTGATTCTAAGACAGAAGGTAAGAGTTTAAAAAAACAGTAAATTAGAGGAAATGAAAGAAAGTACCTGTTAGATCTCTGGGTAGGGAAGAATTCGTGGCTAAATAAAAGAGAGAGAGGTTCACATGAGGCAAAATGGATCATTTTAAATTATCAAATGAAAAAGTTTCTGCACAAACCAATGTAGCTAAAATTAGAGAAGAAAATGAGGGGAAAATCTTTGTAGTGAGTTTCTCAGACAAAGGTCGATTTCTAAAATATGTGGGAAACTGAACCAAATTTCTAAGCATAATACATACACACACATCTCTCAAGAGCTACTTAGCTTACCACCAGCTAAAAATAACCTAGTCCATCTAGCTAAGCAGCTTTTGTCTCCAAAGTAGGAGAGAATGGGGGTGTGGGACAAGGAGGGAAGAGAGAGGTAGATCTATTGTTCTTTCACACATATTCCTCCTGCCCCAACTTGTCCAATAATGAAACTTCTGTAGGGCAGAGACTTTCATTCTTTTGTGTTAGAATGTGAGCTTCTTGAGGGCAGGAACTGGGTTGTCTTTCTTTGTATCTTTACTCTCTGCATAGTAGGTGCATAATAAATGCTCTTTGGCTGCCCACCCACATATAATATGGAGCACTTGCTTCTTACCCTCAGGGGTGGAGTAGAGCATCTAGGATTAGAGAAAGAAGACTCTGCCTTCAAGGGTTTTATGGTGTTGATACTGATAACCAGGCCAAAGTCTGCCTTATTCAGTCCATCTTCCACTCAGCTATTTGTTCTGCCTCTGAAGCGGTTTCCTCCTTTGTAACAGGAGAGGTTTGGGCTAGGGCAGTGATGGCAAACCTTGTAGAGACCTTGTGCCCTGCCCCTCCCTGCCATGAGTGCCGGGTATGCCCTGCTTCTACCCTTACCCCACGTGAGGGAGGGAGAAAGCACTCCCATTGGGTTGCTGGGCGGAGGGGCGGGCAAAGTGAGGAATGACCTCAGCAAATGTAGAGAGGGGAAGGGGTGTGGCCCAAGAACTCTGCTCCCCTCCAGCTCTGCCCCCTGTGAGCCACCCACCTTCTCCCCTCTGCTCTCCCATTGGGCTGCTGGGCAGAGCGATGGGGAAGAGGGAGGGGGGAGCAGCTCCAAGGTTGCTAGAGGGCCTCCCCTCTGTTTGGAGTTATTCCTTGTGTTCACTTTCATTTTCTCCATCCTGCTTAAGCCAGGAAATTCCTTGGGGCTCAGGGCTTCTTTCTCCATTGAGAAAGGCTGGTGTTGTGGAAAGCCCAATCTCTGGATTGGAAATTGGAGGACCTGAGTTTGAATCTCATCCTGCCCGACTTGCTGTGTGACCTTGGGGAAGTCAGTTAATTTCTCTAAGCCTCCATCTTCTCCTCTGTCTGACAGTGCTAAGGCCCCTTAGATCCGTGCTTCTCTGGACCTCCTCCCCTCACTGCCCATGATCTCCTGGCATCCTTACCGCACCCCTGTGAGGGAGTCAGAGGAGGTATTTATGCCCCTGTCCTATAGAAGAGGAAATTGAGGACTACAGAGGGGAAAGGACTAACCCAAGGTCATACAGACAAGAACAGGACTAGAAACTGGTTCACAAGGTTCCTAATCCACCCAAATACCCCTGTGAAGACTGAAGGAAACCTGAAGAAGGGGGGTTCTGACGTTTCCCCTATCTCCTGCTTATTGGGGGGGGGGAGGGCTGGGGAATGGTCTCTGACCAGTCTCTAGCCCCAACCTCTCTTCAAGTCTCAATTTCCTCATCTGTAAAATTGAACTGGACTCTGGATGGTCCCGTTGTATAAATACCTTATTCCCGTAGCTCCTCTCTCTCAGTCTCAGACTTCCAGGATGTATCTCTTCCATCCCTGGCTCCCAGCCAGATTCCATCCTGCCTCAAGGCATCCCTCCCCTCTTTCCACCTCACCACCCACAGACTGGTTATTCCACTGGACTCCACAGTCTGGGGCTACCCTGTGCAGCCTTCTCAGCAGCTTTCTCTTCCCAGGCCCTTCCTGGCTCCTGGTGTCCCTTCCAAGGCCGATGCTCACTCAGGAGAAAGGAGGTGAGTGGTCCCTGGGGCCCGGGTCACTGTCTTTTTTCCCTTCTGGGGGCCGACATGCCTCACAGTCATAAGATCAGAAACTGGACGGGCCTTTCGAGTTCATCTAGATCTTCATTTTACAGAGGAGAAACCTGAGGTCTGAAGAGGCTTCACCTCTGCTCTCACAGGCCTTGTCAGGGGCTGTCCTGGTGGGACCATCCTGTGGCCTCTGGGGTTAGATCCAGCCTTTGACATCCCAATCCTCCCCAACCCCAACTGTGGGCAGAGCCTCAAACTAGGCACTTTGGGTGGGGAGACAGAGGAGAGGGGAGGCTTGGCATCTGCCTGATTCGGGAAGCCCTGGGTGTGAAAGGGAGGACTTGGTGGGGGAGCTCTGGACCCTGACTCTCCCTGCCAGCGGAGGGGAGCTGGGACTCCGCAGCCGAGGAGCAGCCACATTTGTCTTGGGAATGTGATGTGAGTGGATGCTGGTGCAAGCAAACTCCCCCTATGAACCTCTGAGTTTGTAAAAAGAGCCGGCACAGGGGTCTTTCCACCGTAGAGTTGGCCAAGGGCATTTACACTTGTGTCTACCTTATACAAGCTCCCCCTTCTGAGGAGCACAGCCTAAGCTCAGATCCGGACCACAGTATCCTAAAGAATCCTAGCCCTGCAGTCAGGAGCTCTGAGTTCCAATCCTGACGGTCACCTACTCCCTGTGCGAGCTAGGCCAAGTTTCCTCCCCTGTTTGAGTCTCAGTGAAAAACACGGTCACAATCCTTGTTCTTCTGGCAATCACTTCTGATCAATTCAAGAAACATCCAGGAGAACCTTCTTAAATCAGGAAGCTGGGCATTGTAGACAGAGGACTCGTAACTGAGAGTGGTAGTAGTTTTAACGTGTTTGATTTTGCTCTTCTTGCTGTGGCTACACACTTGGGTAAATAGTCCATGGCTAGGGAAATATTGGAGGGGAGGTTATGTCTTGTTTTCTTGATACCACCAATTAAAACAATAAAAAATGTCATAAAAATGCTTAATAAATAATAAATGCTTTTCTACCTATTGGTTTCTTCCTTCCTTCCTTCCTTTCTTCCTTCCTTCCTTCCTTTCTTCCTTCCTTTCTTCCTTTCTTCCTTCCTTTCTTCCTTTCTTCTTTTCTTTCTTTCTTTCTTTCTTTCTTTCTTTCTTTCTTTCTTTCTTTCTTTCTTTCTTTCTCTCGGTCTCTTTCTCTTTCTCTGTCTATGTCTCTCTCTCTCTCTCTCTCTCTCTCTCTCTCTCTCTTTCTCTCTTTCTGCCTGTCTCTTTGTCTGTCTCTCTCTCTGTCTCTGAGAGCCAGGCTTAGAGACAGGAGGTTCTGGATTCAAATATGACCTCAGATGCTTCCTAGCTGTGTGACCCTGAGCAAGTCACTTAACACCCTTTGCCTAGCCCTTCCCACTTTTCTGCCTTAGAACCAGTATACAGTATGATTTTAAGACAGAAGGTAAGGGTTTTTAATTAAAAAAAAAAAAAGATAATCATCTTTCAGAGAGCCAAGGAGAACTTGATGGTTTCCTCTAGTGAACTCTGTGTTGAGTGGAACATACCGCCTCCAGTATAAACATGGGTTCATCCTCTGGTGGTAAAAATATTTAAACTACTTTCAAGCTAATAATCTCCCCAGGTCAAGCCTAGACAAGGAACAATGGGTAACAGTTGCAAAGACACACAATTAGATTTGGCATAAATAAAAACTTTCTAATAGATTTAGAGCAGGAAAAGGAATCTCATTTTACAGGTGAGGAAACGGAGACCCTAAGAGATGAAGCGATTTGAGGCAAGTCATTTCACTTGCTTCAGCCTCAGTTTCCTCATGTGTAAAATAAGGGAGCTGGATTTGGTGGCCTTGGAGATTCTTCTTAGCACTAGATCTAGACTCCTATTACATATCCAAAATCACACAGGTAGGAAACAACAGAGGCCAGGATTCAAACCCAGGACCTCTGACCCCAACTCTAGTACCCTTTCCCTACATACTATGCTATCTCTGGTCCAAAATCATATAAAAATTTACAATTTAAAGTGTATAGATTACAATCCTGGACTGGATGCTGGCCTCCACTTGTCGCTGACCAGACTTCAGCTCCTCCCTAGCAGCAACCTTCTCACCCTCTGCCCTGTGGCCTTCTCTTCTAATAATTCCAAGTCCCTGGCCTGGGTTGCCACTTTAGAAGATCTAGGACAGATCTACTTCATCCCTGGCTCCATTCTTCATTGTCTGGTCTTCTCCCCATCCTTGGTCCCTTGGCAGTTCCCCTTGGTGTGTCATCTTCCCTCATTAGAATGGAAGATCCCCGAAGGTTGGAACTCTATTTCTGTTTGCTTCTATTTGGACTCTCAGCACTTAACACCAGCCTCTGGAATATTTGGCTCAACTCAGCCCAGTCATCTTATTTTTCACTCATGCTGCCTTCTTCAGGGATTAGGCCTTCCAGCAGCCGGACCACGCTGGACATCTGACACAGCTGGCCAGTGGGCCTGGAGCTTCCCCCCAACTCTGAGAATGATCACAATCGGCATTTGTAAAGTACGAAGAGGATGACAAGGAATTCCATATGATGGCCTCTGACCCAGGGACCAGAGCAGGATTTTGGAGAAGGGAGGTACGAAACAGGTAGGCCTTCCAGGAAAGGTAAATAATAACACAGGGGATTTAGTAAAGGGAGAAGGGAATGAAGGAGGAATGAAAGGTTAAAGTGGGCTAACTGCCTGACCCACAATAACACACTGGGAAATCTCACTCACCTCACAAACACAGGACTTGGGGAATGAGTGGTAAAAAATTTGCCCCAGTTTCCTAATCTTGTTGCATTGATTTTCTTGTGTAAAAACTTAAAAAATTTAATGTAATCAAAATTATGTTTTACTTCCTACCATCCTCTCATTCTCTTGTTTGCCCATAAGTTCTTCTTTTATCCATAGATATAACAGGTAAATTATTCCATGTTCCCTAATTTGCTTGTTATATTACTTTGTATGTCTAAATCATGTAACCATTTTGACCTTATTGTGGTATGTGTTATGAGATGTTAGTGCATATCTAGTTTCTGCCAATTGACTTTCCAGTTTTCCTAGAAAATTTTGTCAAAGAGTAAGTTTGTATCCCCCAAAACTTGGATCTTTGGGCTTATCAAATACTAGATTACTGTAGACATGCATTACTGTGTATTATGTACCTAATCTATTCCACTGATCCACCACTCTTTTTCTTAGCCAGTATTAGATTGTTTTTATGATTAACACTTTGTAATATGGTTGAAAGCTGGTATTGCTAAGTCTCCTTCCTTCATTTTTTTTCCATTGATTCCCTTGATATTCTTGAACTTTGGTTCTTCCAGATGAATTAAAAAAATTGGGGGGGGAGGCAACTGGGTAGCTCAGTGGATTGAGAGCCAAGCCTAGAGATGGGAGGTCCTAGGTTCAAATCTGGCTTCAGACACTTCCCAGCTATGTGACCCTGAGCAAGTCACTTGACCCCCATTGCCTATCCTTACCACTCTTCTGCCTTGGAGCCAATACACAGTATTGACTCCAAGACAGAAGGTAAGAGTTTAAAAAAAATTTTTTTTTTTACTTCTATAAATTTTGGGGGGAGTAGTTTTGTAGGTATGTCACTAGATAAATAATTTAATTTATGCATAATTGTCATTTTTATTATATTTGCTCAGTCTACCCATGAGCAATTAATATTTCTCCAATTTTTTAGACCTGTACTTATTTGTGTGAAAAGTGTTTTGTAATTATGTTGATATAGCTCTTAGTCTTGTCTTGGCAGGTAGACTCTCAAACATTTTATATTGTCTATAGTTATTTTAAATGGAATTTCTCTTTCTATTTCTTCCTGTTGAACTTTGTTGGTAATATGTAGAAATTCTGATGATTTAAGTGGGTTTATTTTCTATCCTGAAACTTTGCTAAAGTTAATTTTTTTCAACTAGTTTTTTAATTGATTCTCTAGGATTCTCTAAATAGACTATCATATCATCTGCAAAAAGTGATAGCTTTGTTTCTTCACTGTTTATTTTAATTCCTTCAATTTATTTTTCTTTTCTTTTTGCTCCATCTAGCATTTCTAGTACAATTTTGAATAATAGTGGTGATAATGGACATCCTTGCTTTACCCCTGATCTTACTTGGAAGGCTTCTAGCTCATTTCCATAACATATAATGCTTGCTGATGGTTTTAGATAGGCAGTGCTTATCATTTTAAAGAAAGTTCAATTTATTACTGTAAGAGGGAAATTTAGGTATTTTATAGATACATAATTAAAACGTGGCCGCCAGGAATCAACAGTTCAGATTGATTGCGTAATTAAATCAGACCCAAGTCAGCATCGGGTTGAGGCAAGTTTATTTACAATCAGGAAGGTAAAAGTATAGGAATAAAGAGAAAGGGAGAGGCTAGTCCAGGCCTGGTCAGGCCTGGATGAGAGAGAAGGTTAAAAGGCTAAATAAATGAAGCTGCAAGCCACAAGGCCCAGCAACCCTGCTTAAGGCAGTTTGGAAGTGGCCTAGATAGGCCAAGGAAGTCAGCCTAACTTACCCATGTGACAATACAGAGTGTAAGCGTTCTGTGGTCTCAGGAGAGGTCCTTCAGCACAAAGTTCAGAGCGGGAACTGCCTCCACAGTAAGTAACCAACTTACTTAAAGAGATAGTGTCTTTCGTCACTTCCCGTGGGTCCACCTCTAATTCAAATGGACAAATGGCAGTCTCTACATCGATTCGGACTGCCCAAAGGGCAGTCCCTTGTTCTTGATTTGTTACTTGTTGTCAGGTGTGGGTAGCTCGTCTCCCCTCCCCACTAAGGAAGGTGAGTGTGACGTAATTTCTATGGCTAGGATGAGTAGATTTTTGACTATGAATGGTTAGAGTTAATTCTATTTACACATTACTATGATTTCTAGTGCTTTTAATAGGAATGGGTGTTGTCATTTGTCAAAAGCTTTTTCTGTATCTATTGAGATAATCATATGATTTCTGTTGGTTTTGTTTTTGATATAGTTAATTATGCTGATTGCTTTTCTTATTCTGAACCAACTCGACATTCCTGATATAAAACCTACCTAGTCACAGTGTATGATCTTTCTGATATATTGTTGTAATCTCTTTGCTAGTATTTTATTTAACATTTTTACATCAATATTCATTAGAGAGATTGATCTATAGTTTTCTTTCTCTGATTTTGCTCTTTCTGGATTAGGTATTAGTACCATATTTGTGTCATAAAAGGAATTTGGCAGAACTTCTTTTCCTATTTTTCCAATGTAAGGGGTAAGAAAGGGTTTTGATTGGGTGAATATTAAAAGGTTTGGTCGCCAGGGAATTGAATAATTATCAATCCCCAATTAAACCTCAAGTCAAAATGACTTTTATGGAAGTTTATTTATAAATGTGGAGAGGAAGAGGAAATAAGGAAATGAGAGAGGATAAGATAAGATAAATAATCTAACACACTAGTTCATTTGCTCCAATCCCCTAGTTTGACCTAGGCAGATCTAATTAACCCTCAGCCAAGGGAATTTTGGCCTTGAGCCCAAGGCTGGAAAGTCAGAGGCTCAGAGGGCCCCAGAGGGGAATGAAGTGAAAGCTTCAGCCATAGAGTCTCTTTTGAAAGGGAAGTTCCTTAAGAAAAGTTCAGGAAGATTCAGTCTTTACACTCACCACATGGAATTCCAAAGGAAAGATTTAAGAACAGTCTCACCAAAGTCTCAGGGTCCCAGCTCCAGAGCTCCTCCACATCTAAGCAATGAACAAGAAGAAATCCTTCAGATCTAAGACACGAACCAGAAGACCCAGATGAACTCATTGAACTCTCTTTTAAAGGGGCTTCTTTTGCATCACTTCCTGTGCCTTCCTCCTAGTTTACATATCCAATCACAACAGACGTTTTTCTTAGGACTGCCCAGGAGGCAGTCAGTAAATTCTGATTTGTCACTCACTCTAGCACACATGGGTCACAGACCTCCCAACTTGTGAGTTAAGTGGAGATGTTTTCAGCTTTGGTGATTAAATCTAAAGATTGGCTGGGTAGATTTAATCTAATTATCACACCAAATAGATAGGGTTTATTTAAAATACATGTAAACCTTTACTGCATCAAAGCTGTCCACTTTTATTTCTCCCTTATTAATTCTTTATCCCTTTCTACACAAAGGTTTTTGTAAAGCTCCCCAAGTCTTCCATATTTCCCCCTTCCTTCTATTAGCTAGTCTTCTATTTTACTGAAAAAAATTGAGATCATTTAATGTGAGGCATCCACCCCCTTCCCTTTCTCTTCATCTCAAAGTCCTTTGAAATCATCTCTCACCCTCTTCTCCTTTCCCCTTGGTCTCTTCAAAGTTGCCAAGGCCAGCCCTTCTCCACACGTGTCCTTGGTTGGTCCCATATCCTCCTATTTTCTCCAACAAATTGCTATCTTCTCCCTCTTGAATCTTCAACCTCTTAACTCTTTTACTGATTCCCTCCTCACTGTTTTAAAATATGTCATAGTCTAAAAATTAGGTATAGATAGGTATCTCAAACTGTGATAATTAGATTAAGTCTACACTGCCCATCTTTAGATTTAATCACCAAAGGTGAGAGCACCTTCCAATTCTGGGAGGTCCTAACCCACGTGTGCTAGAGTGAGTAATGAATCAGAATCAACTGACCGCTCCCTACACTTTCTATGAGAAAAGTGTCTATTGTGATTAGACACACAGGCTAGGGGAAGGCACTGGACGTGCCGCATACGTGACCTTTTAAAAAAGGGAGTTGAGTGAGTGAGGCTGCGACTGGTGTGGTGAAGGAGACCTGAGGGAGCTTCGCTGGTTTGTAACTGAGACTGTTCCACGTGGTGAGTTTAAAGACTGAATCTCCCTGAACTTCTATTAAGAGACTTCCTTTTATAGACTCTGTGATTGAAGTTTGCTCCATTCACCCCTGGGCCTCAGGCCCTTTAACCCTTGGCTGAGGGTTAAGATCTACCTGGATTAATTAATGAGATAGATTCTTATTTTCTTCCTCTCTCTGTTCTCTCATGTAAGTAAACTTCCATAAAAGTCAATTTTGATTTGAGATTATTCTTAATTGAGGATTGATAATAGTTTAATTCTCTGGTGACCATTTTTAATATACTGAAACCATAAAACCCCTTTTTCACCCTTATAACACCCTTTACCAAGATAAGGTCAAAACAGGTATATGATTTAGACATAAAGGGTGATATTATAAATAAATTAGGGGAAAATAGAATAGTTTACCTCTCAGATCTATATGGAAGGGAAGAATTTATGACCAAACAATAGAGAACATTACAAGATGTAAAATAAGTAATTTTGATTATATTAAATTAAAAAGGTTTCATACAAACAAAACCAATGCAACCAAGACTAGAAGGGAAACAACAAGCTGAGAAAGCATATTTCTCTGGCAAAAGCCTCATTTCTCAAATGAATAAAAAACTAAATCAAATGTATAAGAATACAAGTCATTCCCCAATTGACAAATGGTCAAAGGATATGAATAAGCATAACATGAATGTCAGCAGCTAGGAATTCCATAAAGGCCTTAGGCTACATACAACAAACTATCTCAACAGTATGAAAAGTAGAGAGGCTGAAGTCAGAAATCCTGGTTCCAATTATGCCTTTGCTGCTTATGAGCTATGTATAATTAGGGACTTCCATTTCTTTATCAAGCATTTCCTTCACAAGGCCCAAAGATGCCAAAAGGGCCAATAGAATTATCAATCCAACCCAACAAAAGCATTCATGAAGCCCTGACCCTATGTTAGGCTCTGGGGATTCAAGGACAAAGAATGAAACCTTCCTTATTCACCAGGAACTAACATTCTAATGGCGGAGAAACCAAACAACAAATTGGGGAAAAACTTTTAATACATATTTCTCTGATAAAGGTCTAATTTCTCAAATATATAAAGAACTAAATCAAATTTATAAGAATCCAAGTCATTCCCCAATTGACAAATAGTCAAAGGATATGAATAAGTAGTTTTCAAAAGAAGAAATCAAAGCTATCAATATTAATGTGAAAAAAATATACTAAATCTTTCTTAATTAAAGAAATGCAATTAAAACAATTCTGAGGTACCACCTCACACCTAGCAGAGTAACCAGTATGACGTTAAAGGAAAATAATAAAAGTTGGAGGAGATGTGGCAAAATTGGGACACATTTCTGGTGGAGTTGTGAACTGATCCAACCATTCTGGAGGGCAATTTGGAACTATACCCAAAAGGCTATAAAACAATTTATACCTTTTGATCCAGTTATACCACTACTAGGTCTGTATACCAAAGAGATTAAAAAAAGGTGGGGGGACCTATTTGTACAAAAATACTTATAGCTGCTCTTTTTGTGGTGGCAAAGAATTGGAAATTAAAAGGATAGCCATCAATTGGGGAATAGGTGAACAAATCGTGGTATATGATGGTGATGGAATACTATTGTGCTTTAAGGAATAATGAACAGGATGATTTCAGAAAGCTGGAAAGACCTCCATGAACTTATATGGAGTGAAATAAGCAGAACCAGAAAACATTATACACAGTAACTGCAATATTGTGGGACAATCTGTGATAGACTTAGCTATTCTCAGCAATGCAATGATCCAGGACAATTCTGAGGGACTTATGACAAAGAACGCCACCCCACCTCTAGAGAAAGGACTGGTGGGATCAGAACGCAGATGAAAGCATAGGATTTTTCAATTGTTTATTTGGATATATGTTATGGGGTTTTGGTTTTATTAGATTAGTCACTCACAAAAATGAACAATATGGAAATATGTTTTGCATGATAATACATGAATAACCCAGATCCAGCCAACTGCCGGCACCAGGAGGGGAAAAGGAAGGGAAGGAGGGAGATAAGTTCAATCATATAACTTAGGAAAACTTGTGTGGAATTTTGTTAATACATGTAGTTGGTAAATATATATACAGAAAAAGAAAAATCATCTTGGCAGATCTATGGAGGATAGACGAGCAAGGAGAGACTTGAAGCTGGGAATAAGCCATTGCAATAATTTAAGAAGTGATCCTGACTCCCAGGATTTACAACCTAGCCCCCTCCTGCCTTTCCAGGGTTTTTTTCATTTTACTCTCTACAAGGTACCCTTCCTCCAACAAGACCCTCCATCTCTTAACTCCATATATTTGCCCTGACTGTGCCCCGGGCTTGGGATGCTCTTCCTCCTCACCTCTGCCTCCTCCCTTCCCTAACTTCCTTCAAAACTTGGCTCAAATTGCACAATCTTCAGAAGGATTCTTCAGGTCCTCCCTCCTTCCCCAGAAGTTGTCTGGTTGACTAACTGTTTATTTTTGGTTTGTTTGGGTTATTGGCACTGACCGTGAGCTCCTTGAGGGCACACACCATACTTTCCCCTGTTTACAAAGCCCCAGAGCTCAGTTCAGTGGCTGGCACATAAGTTTGCTGACTGACCAAGAAGGATGTAGAGTGAAAAAAGAGCAGCAGATTTTGCAGTTAAAGATCAAGGCAGTCTTCCTGCATGACATGGCCCCAGAGTTGGGCATTCTAGGATGGGTAGAAATCAGCAGATGAGAAAGTGGAAGGGGGCTATTCCAGGCCAGCCCCAGCCCCCCGAGAGGAGTGCACTTCCTTCCCAGGACAGTAGATGCTGGCTCCAGGAGACCCCAACTCCAGGGGAAGAAATTTAGAAACATTTGCTTTGCTTTGCCCTGCGACTAGGGCTAAAACTTATCCAAGATAGTTTTAGGGGGCCCAGCCCTGAGGGGACAAGGTCCAGAGGAGTCTCTGGCCATTCCCAAGTGCCCAGAGAGAGAGTCACAGAGGAGGCCTAGGTATGGCGTAATAAGGGGCTATAAAATCAACCAATCAACTAGCATTTATTTATTTACTTAAAATCATTGCTTTCTGTTGAGGTAACATTTCTAATACAGAAGAGCAAGGGCTAGGCACTTGGAATTAAGTGATATGCCCAGGGTCACACATCTAGGAAGTATCTGAGGCTAGCTTTGAACCCAGGTCCTCCAGACTCCAGGTTTGGAGCTCTATCCACTGAACTTACTTAGTTTACTTTACTAAACAAACATTTATGAAATGTCTACTGTATACCTACCTCTGGGGCTACAAAGACAAAGCACGATGCACTCCCTAGTCAAAGGAACTGAGTACATCTGAGATAAGTAGGCAGCAAAAGACATCCATAAAAGCCCACCTAAATATCAAGTGAATAGATTCTAATACCTATGAAATAATTCAATGCAAGATAAACTGAAAGGAAGCCCAGGGCTTAGCTAAGTGCCTGACATACAGTAGGTGCTTACTAAATGCATTCTAGGTACTAGTTTTGTGTGTGTGTAGGGGAATTGGGAAAGGCTTCATATAGAATGTAGTATTTGAACAGTGTCTTAAAGAAAGAATGAGGTAGTGAGTGGGAAGGGAGGAGTGAGTGCCAAAAACGAATGAAGGACAATGAAAATGCAGGATGATGAGAAGATTCAAGAGGTCATCAGCTAGACTGAATTGTTCAGTGAGGCTGGCAAGATAGGTTAGGCTAAGTCATTAAGAGTTTCAAAAGTGAAATGTGGGATTTTTAAACATTTGATTCTAGAGGTAATAGGGAGCTCCTCACATTTTTAAGACTAAAGAGTGATGGTTACATCTGGGCTTGAGAAAAATCACAATGGCAGATATGGGAAGCATAGATGGAAGTGGGACAAACTTGAGGCAGGAACCAATTGGGAACCTTGCAATAACTCAGGTGAGAGGTAATGAGGACCTCAACTAACATGGTGGCCGTGTGAATAGAAACAAAGAATGAGAGAAAGGTTTGTCAAAGTTGAAATGGAAAGATTTGGGGACTAGCATGGCTGTGTGGGATGAGGGAAGAGGACCAGGATGATGCTGAGATGACTAGCAGAGGAGACTGGAAGGGTTTTTGACAGAAATTTGGAAACTGGGAAGAGGGTAGGGTTTTTTGGGGGAAAATAATAGGTTGCGTCCTGGATATGCTGAATTTGAGACATCTTCGGGAGTGATGAAATGTTTAAGAGGCAGTTGATGACACAGGATTGAAGGTCGAGAGAACTGAGGGCTGTATTTATAGATCTGGAAGTCACTGGCCTGAATGATAGTCAAAACCATGGCATTGATGAGGTTACAAGGAGAAAGAAGGAAGAGGACTGAGGAGAGCATCTTGGGAACACCCACAGTTAGGGTTATGAGTAGTTAGGGGCATGATAAGCCAGCAAAGGGAGTTGAGAAGGAAAGAGCTCTGGGTTCAGGGGCTGGAAGATCTGAATTTGAATCCCAATTCTGACACTTTCTGCCTTGATCTTAATCTTTGCTTTCTCTACAGCATAGGGCAGTCAGAAATGGGCATGTCATTGTTCTTGGCAGGTCCTGTGTCTGTCACTTTCTTCTGTCCCAGAAGAGAATCTTCTCCCCGCACCCCGCCCCCCAATGTAGCAGTATGGGGTTTGGATGGTGAGGAAGAAAGGGTAGAGGAACTCATCCTGGCCTTGAGGGTTCCCAGGCTGGCATCAACCCTAATGCCAAAGTTTGTCTTCAGTCTCAGCATCCTTGAATGCAGATCCACAGGGAGCTTTTAAACATCATTTGGTTCATTTTACAACTGGAAAAGCTAAGGCCCAAGAAGCTTAGCTGTCTTATATTCTGGACCAGAGCTAGGACACCCCTAAGATGGGGCATACCAATATGGCAATATGGCTCTCAAGTCAACAAAATAGTGTGCACATGTTAGTAGAATGCGGGCATCTGGATAGCCCAATGGGTAGAGGATGGGACTGTGAGTCAGAAAGACCCTAGTTCCAATCCTGCCTCAGACACTCACTAACTGTGACCTTCAGAAAGTCACTTAACCTTGGTCTATCTCAATTTCCTCATCTGTAAACAAAATGAAGACAATACATAAGGTTTATTAACAACTTCCAAGATTGTTGTCAGAATCAAATGATGCGACATATAATGTGCTTTGCAAACCTCAAAGTGCTCTAATTAGGATGAGGGTGATGATGGAAACTTCCTGAGGGCTGAGATTATTTCCTTTGTCTTAGGGTCTGGCTCTAGGTGGGACTCAATACATGCTGGCTTGCTGAATAAATGAATATTACCTTCTGGGTCCTTTGGGGTTGCATGAATAAATAACGAGGAATCAGCATTTTGTTTGAATGGAAACCTTACTATCCCATATAGCTCAGGTTTCCTATCCTGTGATTCTTTTCAGCTTAACTCCTTACATTTCTTCATATTCCCAAACTCATTATTCAGCTGAATCAGTGTGACTCTCCAGAGTGATCTATGCTCTCTCTATTTAAAAAAAAAGTCTTTTAAAATCTTATAACCAATACAAAGTATTGATTCCAAGGCAGAAGAATGGGGAGGACTAGGTAATTGGAGAAGTGACTTGCACAGGATCACAGCTAGGAAGTGTCTGAGGCCAGTCGATACTCTCCTAATTGCTGAATCTGATGGTCTTTTTTCAATCGCTCTAGGTCAGTGTTGCCAAAGTATTGGCACATGTACTGAGCTGGCATGGGGAAGCTGCTCATTCTCCCTCTTCCCGGTGTCTGAGGACATTTTTTGGATGTCTCACCCCTCTGTCCAGCCTCCCAAAGTGAGCTCTTCCTCCCTTTGCTCTCTGGGGTAATGTGGGGGGCTCACAGGCAGCTTGAAGTTGCAGTTGGGCACACGAACTAAAAAACCTTCACCAATGCCCCTCTAGGTCCTTAGAACTCTACTCTCCCTTGTTCTCTTCCAACCTTTCTGACCTCAGTCTTTTCTGACTCCCCATCCACACCATGGGGTCTCCTATGGCTCTGTCCTGGGCTCTCTCTCTTTTCTTTTCCCTCTGTGCTATCTCATATGATCACCTCATTGGTTCCTATGGGTTCAATGACCATCTCCACACAGATAATGCTTAAACCTCTCTCCTAACCTCCAGTCACACATCACCTTTTGGATGTCCTCACTGATTTTCCAAGGACATCTTAAACTCAACCTGTCCTAAACTGATCTCATTATCTTTCTCCTGCAGACCCTTCTGTCTTCTTCACTTCCCTATGATTATGAGATTATGGATACCCTTCCAGTTCCCCAGGCTCACATCCTGGATTCCTCATCTCCCTCTCACTTACTATTGCCTAGACTTGTTTCTACCTTCACAACATCTCTCCTCAGACACCAACACCCCCAGTTCAGTCCCTCTTCACCTCACACCTGGATTACAGTAATAGCAGCTGTTGGGTCTGCCTGCCACAAATCTCCCTACTCTAGTGCATCCTCCACTCAGGTTACCCAAATAATCTTTCTAAAACGCAGGTCTAACACACCACCTTCCTTCTCCATAAACTTCAGTGTCTCCCTATTACCTCCAGGGTCAAATGTAAAATTCTGTTTGATGTTCAAAGCCCTTCCCAGCCTGTCCCTCTCTTACATTACCTTTTATTTTGTTCCCCTGTGAGCATTCTGGCCTTCTTGTAGCTCCTTGACCACCACACTTCAAGTCTTATCTCGAAGCCTTTGCTATGTCCAGGCACTTCATTCTTGGAATGCCTTCCCTTCTCTCCTTTCTGTCATATAATCTCTGCCTTCCTTCAAGTCTCAGCTCAGTCCTAGCATCTGCCTTTCTTTGTCTGCTTTCCTGGTTCCTATCTTCCCTCCAGAGTGAATGTCTATCCCTCTGAGATTACCTTCCCTCTACTCTATCTATAGTTTGAATGTACCTGGTTATTTACATGCGTTCCCCTTGAGACTGTGAACTCCATAAGGGCCTGTCTTTGCCTTTCTTTGAATCACCAGACTTTTGCAGTGCTCAGCACAAAATAGGCTTCTTGATTTACTGATCTAGTTTGGGAAACGTTTTCCCCAATGGAGCTTCCCAATAGTCAATCAATCCACAAATTTTTATTGGTTTATCTCTATGCTGTTCAGGTACCTTTGTGTTTTATCTCCCACTGTACTGAAGGCTCCAAGAGCGCCAGGGCTCTGCCTATCAGAACTTGGCTACATTCAGTGCATACTATAGATTAAGCATTTAATCTCTGTTCATTGAATGGATGTTGAGATAATTAGAGATGGCAAAGTTAGCCCCTTTAGCTATTAATACTTTAGAATGAATCAGTACCAGTAGTTAGGGAAAGCAGATATTGATATAGGAAAGAAGAAAGAGAAGAGAAAACTTCATCTAGGATAAATTTGGAGAATTCCTGGCCAAAGGAAGCAAATCCAGATAGGAAATGGCCACAGTTCTCTCCAAGGTCTAGCCTGTCTTTGTGACTTCCCATGTCTGGGTCTCTGTTTTCTCACTGCCTGAATAATCTTTTTAATTTGCTTTAAAGTCCAGTGCTAAGAGTCATGGACCTCTAAAAAGAAACAAAAAAATATCAATTGGGTCACGGGTCAGACCTCTTGACAACTGAACCAACTGTGGCTTGGCTCTGCCTTTTGCCATATTTGGATGTCCTTTCCAGTATTTATGTGGCATCCCAGTAATTGTGGGTTGGAGTAGTCTTGCCCTCCACATGTTCTGTAATATTCCTGAACAAGAAAAGGCAGGAAAGCAGCCTTCTTGGTAGAAGGAGAGAAAGGGATGACAAGCTGGAAAGGTCTACCATTTAGGGCCAGCTCAGTGCATGGCAGCCAAGGATTTGGGACTTTGTTCTCTTGGCACCAGGGAGCCCTCCTAGAAGAAGGAAGCCATGTTAGGCTTGCCTATGTCTCAAGAAGGTTGTTTTGAGAGCTGTTGGGAGGTCTCTGACCTTGGGGCTAGAGCCTGAGGCCAGGTAAGAGGTGCGGAGGTTTGGGGTGAGGGTGTTGGGTGCCCAGGGAATGGGGGAGAAGGTAGCATTTGCCCAAGGGCTCGTGTGGCCTGAGCAGGGTGGGGTGAGGCAACGTTGGATGGCACTAAGTGCATCAGCCTAGCACTACTGTGCCCTGGCAGAAAGTGGAAAGGTCGAAGGTAGGGGGTGGCACTGGAGGTCTCTCCGCAGCCCCAGAGAAGAGAGAAAAGCCGTGACCCAGGATGGGGCAGTGAGCAAGGAGGCCCTGGATTTGTCTGTAAAATGACGTTGTGGGCTGGCTGGCCCAGGACCCCCAAAGCCCCTTCTCTTCCCGGCTTCTAGGCAGAGGGCAGCTCCCTGGGCCAGGCCCGGACCCTCACTAATGCCCGATATCTGCTTTGGCGAAGATGCCCAAGGGCCGGGGAGTACCGGGCACCCCCGTAGTGTCAGGGTCCCAGCCGGCCAGACAGGGCACCACCACATCACGTGGGGGCAGAGCGGGGCGGGGTGTGACCAGGTGTGGCAGGAACTGGGAGGGGCCTCATGCCCCTGGGCTGGCGCCCGGGAAACCCTTCGGGCTGGGGGGACAGCAACAGTTTCGGGAGCGTGTGGACGAGCAGAGGCAGCGGCATCTCCGGCACGTGCGGACCGGAGCCACAGTCCTGGCGGCCTTCGGGGACCTCGGGGGGCACGATGGTGAGGGGGTGCCTGGGGGCGGGACTGTAGTGAGCGTGAGTTTGGTTACAGGGAGTGGGG
>NC_058133.1:32237955-32268286 GCF_016433145.1 Gracilinanus agilis | reverse complement strand
CTCCAGCCCTGGGCGAGAACGGGGTTCTCTGTCGCCTCCGCGCGCCTGTTGTCGGGGCAACCCTGGCCGCCGCCTGGAGGCCCGGGGCCGGGGCGGGGCGAGCCCAGGGGCGGGGCCCGCGGGTCCTCTGCTTAACCAGGAGCTGTTTTCCCTCCCGCCCGCCTCCTGCCCTCTGTGCTCCGGCGCCTGTCCGTCTGTCTGATCGCCCTTCCTTCCGTCTCCCGGCCGGGGCAGAGGGTGCTTATGGCCCTGGAGCTGCTGCGTTGTGGGGCCGTGTTGGCGGCGCCCGCAGGGGCAGCCCTGGCATGCTGCCTGGTGGCGGCAGCCGTGGCGCTGCGCTGCTGGGCCGCCCGGGGCCTCCGGCGGGCGTTAAACAAGACCAGCCGCCAGCAAGAGGTAGTGGAGAACTTGGGCCAGGCGGTGCGGGCTTTGCGCCGGCAGGTGAGTCCCTCCTTCCCCGGGGGCTGGGGTGAAAGAGCCTCTCCTCTCCCCCTTCCATTCCACCGCTCCCCTGATCTTGGGGCAAGCCATGGCCCGCACCTCCAACCTTTTCCCTCCACCAGCTAGGGCAAGGACCAGGTGTGCTGGCACCGGGACAGACCTGGGGCAGATGGAAAAGGCAGAGGTGGCCCCAGAGCTGGAGAGGTCCAAAGGGCTCCTTTCCAGCTCAGTTTCATGGATTAGTTTACTCTGATTGCCCCAGAAGGCAGACCTAAGTTGGAGGGGGCAGAGAGGGTGAAGTCTTCACAGTGTGTGGCAAGTGGAGCTGGGCCTCAGGGGCATGATCTGCTATTCGAGGTGGTGAGTCCTCCACCACCTGAAGTGTCCAAGTGAGATATTCATCTTTCTGGGTTGGTACAGAGAGAAAATCTCAAAGGAAGAAGGGTGTTTAGGTGACTTTGCATCACCCAGTTGGGGTGTGTTAGAGCCAGGATTCCAACCCTCTGCCTCTTGAGAAATAGCGTGGAATGGAGTAGACAAAGTTACAGCCTTGAGTTTGAGTCCTGCCTTTGCCACTTCTTGACCCAGTGACCAGGCAGGTCTCATTTCTCTCATTGGACTCTGATCTCTAAGGTTTGTTGACCCAGTTCTGAATCCGTGATTTGACTTATTATCTATCAGTAGCATGCAGAGTGCCCATTCTTCTCTTTGCCAGGCCAGCCTCAAGGGCTCTACTCAAGCCCTGTTCAGACATATTGCTCTCAAACCTAGGAAAGTTGCATGCCCCTTCCTGCCCTCTGGGAGCTCAAGCTGTAGGTTCCATCTGGGTTCGGGGAACCAGAACCTGTATAGTATAGGAGGACTGAGGGAGGGCTTCCTCCAGGGCTGGCCTAAGCTAGGGTCCTCTCTTGGTGCCCTTAGAACCCAGAGGTAGACGTGGAGACTGTCCTGGCCCTGCCCCTGGCCCAGCTGGCCCAGAAACTCAAGAACAAGGAGCTCTCCCCAGAAGCCGTCCTCTACAGCTATTTGGGCAAGGTAAGGGGCTGACTGCCCAAGGGACAGGTGGCAGCACTCTTGGACCCCCAGGCATGAGGTCAGGCTGGTGGCAGAGCCAGAGGGAGGTGGCAGCCAGTCAGACTGGCCCACTGATCTCTGCACTGTGGGAGTGGAGCTCCCCAGAGTCCACAAACATGTGCTGGTGAAACCCCAGATCAGATCATACCTGCAGTGCCCACGATGAGGCTCTAGCAAGGAAGACAGATGGAGCTCTGAATGTATGATTTATTTGTGTAGCTGTAAACCAGGCATGGGTGCCTGAATGTATTAGGTGAGAAATGTACACCAAGTGCTTGTGGATATAACTGCTTCCTCCCCAGCCAGATTGAGAGCTCCCCGAGGGCACTCAGAGCAAGCCCAGAGACTTTGGGGCTGTGGAGCCTCAGTTTCCCCATCTGTACTATGATGGGCCAGACTTAATGGTTTCTGAGGCTCCTTCCTGCTCTGAAGTTCTGGGTTTTAAGGGCAGTGCTGGAGGGGCAGGAACTGACTGGGTACCTCTGCCCTGGCCAGGCCTGGGAAGTAACCAAGGAGACCAACTGCATCACCAACTACCTGGGCGACTGCAAGGCCCAGCTCCAAGAGTTAGCCCAGCATCACGGGGAGGGCGGCCTGCTCTATGGAGTCCCCATCAGCATCAAGGAGTGCTTCCTCTACAAGGTACACGCCCTCCCCCTCCCCAACCCCTGCTCTTCTTGGTTAAATGGAGGGTGTCTTCCCTGGCCCAGACCCAGTGGATGGGAGTGCTGCACTCTGTAATGGGCATTGGACTGGGTGGCAGTGACTCCTGTACCTCTCTCTGCCCTTAGGGCCAGGTTTCCACCCTGGGCCTGCGCCGCAATATGGATTTCCCAGCCACAGAGGATTCCGTGGTGGTGCGGGTGCTGAAGAAGCAGGGGGCTATCCCTTTTGCGCACACCAATGTGCCCCAGTCCATGTTCAGGTCAGTAGAGTTGGGGTGTGGGCAGGGGGTTGAGAGCCAGGCTAGGAGGAGGTCAGTGGTGGAGAGGGCAGTAGAGGGAGAACCAATGGGTTTGGTGACTTGTGGGAGGTATGGGGAGGAAGCTTAGGCAGTATTCTCTTTGGAGCCTCAGCCGTGGTCTTCTTCCCATAGCTACGACTGCAGCAACCCCATATTTGGTCGTACCCTGAACCCCCTGAATACTTCCAAGAGCCCTGGTGGGTCTTCAGGTGGGGAGGGTGCCCTCATAGCGGGCGGAGGTTCCATTTTGGGCTTGGGCACCGACATTGGGGGCAGTATCCGATTCCCTGCGGCGTTCTGTGGCATCTGTGGCCTCAAGCCTACCTCAAACAGGATCAGGTATTGTGGGAGTCTGGAAAGGAGGGGTGGGAGTGGGGTGTGCCCATTGAGGCTTCTCAAGGAGGTAGTCCTTTGGGTCCCTCAGCTATGAAATGAGGGATTTGGGTCCCATGCTCCTGGGGTTCCTTTCAGTGGCAAGGCAGTGGCTTTTCTCTGGCTCTATGCCTCTCTATATATGATATGTCCCTATCATTCTGTTTCTCCTTCTCTCTCCCTTCCTTCTCTCTTCCCCTCCCTTCCTCTTGAGGTTGAGTCTGTACCTGCTTCCTGGGAGGGGGGCTTATAAGCTGGGCCCCTTCCCCCTCTTTGTAAGAGGGGTTCCTCAGAGGGACCCCCAAGCTCAGAAGTAGCTGGGATGCCATGCAACTAACATTGTACCTTGTTTGCCTTCTAGCAAGCGTGGCCTGAAGAACTCTGTCAATGGACAGCTGGCATGTGAGACATGCAGGGGGGAGGGGTCCTTTTTGGGGAGAGGAGTAAAGCCTAATGAGGAGTCCTGGGGCATTGAGGGGGTGGGGTGCTGGGACTGGGCCAGAGTACTCCTACTGCAGACAGAATCCGCTCACCTCTTGCTCTTCCCTGCTTCCAATTGGGGTCCTCTTGGTTGAGCAAGTGGTCCAGGCCCACTGTCTGAGGCCAGGGGGTGGAGCCCAGCTCCAGGGGCATTGAGGTGCCCAGGACCTCAGTTTTACCCATCTATGAACTCTGATCAGAAGGTGAAAAGGGGAATGGGAGAGCTCATTGCTTATCCTGCTTGAGCTTGGGAGGCATGTTTGGGGAAGAAGGGAAGGACCTAACATGAGTGGGCAAGTCCACAAGTGTTTATTAAATGCCTGCTGCCCACAGGACCCTGTGCGCAAAGACAAAACGGGACAGACCTCTAATTTGTGAGAGCTCCTTTGTCTTCCCCCACTTCCCATACTAGGCCCAGCCTGTAGGCTGGGAATGAGGTGGCTGAGTAAGATAATCTAGCCCATCCAGGAGTGGTCCCCCCAGGGCCAGATGACACAAAGTCTTTTCTCCCCAGTCACCACGTCTGTGGGACCCATGGCCAGGGATGTAGACAGCCTTGCTTTGTGCTTGCGGGCATTGCTATGTGATTACATGTTCTGTCTGGACTCCACGATTCCCCCTGTCCCCTTCAGGGAGGAGGTGAGTGAGGGCCTAGTCAGGGCTGCTAGTGGGATGTGAGTAAGGAATGGGTTGCTGGAGAGGGATGGGATGAGGGCAGGGAGTTGGGGAGGGCTTCCTTAGGCCAGAGAAGAAGAAAAAAATTCCTAAATGAGATGCTTTGAGGTCTCTTTCCCCTCTGGGCTCTGAAGTGTCACAACAGGGAAACATTGGGGCTTGGATGTTTGTCAAATGTCAGATTTCGATAGAGCCTTGGGAAGAAGATGGAAGGGTTCAGGAGGGCATGGGGGCCTCCTACTCCTTTCAGATCTATGCCAGCAAGAAGCCCTTGCGGATTGGTTACTATGAGTCCGACATGTTTACCATGCCCGGCCCCTCTATGAAGCGGGCAGTACTGGAGATGAAGGTGCTACTAGAAGCTGCTGGACACACAGTATGTTGCCCTTATTGACCTGACCCTGTCTATTGCAGACCTATATAATTTCTTTTGGGCTTTGAGGTTTACAGGGCATGAACTGGGGAGGATGGGAAGAAGAGTGTTGAGATTATCA
The DNA here is from genome assembly GCF_016433145.1 of Gracilinanus agilis. Classification (NCBI taxonomy): domain Eukaryota; kingdom Metazoa; phylum Chordata; class Mammalia; order Didelphimorphia; family Didelphidae; genus Gracilinanus; species Gracilinanus agilis. The sequence goes on along the minus strand of NC_058133.1, from coordinate 32,263,786 downwards.
CCCCCATTTTCCAGAGGAAGGCACTAAGCCTCCTAGAGGTGAAGGTTGCTGCTGAAAGTCCCATAGCAGGAAAGCCATGCTTGCTGTTGGAGGAAAGTCATGCTTGCTGTTGTCCCGTAGCTACTCTCAGAATCCTCCCAGTACTATCCTGGGGGCCCATATATGAATACCTGACCTCTCTCTAGCTCTTGAAAGTCATTCCCTTCTAGGAGAAAGGGTGAGGAGGTGGAAGGAAGAAATCCATTCTCTATAACCCAAGGATAGTCACTTGCATTTCTGGAAATGATGGAGCTGATTCTTGAGCTTCCTGGTCTGGAATTTGCCAGTAAAGTCTCTAGCCTCCCCACTCTGTCCCTCAGGAGAAGGTTCTGCCCTTGGAAGGCTGATCTGGTCATCAGGGCCAAGTAGGGAAGTTGCTGGCTGTTGGTGGCCCCTGGAAGTGTGCTGGGCCCTGGGCAAGTCCACTCAGGCTCCAATGAGCTATATTTGTAAAGCCCGTAGCCCAGTGCCTGGCACACAGTAGGCAATTAATAAATGCTTGTTCCCTTTCCTTTTCCCATTCCTCATTTTTCTCTCCTATAAAATGAGCAATTGAAGTCATTGATTTCTTTTAATTTTATTTTTTGAGGTATCTGTTTCTAAGGGCATTTCCAGTTTTAATTTTTTAAATATGCCCTTTTTTATCTCTTTATTTTTGAAAAGATCACCCCTCCTTAACCTTCCCTTGTTAACAAAGATTTTTTAAAAAACCAGCAACTGTGGGCAGCTGGGTGGCTCAGTGGATTGAGAGCCAGACCTAGAGATGGGAGGTCCTGGGTTCAAATGTGGCCTCAGACACTTCCTAGCTATGTGACCCTGGGCAAGTCACTAAACCCTCACTGCCTACCCTTACCGCTTTTCTGCCTTGGAGCCAACACACAGAATTGACTCCAAGACAGAAAGTAAGGGTTTTATAAAAAACAACAACAAAAACCAAACCAAAAAAAGCCCAGCAACTTATGAGTGTGAGTGAACTGGATCATATTCATAGTCCCTCACTTCTGTAGTGATGGTAGGAGGAGGTACATTTTCTTAAGACTTTACCATAGTCAGGCTTGGTAGAACTTTGGCTTCCCAGGAGCTCTGCAGAGTACCAGGCCTGCTTTCATTTATGACTCGGGGACAGCAGGGATCTTGGTGTAGTAGTCAGGGAAAGTCTAGGCAGAGACAGGTAGGGCCTGGGCAATGGCTGTCAGTGAAGGGGCCTTGGTTAGGCTGTTGGCTCAGTGACCACTTGCTTAGAGTGACCCCTCCCTGTGCCCTTCAGCTTGTTCCATTCACACCCGCCAACATCCCTCGTGCCGTGCAGACAGTGATGGTCAGTGGGCTTTTCTCAGATGGAGGCCAGGCCTTACTAGAGAACTTGTGAGTATCAGCTGGGCCTGTACCTCTCCTGCCCCTGGGCTGGCCTCCACTCTGGAAGATGGAGGATAAGCTTGGGAGCAGAGAGGGCCTGTGACTTCGGGTCAAATGGCAAAGTCATTATTAGAGTTGAATCCAGGTCTTCTCACTCCTGTACCCCACACCCTTTGGGGACAGGCTCCCCTAAAAAGCCCAACTTAATGGGGGAGGGAGGGGTGGTACATCAGCTGAAGGAACCAGGTCCCAGGGGATTTTGGAGGCCATATTTCCTAATGGAGAGACCCCTGGGCTTTAGAGTCTTGACTTGGCTGATAGGCTGTGTAACCAAAGGCAAGTCCCTTCCCACTCTTGGACCTGGGTTTCTCTTCCTCCTGAGGGAGGGTCTTAGCATCATCTGGTTTGAATCTTCTGATGCTTTATGAGCTGTGTGACTTTTGGGTCAGTCATTACCACCATCACCTCTTCCTGCCATCATCCTCATCTTTGTCACAACAGTTCAGATCTTAATGTTTAAGGTTTGCAGAACACTACCCAGTTCCCCTTATTTTCTTATCACAGCTTGGCCAGGTAGGTGCTGTTATGATACCCACTTTACATATGGGGAAACTGAGGACCAGGGGTAAGCTATAAGAAAACTTATGCTACCTGTCACCCCTCCCCCCTGCCCAGGGCTGTTGTGAGACTCCTTTGAGATCCTTGACCAGTTTTAAAGTACTCCAGACAATATAGCTCCCTCCCCCACTTTGCCTAGTCAACAGATGGAGCACAAAGGCCCTGTGTGCCCAGCCCAGTGCCTGGTACAGGGTTATGTCCCTGTCTCCCCAAGGGGTTGAGGGGGCAGTAGAGGAGGGGCATGGCCCTAGGTCTTGGAAGGGCTCTAGTCCAATCCCTCTAAGAGGACTGACTCCAGGGGTGCTGCTACTTCTCCCTGCACAGTGCTCCTACCTTGTCATCTTATCACCTGTGTTCTATAGGGAATGGTGTTCCTGGCCTAGGGAGGCAGGACCCGGACTCATTGCCCTACTCTGTCATCCCTCCACTCCTTCAGCAAAGGGGACACTGTAGATCCATGCCTGGGGGACCTGACCACCATCCTCAAGATGCCCAATTGGTTCAAAAGACTGATATCTCTCCTCATCCGGCCTCTGGTGAGCTGGGCTGGGGATGGGGGGTGGGTCTCATTCCCATCCTCTTCTAGTGGGCTGCATGGGGAAGTCATGGAGTCCCTGCTGTAGCTCAGCCTCTCCCCTGCCTCCTGTTTCCCAATTGTGTTCTTTTTTTTTTTTTTTTTTTTTTTTTTTAACTGAGACCCTATTGTGTTCTGGGCATTGGACCAGTGTGTGGGAGGAGCCCCTGTCCCTCTCCTCACTGAACTCACAGGCTGGTGAGGGGAGGGTGTCAAGGAGAGTGGGAAGGATTTTTCTCTGCTCCCTCTCCTCTCTGGGGCTCAATGGCAGGACTCTAGCCTGTACCTACAAGCAACAGGTATTTTTCTCTCCACAGTTCCCGAGACTAGCTGTCTTCCTCCAAAGCCTGAAGTCCAAGTAAGGAGGCTGCTCAGCTTCATCCTCACCTATACTCAGGCAGATCTTTACTGTTCATTAAAGCACCAGAAGGGTAGTGAGCTTCCTATCACTGCAGATACTCAAGCAAGAGCTGGATGGCCACTTCTCTGGAAAGTTTAAGAAGGAGTTCTTTCAAGTTTTGGTGGTTCAGTGCTCCTGAGTTTGTGATTCTAAGAGATGACCAGGATAGGAGATCAAGGATGGTTTCTTTTCCTTAAAGAGATTAGGGAAAGCCTTGAAGTTTACCCTCAACTCTCTTGGCCCTAGGCTGAGCTTGTGGCTTTGCTTTTGTACTTTTTGGAGGACTGTGTGTCTGAGTATGCCTTAGATGGGTTCTCATCCCAGTGTGACTCCTTTTAGGATTAGGCCACTGGAATTCTGAGACCATGGCAAATTGGAAAGTGACCAGAGGCTATACAGCTTCTGGAACCTCTTGGAAAGAAGTGACCCCTGCCCTGCTCCATCCCCCATGGAGGGTGGGGTCTGTGGCCTTTTGAGGTGACTCTGCCTTAGTTTTCCATTGAGCTCAGCCAGTCTGCCTAGGCTCTGCTGGGCTTTGGCTGCCCCCTGGTGGCTTAAGCCAGTTGAAGCAGACTGGGAAATTTTCCAAATAGTCCTTTGCCTTGGGTGTTAGGCACTCCTGCACTCTTGTGCTTACAAATCTTAAAGAGAGGTCTACCAAACTGAGAAGCTCTTGTGGGGACCCTCTTGGGCAGGGAGCATGGCCATGGAGGTTTGCAATGGTCATCGCCAACCCCAAAGGGGAGAGGGCACAATTTCAAGGAATCTCTTGGGATAGGAGCCTCTCTGAGGTCCCTAGGGACTCTCTAGGCCCAGGAAGATGGAGAAGCCCAACTCTCTAGGTTCCTCTCTGCTCTCCAAGGTAATTGGGCCAGCTTGGCTCTTCAGGCTTTGGGAACGGAGGTCCACTTGGTCCTGGCTCTGCTCCTAACTGGGTCAGTCCTTGCCAGCTGACCCTTTTCTATCCCTGTTTTGCTCATTTGCCCTTGGGAATAGTGACTTGTGTCCTGACCCCAAGGATGGAGCAGAAGGAGCTCTCTATTGGGATGCAGAGAATAGGGGTCAAACCCTTCAAACTCCTCAGGGTCCACATTTGCAAAATGCTAGTGAGGAAGATGGCTTCTGGAAGGGCAGAGTCACAGAATTTCATAGTCAGAAAGGAGTTCAGAGAGTTCAGGAGTTCAATCCTCATGCCTTAGAGGAATCTCACCCTAATATACCCCACTAGTTGTTGAGATGGGGAGCCCATTTCCTCCAGAGACAGTCTGTTCCACTTGTGGGATGGCTCTCACTGTTTGGAAGGCCCAAACCCATCTTACTCTATCCTTCCCCCCATTGTTCCTGTTCTGACTCTTCTGTGGTCAAGTCTTTAATGCTTCATCCCTGGAAACCTCAGTGGAGGGATCCAGCCTTTCAAGAACTCTGGGAGAGGTAGAATAAGAGAGTGCTTGGGAGGGGTTCATAGGCCTCAGTGGGATGAGACCCATTTGAATCTAACCCACTCTTGCCAGATGAGGCACTAGGCTTGGGGAGAGGAAGCAGTGGTCAATTGTCTTCTCTTTCAGGTCAGCTGGGGAGCTTTGGGACATACAGCACAAGATTGAGGTGAGTGAGGGCCGAGTGCTCCAACATTGGCCGGCTGACATCTGGGGCTCAAGGTGACTCAGTGCTCAGGATGGTCCAAAGACTTCAGGATGGGCCTTACCAGAGCCATCCACAGCAGGGTCAAGCAGGCTCTCTGTCTAGGGAGACCCAAGTCCCAAGATTCCATCCCAACTTGAAACTGACTTGGAAAACATTTTGCATTAAGACTTGAAGAGAAGGGCAGCTGGGTGACTCAGTGGACTGAGAGCCAGGCCTAGAGACAGTAAGTCCTGGGTCCAATTCTGGCCTCAGACACTTTCTAGCTGTGTGACCTTGGGCAAATCACTTAACCTCCTTTGCCTAGCCCTTGCCATTCTTCTGCCTTGAAACCAATACACAGTAATGATTCTAAGACAAGGTAAGAAAGAAAAAAAAGACTAAAAGAGATGACAGAGATTGAACAAGACAGTGAGTCTGTTGTGCCAAGCCTCCTTACTCTTGGCTTGACTTGAGGTCTCTCTTTTTACCTCCCTCTCCCCACAAGCTCAGTGGAAAAGCCCAGGCTGTCATAGCAAGCAGTGGACTATCTCCCCCTGCTGCTAGTCTTGCCTTTGCTCCTGAGACCCTCCTTGTCTGCTTCAGCTTCAGAGGAATTTGGACCCTCTCTGTCCCTCCTACTTTCTTCATTTAACAGCTGAGCCCTGGAGAAGGCCTTGTTTGCCTTCTGGGAGCTTCTAGAGTGATTTAGGAGTCAGGATATGCCCACCGTGATGAGATCTGGGGCAAGGCTAAAGGGTTCCATGTGGCCTGGAGCACCCAGGAAGTGGGACAAGCTTTGAAGGCAGAGGAGTCCAGGTGGGAGACAGCAGCAGGCTCTTACACATTCCTTCCAATTTGGTCCAAATCTACCCATTTCTTGCTTCTGACTCATTTCTGCCTATCTTCCCATCACTACCCTCACCCCTAATCTTCTGACTTCCTCTAACCAGATTCCTCCCCCCTTTCCAAGAGAACACTGGGTGCCTCGAGGGATCATTTGGCTGCTGCTCTGCCTTTTGAGTGAACACAAGCCGTGGGGCCTTGGTCAAGTTTGTTCTCTCTGGGTCTCAGTTTCTGTTTTAAACATAAATACATGTAATACTAACCTTACAGGGCTGTGAGAAAAATGCTTTGGAAACCTGAAAGCCCCCCTGGTCTGCCTGCTCCCCCTCTCCAATCCCCATTTTTCTCTCTAGGAGTACCGTTATAGTGTCATCACCCAGTGGAAGAGACAGCACTTGGACGTGGTCCTGGCACCCATGCTGAGCCCTGCCCTGTGCATCAACTGTCCAGGCAAAACCTCAGGTGAAATGTCCAGGGCCTGACCTAGCCCAAGCACATGTTAGCTGCACTCATCTAGGCTTCTCTCTGGGTGCTCTGGCCCAGGCCTGCACCCTTGCTGGAGGGCTGCAACTGTTCAGGTTCTGACCTTGAATTCAGACTGGATAGGAGCTTCCCTGGGGACCAGCCAGGCTTGAAGAGGCCCAACTCTCCTCCCTCTCTGCTCTCCAAGGTCCTCTGGTCATCATGGATCATAGGGTTAGACGCACAGGCCCAAGGACCTGGAGCTGTGATACTCAGAGGGTCCCCAAGACCCTTTTAAGGGGGCCAGGAGGTCTGAATTATTGTCATCAATAATACCTTGTTGTTCAGTCTTATCTGACTTTTCATAATCCCATGGACTATATCAATACTGTCCATGGGGGTTTCTTGGCCATTTCTTTCTCCAGTGTATTAAGGCAAACAGAGGTTAAGTGACTTGCCTAGAATCACACAGCTAGTATGTGTAGTAGCTTAATTTGAATTCAGATCTTCCTGACTCTAGGCCCAGCCCTGTCTCTACTGAGCCACCTTGCTACCTCATATTTCTAAAATGCTAAATCATGATAGCTTATAACCTTCATCAACAAAAGGTTTTGGGTTAGACAGAGTCCTCAGTAATTTTTAAGAGTAAAGGGATCCTGAGACCCAGAAATTTGAGAACTGCTGATATAGAGCTTGGATAGTCAGATCTGGGTGAAGTTGAAGAGAAAGTGGGAGCTCGGAGAGAAGGGCTTGGTCCAGGCCACACAGCCAGTGTGATTTCCTCTGGACAAGGAGTGGAGAAGAGAGACTTGCTGGCTCTTCTCCTTCCTCCAGGGACCAGGTCAGGGTCAGAGAGCCCATCTCTCTGCCTTCGCTTCCTCTGGCTCCAGTCTAGGCTTTGGTCTTTGTCCTCTGCCCATCTACTCCAGGCTTTCTCTAAGCAGGAGTAGAGGGCCCCCTGGCAGACCATGCTTCTTGGCTGTTTCAGGAGCTGTCAGTTATACTGTACTCTATAATTGCCTGGATTTCCCGGCTGGCGTGGTTCCTGTCACCACAGTCACCTTGGAGGACGAAATAGCATTGGAGCAGTATCAGGGCTACTTTGGGGACATTTGGGACCAGATGTTGCAGAAGGTGAGTCCTTGGGTCTTGGGGTTCTGATTCCAGGCCTTCCCTCTCCAGCTCAGCCAGCTCTGAACCTTCTCTCCGATGGCTTGACTCGTTGGTGCTGGAACGGCCCTTGGTGGCCTCTCAGGTTGGCCTTGAGCTATAGGGAGGGTCCAGGCCTGGCCCTTCCAGTTCTAAATGGAGACGCCTCTGGCCAAGGGTCATAGGGCAAGCTAGAAATCCTCCCAAGTAGCTCATTTTTCCATGGCACTCTGATACCTCTCCTCCCCTCAGTCCTTCCCCTGGGAGTAGAAGGATGGTCTGATGACTAGTGTGGACCTGGGCAGCTCCCCTGGGTTCTCCAGGGTTCCATTTATCCCTTGGAGCTCCAAATCTAAGAGTGGAGGCTGGGGCTTTTTGGGGCAGCCCATCCTGGCCATGGGCCTGACTTGGGACCAGATTTGGAGAGGGCTCTGCCATGTAGGCACGTCTTATGGACTAGAGATAGAGCTGGGGGTGGTGGGGAACCTCTTCTGGGATACCACGTGCCACCACCTTTTTTTACTCACAGGGCCTGAAGAACAGTGTGGGGATGCCTGTGGCTGTCCAGTGTGTGGCCTTGCCATGGCAGGAAGAGCTCTGCCTCCGGTTCATGCGTGAAGTGGAAAGGGTGAGCCAGGAGGCCAGGATGTTGACCTCGAAGCCTCTTGGTCTCTCTGAGGGTTAAGCAGCCCCAAGTTGAGCCCACCCCACCAAGTTTTGCAGTGGCCCTCAGCCTTCAGTCTTCAGCTCCAGTCCATTTCTCAGGGACAAGCCCCATTTTCCCTTGCCTTTCTCCCTCCGCCAGTCCCCCATGAATTACAGACCAGAAATGGCCCCTGGTGGAGATGACTGGAAGATTCTGTGCTTAATTTTCACAATAATAATTCAAGGGAACAAGCTTTGAGTCCTCGTCATCATTAAGTCAGTGCTGATGGTGGGTCAGGGTGGGGAAGGAGCCTGCGTGGTCAAGCATTGGGTGGTGTCTGCAAGAAGCTTGGGCTGGGAAAGGAAGGGCTACAGGGCCTGGAGAACCCAGAGGGAAGTCGCCTGGCCTTCAGCTAAGGAATCAAGCAGCACTGAAGTGTCTGAGGTGTGCCAGGCATGGCACTGGACCTGAGAGACATTACATCAATGAAGGAAACCATCCTTTCCCTGTTAGAGCTTCTGTTCTATCAGGGTGATGCCTTGTGCCTATAAAAATGTCTCCAGAATAAATACACAGAATGTAAATAGAAGGGAGGGGAGGGCATTTGCTGTGGTGGGGGACAGGGGAAACCTGGAAAGACATCATGGACAAGGTGGTGCCTGAAGGAAGTGAGGGATTCCAGGAGGAAGGGCATTCCAAGTGTCCAGGTTGTCCCCTACAAAGTCTGGCTGGATGGTTGGGAAGGGAGTCTGATGAGGTTGGAAAGCTAAGAGGGCTCAGGTTGTGAAGGGCCTTAAAAGAGCTTGCTTGACACTGTTGGAAGTCAGAGGGCAACTGGCTAGCAACTTCCCTGCCCTACTGCTCATGCTAGCCATGCCTGCTGACACCTCAGGGTTGTAGGAGCCTGAGGAAGAGACCTTTTGCTAAGATCAAACACCTACTCTTGGGGAAGCACTCATTTTATAGCAGTCTGGCCAGAGTGCCACCCACCTGGGGACCCCCCTCCTTCCCATACATTTCTGGTTTTTCCACATTCCCTCTGCTGGTCCAAGCCCTGACTTTTACCCAGTGTCATCCTGGGTCTTGAGTTCAGGTTGAGCACTTCGTTTCCATCCTCAGCTGCTGTGGCCTCTCCCCCTTCACTCCACTCCTTCCACACAAGAGTATATCATAGGGCTATAGGACAAAGAGGAGAGCTGGTTGAAGCCCACCCCGACCCCCAGCACTCTCCCTCAGCCAGCCCCAGACCCAAGGCTGAGGGGAAGGAACAGAATTTTGAGCTGGGAGGGACTTTGGAAGTCATCTAGCCCAACCCTGCCATTTATTTTAGTAGTTCCATTTTTAATTTTAAATCAGCAAATAAGACAAGCACCACCTCTTCCAAGACAGAAAAAAAAGACTAAGAATTTCTTTCTGTTCTATATGTGAAAAAAGTTATCAATTGCCTTTTTCTTTCCTTGAGCAATGCTATCACTATCTCCTCTCAATGGGAAAAAATATTAATAGCATTTATATAATGCTTTGAGGTTTAAAATTTTTTTTTACCGATATTTTATCCTCACAACTACTCCAGGAGGAAGTGAGGGATTCCAGGAGGAAGAGCATTCTAGCCATCTGTTCTCCCCATTCTCTGGTCTTCTGGAATCCTGATTGATCATTTTGCCAAGGAGATCTTAAGACTTTCATTGTGCCTATTGTAGAAATTGTTCTGGCTGTGCTCACTTCCCTCTGCATATCTTATGCAGGTCTTTTTAGGTTTTTCTGAAACCATTTCTTTCATCATTCCTTAAAGCACAGTGGTATTCCATCACTTTCATAGCCATAACTTGCCCAACCAGCCTCCAATTGGGCTATCCCTTCAGTATCCACTTTTGTGACTACAAAAAGCTTCTGTAAACCTTTGTCCATGTTCTTTTTTTTTTTTTTAAATATTTTTAAACCCTTAACTTCTGTGTATTAGTTCCTTGGTGGAAGAGTGGTAAGGGTAGGCAATGGGGGTCAAGTGACTTGCCCAGGGTCACACAGCTGGGAAGTGTCTGAGGCCAGATTTGAACCTAGGACCTCCCGTCTCTAGGCCTGGCTCTCAATCCACTGAGCTATCCAGCTGCCCCCTGTCCATATTCTTTTGATAGCCCTTTGGGGTATAGACTTAGCACTCATGTTGAGTCAAAAGGTCCACATAGTTTAATAGCTTTGCTGGCATAATTCCAAACAGTTTTCCAGAATGGCTGGACCAGGGCAAAGCTCCACCAACAGGGCATAAAGCTATCTGTTTCTCAGAACTCCGTCAGCATTTGTTGTTTTCCTTCTTTTGGTCAAGCCTGCCAGTCTGTTGAGTGTGAGGTGATACATCAGAGGTGTTTAAATGTGCATTTCTCTAATTGTTAAGTAATGATTCTGAACATTTTTTTCATATGATTTGCTAGGTTGGATTTCTTCCTCCGCATGTTCATCTTTTGACCATTCATTTCTAGGGGAATGGTTTTTATTTTTGTAAATTTGAATCTGTTCCATATGTGTCTCCCCACCGCCATTTTCTATTCCTTTTACTTTTTTTTTTCAATTGCATGTAAAAACAGTTTTTTAACAACCGCTCTCTGACTTTTGCTATCCAAATATCCCTCCCTCCCTCTCTCCACTCCCACCTACCCAGACAATAAACAATTTGTTATAGGCTATTCTGGTGTTGATATGCAATGCAAAGTTCTGTATTCCTCTTGTCATGAAAGAGGACATGGCACATGTGTAAGAAAAACTCATGAGGGAAATAAGGCAAGAAATGGTATGGTTCAATCTGCATTCATACTCTAACTGTACCTTCTATGGCTGTGGATAGATTTTTCTTCATGAGTCCTTCGGGGTTATCTTGGATCCTAGGATTGCTGATCATAGTTTAATCTTTCACAATTGATCATCTTACAGCATTTCTGTTGTCAGATACAATGTTCTCCTGGGTCTGCTCACTTCACTTTGCATCAGTTCATACAAGTCTTTCCAAGTTTTTCTGAAATCATCCTGCTCATTATTTCTTATGACACAATAGTATTCTATTACAATGATCTACCACAGTTTGTTCAGCCATTCTCCAACTGATAGACATCGCTTCAGTTTCCATTTTTTGCCACCGCAAAGAAGGCTGCTATAAATATTTCTGTACATATAGATCCTTTCCCCTTAGCTATGATCTCTTTGGGATATAGACCCTGTAGTGGTATTGCTGGGTCAAAGGGTATGTACAGTTATATAGCCCTTTGGGCATGCTTCCAAATTGCTCTCCAGAATAATTATAACAGTTCACAGCTCCATCAACAGTGTATTAGTATTCCAATTTCCCCACTTCCCCCCAGCATTTATCATTTACCATTTTCCTTTTTTTGTCATATTAGCCAATCTAATAGGTATGAGTTGGTATCTTAGAGTTGTTCTAGTTTACATTTCTCTAATGAATAGTAATTTGGAGCATTTTTTCATATAACTATTTTTTATTTCATTTGAGAACTGCCTGTTCATATCCTTTGATCATATATCAATTGGGGAATGACTTGTATTCTTATAAAATCACCTTAGTTCCTTATATTGAGAAATGTGGCCTTTGTCAGAGATACTTGCTATAAAAGATTCTGCCCAATTATTTGTTCCTCTTCTAATATTGATTGAATTGCTTTTGCTTGTACAAACCTCTTTTAAAATTTTTAAAATTTTTTATTATATTTTTCAATATTTTCCCATGTTTACATGATTCATTTTCTTTCCATCTCCTCTTCCCTCCCTGCCTCCCAGAGCTGACAAGCAATTCCACTGAGTTTGTACAAACCCTTTTAAATGTAATATAATCAGAATTATCCTTTTACTTCTTGTAATGTTCTTTATGTCTTGTTTGTCCATAAATTCTTCCCTTAACCAGGTAAACTCTTCTGAGTTCCTCTAATTTGTTTGTGGTGTCATTCTTTATTTCAAGATCATGTATCCATTTTAATTTATCTTAGTATATGGTGTTATGATAATTAGATTAAGTGTACACTGCCCATCTTTAGATTTAATCACCAAAGGTGAGAGCACCTTCCAATTCTGGGAGGTCCTAACCCACGTGTGCTAGAGTGAGTAACGAATCAGAATGAGAAAGCATCTATTGTGGTTGGACATGTAGGCTAAGGGAAGGCACTGGAAGTGACATATATGTGACCCTTTCCAAAGAGGAGGGGGATGAGGCTGCGACTGGTGTGGTGAAGGAGACCTGAGGGAGCTTCGCTGGTTTGTAACTGAGACTGTTCCACGTGGTGAGTTTAAAGACTGAATCTTCCTGAACTTCTATTGGGAAACTTCCTTCTATAGACTCTGAGTGGAGTTTGCTCCATTCACCTCCGGGCCTCAGGCCCTTTAACCCTTGGCTGAGGGTTAAGATCTACCTGGACTAATTAGTGAGATAGAGTCTTATTTTTTTCCTCTCTCTTCTCTCATGTAAATAAATTTACATAAAAGTCTATTTTGATTTGAGATTATTCTTAATTGAGGATTGATAATAGTTCAATCCTCTGGTGACCACCTTTAATATATTGAACCCACAAAACCCCCTTTTCTCCCTTACAGTGTAAGATGTTGGTGTTTGCCTAGCTTCTGTCATACTATTTTCAATTTTCTGTCAGTTTTTGTCAAATAGTGCATTATGTAAGGAGCAACCAGGCCAGCAGGTTGGTAAAGTCTGCAAAACTCTCAATCTCCAGTAGGGGACAGGTGCTTCAAAGGCCAGTAACTGTTAGCTTTCTCCACCAAGATGGGAGGTCTAGTTGTTCCTTACTGGAGGGAGATAGGTCTGAGAGGATTGGATTTATTTCTTCCCCAACTTGATGGAGTAGTTGAGAAAGGAAGTATCCCTACAAGGAGGGATGTTTCTGACTGACAGGTGAAGTTCACACACAAGGACAAGTGATAAAATCAACAAGGCCCACATTACTGATCTTCTCTTCTGTCAGTCTTTGATGGAATGGAGAATTCTCTGAGTGAAGATGTTATAGCTTTTCTCAACTGAAGACATGAAGGCTACTTGAACTATATAAGTAACTACTTTAATAACTAAGGGAAATAGATGGGGGGAAGGAATGATGGTAAGGATATTGGGAAAAGGAGATCTCCACAGCTAATCAAGTTGAGCTTGAGGCTGGCCTCACACTGGTAGGGTCAGGCCCCCTTTCACAGTTCTTCCTCTCCTCTATCTGTAGTACTAAGATCTAACTAACAAATTATATAGTAAGCTTCAGCTGAAATATAGCTATTGTTGATTGGAGGTCAGAAGAAATATTGGTAATGGTCCCAATAAACTGCTTGCAAGGTCTTTTTAGAAGTATCAGTAATCTGTGAGAATGTGGGTAAATCAAGACTGATTGGCAAATAAGGTTTGCAGTGTAATTGCTCAAGGCTCAACTGGTAAGAGGAATTGCTAAGGCCTAGGAGTCTGGTCTTAACCACCCTCCACCCTAGCCCCACTAAAACCCAGTCAGTCTCTGAGCTTGGGGTACCCCTTTATATATCCTCATTCCAACTGTCCTTAACTGCCCTTGGCATCATGGGGTTCCATGGATTGCACCCCACTTGGGATTCTTAGATTACAATTGTAAGAATTTAAAATTTAGGTTTTATGCTAAATGTGAGAATTCTAAAGTAATATTTGTGGTCGCTGATTTAAAAATATTACAGTTAAAGTTAAAGTGACCTTTAACACCTTTATTTTACAAAGAGGTAGAAAGAGTGAAAGTGGGAAAATGTAGATAAAGAGACAGAAAGTACTGCCTAGTAACAAAATACCCTAAATTTAATTCTAATGCCTCCAGACTGCAAATACTAATCTGAAAGCAGATCTCACCAGAATCCAAAGTCCTAATTAGGAAGCCTAAATCTGAAGAGCCAGAACTCACACTGAAGGGAGTGTCCTATCAAAGCACCAATAGCAGAGAGGGTCTCCTCATCCAAGAGCCAAGGAAGGAATCACTCCACTCACCACTCCAAGCCAACACAGGAACCGGGAAACAGGCTCCTCCTCCTCCTCTAGTCCAGCTCATCAATGCACTGAATCCTTGAGCTGGCCTTTTAAAGCAGTTTTCTCCATGTCACTTCCTCTCACTCCCCTACTTTACTGGAACCAATTGCAGTCTTTCAATTTGCCTATGGAGTTGTCACCCACTCTAGCAAGTGACTTGTAAATTCTCATACTTAGTGACTGGTAAGGTACTAAGTTGGGGTCCTTAAGTTTTTGATTGATTAATTTAAAAGTTGCTGATTGATAGACAAAGAGAGTTTGATTCACTCTTCACAGCATTCTTCTAAAAGATTGCATCTTTTAGTTTATCAAATACTAGGTTACTATGGTCATTTACTAGTGTGTGTTGATTATCTAATCTATTCCATTAGTCCACTACTCTACTTCTTATCCAATACCAGATTATTTTGATGATTACTGCTTTATAATACAGTTTGAGATCTGATACAGGTAGGCCTCCTTCCTTCTTTTTTTTTTTTAATTTAATTCCCTTAGTATTCTTGACCTTGACTAATTTAAGAATTTTTTTTTTTAGTTCTATGAAATAATTTTTGGGAAGTTCGATTGATATGGCATTGAATAGATAAATTAATTTAGGCAGAATTATTATTTTTTATTATATTGACTCAGCCTATCCATGAACAATGAATATTTTTCCAGTTGCTTAGATCTGACTGTATTTGTGTGTAGAGTTTTGTAATTATGGTCATATAGTTGCTTGTTTTGTTTTGGTAAGTATGCTCCCAGGCATTTTATGTTGTTTTTAGTTATTCTGAAAGCATTTCTCTTTTATCTCTAGCTGTTGGATGTTGTTGGTAGTATATAGAAATGCTGATGATTTATGTGGGTTTTTTTATCCTGCAATTTTGCTAAAATTTCGATTAATTTTTTAGTTGATTCTCTGGGGTTCTTTAAATATACCATTATATCATTTGCAAAGAGCAATAACTTTGTTTCCTCATTGCCCATTCTAATTCTCTCAATTTCTTTTTCTTCTCTTATTGCTATAGATAGCATTTTGAGTACAGTACTAAATAGCAGTGGTAATAATGGGCATCCTTGTTCCACCCTTAATCTTATTGGGAAGGCTTTCAGCTTATCTCTGTTATAGATAATGCTTGCCAGTGGTTTAAGATAGAGGCCATTTATCATTTTAAGGAAAGCTCCATTTGTTCCAATATTTTTTTTTTATAAGGAATGGGTGTTGTATTTTGTCAAAGGCATTTTCTGTATCTATTGAGATAATCATATATTTTCTATTGGTTTTGTTAGTAAGGTCGACTATAATGACAGTATTCCTAATATTGAACTTTCCTTGCATTCTTGGTACAAAACTCACCTGGTCATACTGTATGATCCTTGTAATATTTTGTTGTAATCTCCTTGCTAGTATTTTATTTAAGATTTTTACATTAATATTCATGAGAAAGATATATCTGTAGTTTTCTTTCTCTGTTTTTTCTTTTCCTGGTTTAGGTTATCAGCACCATAGTTTGTCATAAAAGGAATTTGGTAGAATTCCTTCATCTATTTTTCAAAATAGTTTATATAGTATTAGAGTTAATTGTTCTTTGAATGTTTGGTGGAATTCACTTGTGAATCCTTCTGGACCTGGACATTTTTTTCTTAGGGAATTCATTGATACTTTGTTCAATTTCTTTTTCTGAAATGGGGTTGCTTAAATATTTTATTTCCTCTTTTATTAATTTAGGTAATTTTTATATTTCTTAAAATATTCATCTCTTCCTCTTAGATTGTCAGATTTATTTGCATGTAGTTGGGCAGTTTAAGTCTTAATAATTGGTTAATTTCTTCTTCATTGGGGTGTGAATTCAAATTTTTTTCATTTTTGATACTGGTGATTTGATTTTCTTCATAATTTTAAAAATCAGATTAATCAGTGGTTCATCTATTTAATATGTTTTTCATAAACACAGCTCTTTGTCTTATTTGTTAGTTCAATGGTTTTTTTACTTTCAATTTTTATTAATCTCTTCTTTGATTTTTAGGATTTCTAATTTGGTATTTAATTGGGGATTTTTAACTTGTTCTTTTTCTTTTTGTTGTTGCTGTTGTTGTTATTGCATGCCCAATGATCTGCTCTTTCTCTATTTTACTTATACAAATATTTAGAGATATACATTTATTGACTATTTCTATAAGTTGTTCTTTGACCCACTCATTCTTTAGCTTCCAATTAATTTTTGGTCTTTCTTTTTACTGTCCTGTGTTGAATGTAATTTTTATTACATTATGGTCTGAAAAGGGTGCATTTAATATTTCTACTTTTCTACACTTGGTTGTGATACTTTTGTGCCCTATTTTATGATAAATTTTTGTGAGAATGTTATAAAAGCCACATTCCTTTCTATTCCCATTCAGTTTTCTCCAGAGGTTTGTCATATCAAACTTTTCTAAAGTTTTATTTACCTCAATTTTAAAAATTTTTTTGTTTGGATTCATCGACTTCTGAGAGGGAAAGATTTAAATCCCCTAGTAATATAACAATGTCAATTTCCTCCTGTAACTCAAGTAGTTCCTCCTTTAGGAATCAGGATGCTATGCCATTTGGTGCCTATGTGATGAGTATTAATATTATCTATGGCAGTGATTCCCAAAGTGGGTGCCACTGCCCTCTTGTGGGTGCTGCAGCAATCCAGGGAGGCAGTGGTGGCCACAGGTGCATTTATCTTTCCTATTAAGTGCTATTAAAATAAAAACATTTAATTTCCAGGGGCGCTAAGTAATATTTTTTCTGAAAAGGGGATGGTAGGTCAAAAAAGTTTGGGAACCACTGGTCTAGAGCCTTTCTCACTTATTGGAGGTTGTCATGTGAAGGAGGGATTAGATTTGCTGTTTGGTCACAGAGGGCAAAACCAGGGCAATGGATAGAAGTCACAAAGAAGGAAATCTAGGTTTGAAATAATGAAGAACTATTCCTCAATTAAAATGTCTTAACAGTGAAATGGGGTCCCTTGAAAGTTGGTCCAACAGAGGTTCAGTAACCATTGGTTAGGTACATGGAAGGTAGGAAGAAAGGAAGGGAGAGGGAGAAGGAGAGAGACAGACAGACAGACAGAGAGGAGAGAGGAAACATCCATTAATTAAGTTGACTATTCTGTGCCAGGCACAGTGCTAAGTAAATATTACAAGTATTATTGCACTTCATCCTCACAGTGATGGGAAGTGAGTGCTATTATTATCCTCATTTTATAATTGAGAAAACTGAGGTAAAAAGAGATCAAGTGAGTTGCCCAGCAGAAAGTGTCTGAGATGGTATTTGAACTCAGATCTTCCTGAGTCCAGACTCAGAATTCTATCCACTATGCCATCTTTCTTTCATGCTGTGTTGCACTAGATCCTGCTGAGGTCTCTTCCAATTTAGGCATTCTCTAATTCTGTGTGATTTGAGATGACCATTTGTTAGAGATAGGATTCTTTGCCAAGTGCCAGTTGAACTAAATACCACTGAGATTTCCAACTCAGAGATCCTGACAGATGATTCTGGCTCACAGGATTTGTCTTCATTGAAGCTCTTGCCCTTGTACTTGAGGACTTCAGCATGTATGTTGATTCCCCACAGCTATCATGGTCTTATAGAATCATAGGATTTCAGAGCTGGAAGGGACTCAGAGGCATCTAGACCAATCCCTCTAAACCAGTGATGGTCAAACTTTTTAAAGAGGGGGCCAAAGGAAAGGAAATGCTCATCTATCAGTCTGTTTCTAAGGCAACTCTTTAGAAGTTTCATTGTATTTCATTATATCCTACTCATTGTATTTGTCAGATTAGGAATAATGTTGCCAGGCAGTATAGAACATTTCAGGGGGCTGCAACTAGCCCATGGGCCATAGTTTGCCCATCACTGCTCTAAACCCTCAGTTCATCACTCTCCTCAGCATCCATCTTGGCTATTCATAAGGAGAGTCATACCCCAAGGCTCACCATTACCCATAACTTTGCATAATCTCTCTAATCATAATTTAAGGTTTATGTCCCACTCCAATTGCATTTGCAGGTCCTTATACATATGAAAAGACTATTCATTATCCCAATGAATTAACTTGCATAACCTAGCCTGTACCTTCTTTTCCCTACCCAGAGAGGAGAGATTTAGTTTTAAAACTGAGAAAGCCTGAACCCCAGAATTGCTTGGGGACTATTGGGCAAGTGATCATTGTGTGCTTCTATTCTGTCCCATAGAGAGGAAGATTTGGGAAACCATAGTTGTCCAGTAAGATCTATTTGGGTGCATTTGGGCAGAAACCATGCAGAAAGAGCACCCAGATCTTTATGAGACTTGAGAAAGACACACAGCTGGAGAAGGAGAGAATGAAAGACCCTTCACAGGGAATAACCTCGACATATGTTTAGGCAGAAGCAACTTCCAATAAAGAATGGGCCAGGATTCTGGAAGCAAAGCTATTTGGATTGATTCAGTATGAAGAGTGTTAAAACAAAAACTGCAGGGGGCCGACTAGGTGGTTTAGTGGACTGAGTATTAGGCCTAATAAACAGGATGTTCTGGGTTCAAATCAAGTCTCAGACACTTCCTAGCTATTGGACCCTGAACAAGTCACTTATACAGGACCTAGAAGATTCTACATTGAAAGACCAGAAGGCATGGAATACAATATTCCAAAAGGCAAAGGATCTAGAATTACAACCTACCCTGTGAAACTAAGCTTAATCTTCCAGAAGAAAAAAATTGGTATTTGATGAAATAGAGGACTTCCAGATGTTCCTAATGAAAAGATCAAAGTTGAAAAGAAAGTCCAAGGATCAAATTCAACACAGAAGCATAAAAAGGTAAATAGAAAAGTGAAAACTTAAGGGATTCAATAAGGTTAAACTGATTATATATTTTCACTGAAAGTAATAATTAAGATACTTAATATATCTATGATACTAGAGATATTTTGGGGTACTTAACCCAAGGTACTTAAGATACTTGAGAACTTTATCCCTATTTGGACAGAGAAGAGTATACATAGATAGATGAAAGGGATCAAGTTGAATAGGATAGAAGGATATCTTATAGATAGACAGACAGACAGATATAACATACACACAGAAGATAAGAAGGAGGAAGGGAGAAGAAAAAAAGGAGAGCTAGAAGGGGGTAAATGATCTTATATGAAGACGCATATGAGTCAATACAACTGAAAAAGGGGGTAGGTTAGAAAGCAATACATGAACCTTATTCTCATCAGAATTGGTTCAAAACAGGAATAACACCTGCAGACAGTTGGCTATAGAAACTTAACTGACAAGGTAGTAGTTGGGAGGGGGGAATAAGAGAAGTAGAGAGGTAGACAAGAGAGAGGGTGAATTGGGGGAGGCATTGGTCAGACACAAAATATCTGTGAGCAGTGAAAAGCTGATGAGAGAGAGAGAAGAATAAAAAGGGAGGAAATGAGGAGAATAACACAGTTAGTAATTATAACTGTGAATGTAAATGGGATGAATATACCCAAAAAATGGAAGAGGATAGCAGGGTGGATTAAAAACCAGAACCCCACGATATGATATGCTGTCTACAAGAAACATATTTAAACCAGGGAGGCACACACAGAGTAAAGTTAAGGGGCTGGAGCAGAATTTATTATGCTTCACCTAACGTAAAAAACAAAACAAGAGTAGCAATCATGATCTCAGACAAAGCAAAAATAAAAACTGATCTAATTAAAAGAGATAAGGAAGGAAATTTTGTATGATAAAAGATACCATAGACCAATGGTTCCCAAACTTTTTTGGCCTATTGCCCCCTTTCCAGAAAAAATATTATTTAGTGCCCCTGGAAATTAATTTAAAAAAATCTTAATAGCAATTAATAGGAAAGATAAATGCACCTGTGGCCATCACTGCCCCTCCCTGGATCGCTGCAGCACCCACCAGGGGGCGGTGGTGCCCACTTTGGGAATCACTGCCCTAGTGCAAATATTAATAATATGGAAATACGTCTGGATCAATAACACATGTAAAACCCAGTGGAATTGATCGTTGGCTACAGGAGGGGGGTGGGAGGAGAGGAGGAAAAAAACATGAATCTTGTAACCATGGAAAAACATTCTAAACTAATTAATTAAATAAATAAATGGACTTTGAAAAAATTTAAGTCTCACTCAGTACTCTGAGTACTTCATCTTTCTATTAGAACGTAGGTTAACATTATTAGTCATGAGTTCTCTGGAATCATGGTTAGTTATTATGCTGATATGAGTCCCAAATTCTTTCAAAATTGTCTTTAACACACTGTTGTCATTGTGTAAATTTTTCTGCTCACTTCACTATGCATCAGTTCATATAAGTCTCTCCAGATTTCTCGGAGACTATCCACTTCTTCAGTTCTTATAGAACATTAGGATTCCATCACATTTATATACTGTAACCTTTTAATCCATTTTCCAATTATTAGACATCTCTGATTTCTATTCTATTCAAAAAGAGCAACAAATCTTTTTGTAATTCTTTTTTAAAAAATTAAATGTATTCATTTATTTCAAAAATTTTATTTAATTAATTAATTTAGAATATTTGCCCATGGTTACATGGTTCATGTTCTTTCCCTCCCCTCCAACTGCCCCTCCCCCCATAGCCAATGTGCAATTCCATTGGGTTTTACATGTAGCACTGATCAAGACATATTTCCATATTCTTGATATTTGCACTAGGGTGATAATTTAGTCTATATCCCCAATCATATCCCCATCAACCAATGTGTTCAAGCAGTTGTTTTTCTTCTGTGTTTCTACTCCCAGAGTTCTTCCTTTGAATGTGGGTAGCATTCTTTCTCATAATTCCCTCAGAACTGTCCTGGATCATTGCATTGCTGCTAGTACAGAAATCCATTACATTCTATTTTACCACAGTGTATCAGTCTCTGTGTATAATGTTCTCCTGGTTCTGCTCCTTTCACTCTGCATCAATTCCTGGAGGTCATTTCAGTTAGCATGGAATTCATTCGGTTCATTATTCCTTTGAGCCCAATAGTATTCTACCACCAACAGATACCACAATTTGTTCAGCCATTTCCCAATTGAAGGACATCTCCTCATTTTCCAATTTTTTGCCACCACAAAGAGTATGGCTATAAACATTTTTGTACAAGTCTTTTTTCCTATGATCTCTTTGGGGTATAAACCCAGTAGTGGTATGGCTGGGCCAAAAGGCAGACAGTCTTTTAAAGCCCTTTGGGCATAGTTCCAAATTGCCATCCAGAATGGTTGGATCAATTCACAACTCCACCAGCAAATGCATTAATGTCCCAATTTTGCCACATCCCCTCCAATATTTATTACTTTCCTTTGCTGTCATGTTAGCTAATCTGCTAGGTGTGAGGTGGTACCTCAGAGTTGTTTTGATTTGCATTTCTCTAATTATAAGAGATTTAGGACACTTTTTCATGTGTTTATTGAGAGTTTTGATTTCTTTATCTGAAAATTACCTATTCATGTCCCTTGCCTATTTATCAATTGGGGAATGGCTTGATTTTTTGTACAATTGATTTAGATCCTTATATATTTGAGTAATTAGACCTTTGGCAGAGTTTTTTTTGTAATAAAGATTTTCCCCCATTGTTGCTTCCCTTCTAATTTTGGTTGCATTGGTTTTGTTTGTGCAAAAACCTTTTAATTTAATGTAATCAAAATTATTTATTTTACATTTTGTAATTTTTTCTAACACTTGCTTGGTCTTAAACTCTTTCCTTTCCCAAAGATCTGACAAATATACTATTCTGTGTTTACCTAATTTACTTATAGTTTCCTTCTTTATATTCAAGCTATTCACCCATTCTGAATTTATCTTGGTGTTTTGTGAGATGTTGATCTAGACCCAATCTCTCCCATACTGTTTTCCAATTTTCCCAGCAGTTTTTGTCAAATAGTGGATTTTTATCCCAAAAGCTGGGCTCTTTGGGTTTGTCATAGACTGTCTTGCTGAGGTAACTTACCCCAAGTCTATTCCACTGATCCTCCCTTCTGTCTCTTAGCCAGTACCATATTGTTTCGATGACCACTGCTTTATAGTACAGTTTAAGATCTGGTACTGCCAAGCCACCTTCTTTCACATTTTTTCCCATTATTCCCTTGATAGTCTTGATATTTTGTTCTTCCAAATGAACTTTGTTGTAGTTTTTTCTAATTCAATAAAAAAGTTTCTTGGTAGTTTGATAGATATGGCAATAAATAAGGAAATGAATATGGGTAGGATGGTGGTCATTTTTATTATGTTAGTTCATCCTACCCATGAGCAGTTAATGTTTTTTCCAATCATTTAGACCTAGTTTTAATTGCGTGGAAAGTGTTTTGTAGTTGTGTTTGTATAATTCCTGTGTTTGTCTTGGCAAATAGATTCCCAAGTATTTTATATTGTCTAAGGTGATTTTAAATGGAATTTCTCTTTCTAACTCTTGTTGCTGAGATGTGTTGGAAATATATATATAAATGCTGATGATTTTTAACATTTTTGGCTGAGCCATAAGGGACAAAGACCTGAAGGGTATAGGAATTTATAATGACTTCCTGGGACAAGATGAATACCACTTTGAGTGACAAGACCGTCATTTGGAGATCTTGGAATGTACCCAGGTGCCATGAGCCCAGGGCCAAAAGTCAGCTGGAGCCAACCCTATAAATATCCATCATGCACAGCACACAGCAGCTCAGTCTGGAGCAGGTTTGGGATGTGGGAGGTTCAAGAGAGGGAGGGTAGGTCCTATATCTGCAATTCAGCTGCCTTACCTAAGAGAGCTAGAGAGCTATTATAACCATCATCAATAGAGCTGTGAGAGAGCAACATCACTGTCATTCAAGAAGAACATCAACAGCCTTCCCTAATCTTTGGCTTAGCTCTGGCCAAGTCAAGCCAGAGTTAGTGAGAGGATGAAGAACTTCCAGTCTTTACCTGATCTCGCAATCTCTATAGCTTTGATCATTTATACAGACAACTAGCAATAGGATTCCCAAATCCTCCATCCTTTCCTTTGTTCCTAACCCTGTGAAGCCAGAATTAAATATAGTTGTTTGTTACAAAGCCAAAGATTGAAGTACCTTTCCTGAGAAGCCCTTGGGAAGGGGTAGACAGTCATGCAGTCAGATCCACAGCATTATCCAATCAGTGCACCAATAGCCCATATCAATATTCATTCCAACCCCAGGTTGAGGAACTAGAGAAGATGACTACACATACAACTTCTCAGTGGCTCCCTGCCTGGGCAGCGAGCAAAAGGAAATAGCTGACAGGCTTAGTCCAGCAAAGCCTGTCAGGTGGGGAGAGGCATAACCCTTCTGCTAGCAGCACCCACACAGAAGTCTGTGGGTGAGAGTGTGTGTCCTCTCTCTCCCCCAATTAATTAATCATTCCTTTTTTTAAACACCAAGTATTTTATATTGTCTAGGGTGATTTTAAATGAAATTTCTCTTTCTAACTCTTGTTGCTGAGATGTGTTGGAAATATATAGAAATGCTGATGATTTATGGGCATTTATTTTTTATCCTGCAACTTTGCTAAAGTTGTTGATTATTTCCACTAGCTTTTTAGTTGATTCTCTGGAATTCTTTAAGTAGACCATCATATCACCTGCAAAGAGTGATAGCTTGGTCTCCTCATTGCCTATTTTGATACCTTCAATTTCTTTTTCTTCTCTAATTGCTACTGCTAGTGTTTCTAGTATAATGTTAAATAATAGAGGTGATAATGGGCATCCTTGTTTCATGCCTGATCTTATTGGGAAGGCTTCTAATTTATCCCCATTGCAGATGATGCTTGTTGATGATTTTAGATATATACTGTTTATTATTTTTAGGAAAGGCCCTTCTATTCCTATACTTCTAGTGTTTTCAATAGGAATGGGTATTCTTATGGGGAAAACCAGGGAAGTTAACTTTAATATTATATGTGGGTTCAGAAGGGTGTGTAGGAGACAGGAATGACAAAAGGTGGAGACTTAACAAGTTAGGGAGACTGGATTTAACTGCTAGGGAAAATGTCTGTTGACAGAAGTGACAATTAGGCCTAACTGTCACCTTGCATCATCTAGACAAGGGGCCTGTGGAAACTAGCAAGCAAATGATAAGAGTTTGTAACAAATTTAATTAAGGGAACTATGGTCTAAAGCAGTGGTTCCCAAACTTTTTTGGCCTACCGCCCCCTTTCCAGAAAAAATATTACTTAGCATCCTCTGGAAATTATGAAACTATTTATTGAACTCAGAAGAGAATGTAATACAAAAAAAGTGTGGCCAACACCACCCTCCTGGATTGCTGCAGCACCCACCAGGGGGCAGTAGTGCTCACTTTGGGAATCACTGGTCTAAAGAATGGGAGTAGGGGTTTCTACACTTCCAGACTATGGGCAAATCACAGGGTCAGGGGAGGGACTTATCTACACTGAACTGAGACCTAAGCAAGACAGGGCCCAGAGAATAACAGGACTGAAGTGGGTATCCTCACAGCAGAGTCCTGACACACTCCAGCGATGTTGCAGCTCTTCCAGGACCATTAGCTGTACTCTTTCAGGTGGGTAGATTCTGGGAGCTAACCCAGCCCAAGTTAACCTGTAACTCAGGTTGGGATTAATAGTCTCTACCAAAAATCTCCCACAAATAGATGACAGTTTTCCTTCAGGATCCCAGGGAATCAGGGTACAAACTCCACTTCCTCTAGAGTCTATCTCAGAGAGAGCCACACTTCCTGCTTCCCCATTCCATTTAGAATTCTCTAGCCCTTCCTGTTAGGTCTCCTAAATAATAATTAAATAATCTTCCTCACAACAGTATTATATTTTGTCAAAGACTTTTTCTATGTCTATTGAGATAATTATGTGATTTTTGTTGGTTTGCTTGTTGATATAGTCAATTATGTGAATGGTTTTCCTAATATTGAACCATCCTTGCATTCCTGGTATAAATCCCACCTGATCATAATGAATAACCCTTGTGATCACTTGCTAGAGTCTTTTTGCTAGTATTCTATTTAAGATTTTTGCATCTATGTTCATTAAAGAGATTGGTCTGTAGTTTTCTTTCTCTGTTTTTGATCTAACTGGCTTTAGAATCAGTACCATATTTGTGTCATAAAAGGAATTTGGTAGAACTACTTCTTTGCTTATTATGTCAAATAGTTTGTATAGTATTGGGATTTGTTGTTCTTTGAATGTTTGATAGAATTTACTTGTGAATCCATCTGGTCCTGGGGATTTTTTCTTAGGGAGTTCTTTGATGGCTTAAATTTCTTTTTCTGAGTTGGGATTATTTAAGTATTCTATTTCTTCTGTTAATCTAGGCAATTTATATTTTTGTAAATATTCATCCATATCACCTAGATTGTCATATTTATTGCCATATAGTTGGATAAAATAGTTTTTAATGATTGCCTTGATTTCCTCTTCAGGAGAGGTAAAGTCTCCCTTTTCATCTTTGATACTGTTAATTTGGTTTCTTCTTTCCTTTTTTTTTTATTAGATTGACCAGTACTTTGTCTATTTTATTTGTTTTTTTCAAAGTACCAGTTTCTAGTCTTATTTATTAATTCAATTGTTCTTTTCCTTTCAATTTTATTAATTTCTCCTTTAATTTTTAGGATCTCTAATTTAGTTTTCATCTGGAGATTTTTAATTTGTTTGCTTTCTAGTTTTTCGATTTGCATGCCCACTTCATTGACCTCTACCCTCCCTAATTTGTTAATATGTGCACTCAAGGATATAAATTTCCCCCTGAGTATTGCTTTGGCTGCATCTCATAGATTTTGGTAGGATGTCTCATCATTGTCATTCTCTTCAGTGAATTTATTAATTGTTTCTAGGATTTGTTCTTTAACTAATTTTGGAGAATTATATTATTTAATTTCCAATTAATTTTTGATTTGCCTACCCATGTACCCTTACTAATTATTATTTTTATTGCATTATGATCTGAAAAGGTTGCATTATGATCTGAAAAGGTTATTATTTCTGCTCTTTTGCATTTGTTTGCCATGTTTCTGTGCACTAGTACATGGTCAATCTTTGTGAATGTAACATGTGCTGCTGAAAAGAAGATATATTCCTTTTTGTCCCTATTTATTTATTTATTTATTTATTTATTTTTTT
>NC_058133.1:32192801-32233014 GCF_016433145.1 Gracilinanus agilis | reverse complement strand
CTTTAGACTTTTAAATATATATATATATATATATATTTTTAGACCCTTATCTTCCATTTTAGAATTAATACTGTGTATTGGTTCTAAGGCAGAAGAACAGTAAGGGCTAGGCAATGGGGGTTAAGTGACTTGCACGAGGTGACACAGCTGGGAAGTGTTTGAGGCCAGATTTGAAAATAGGACCTCCTGTCTCTAGGTCTGGCTCTCTATCCACTGAGCCACCCACTGCCCCCTAAAAAATATTTCTTGATGGCTCATGGAATTGTTAATTTCTATTTGTTCTGGAAGTTATTTTCTTAGTCTTTCTGTGCTAAAATTTTCATTCCCTTTCCAATTCTTTCTTTCATAGCTCTCACTTTTTTTTTATTTCTAAAAATTGTATTCCAAATTTTACAAAACCAAATAAAGCAAGCATTTCCACATACGAAGAAAAAGATTGTTCATAAATGAAATCACAAATCTCTTATATGTTTAACTTACTTTTCTTCATGTCTACATCATTTCTTTCCTAGTTTTTTTCTTCTAGCACTCTTGTTTAATTTATACAAATGTTTTAAAATGCTTTCTTCATTTCCTTCAAGAATTCTAGCTGAATTTGTACCCACCTTGTGTTTTCCTCTGAGGCTTTGTTTGTAGATGTTTTGAAATAATTCTCTTTTTCCAAGTTTGTGGCTTCAGCATATAATAGCTTTTTATAGTGAGGTTATTCTTTTTTGTTTTCTCATTTTTGTTTGCTCAGTTTATTTTTTCATTTGTTGTAGGTGGTGGGGGCTTAGTGGGATGTGAAGAAAGCTCTGTAGAGAATGAGGAGGGAGAATATTCTAGGTTTGGAGGACAGTCCATGAAAATACTTGGAGTCAAGAGATGGGATTTCTTATTTGAGGAATAACAAGGAGGCCAGTGTCCCTGAATCCCAGAGTACATGGGGGAAAGTAAGATATAAGAAAACTAAAAAGACAGGAAGGGACCAAGTTACAAAGAGCTTTAAAGGTCAAACAGGGGAATTGATATTTGATCCTGGAGGTCATAGGGGAGCCACTGGATTTTGCTGAGTAAGAAAATATCCAGTTGGGAGAATCCAACAACAAAATGGCAGAAAGGAATTGCAAGTGACTATAACAAAAAGAAACTTTTAAGAACTTTCCAAAAGAAATTTGATTGTAATGGTACTGTGATCAAACATCCTGAATATGGTGAGATTACCCAGGTTTATTCCAGAAAAACATTTCCCTGGGAATGGGAAACCGTACTTTAGGAAGACTGTTTTGGCAGCTGAATGGAGGATGAACTGGAATGAGGAGAGATGTGGGGCAGGGAAGTTCACCAGCAGATCATTTCAATAGTCTAGATATGAGGGGTTGATGTCCTTTACCAGGGTAGTAGCCATGTTAGAAATGGAATATTGAGAAATATTGCAAAGGTAGAATCAGCGCGACTTCACAACAGATTGGATATGGGGGTGGTAGTGAAAAAAGAGTGAACAGTGGAGGACGACTCCTAGGTTGAGAGCATGGGTGACTGAGAAGCTATATGATAATGCCCTGGACAATAATAGGAGAGATAGGAAGAGGGGATGTATGTATAAGCTGTCATATAAATGGCATCCTAGGTCATTGCCCAGCTTCACCAACACTCTAATTTTCATTCTTGAATTAGGGCAAATTCTCCATCTCCCTCCCTTCTTCCCGACACCTGAAAAGAATACCTCCTACTCATTCACCACTGGAGTGGAGAAGATAATGAGTCCGGCGTTGGATGTGTTGAGTTCTCACTGGTCCTTTTACATGACAGCTCTCCCCTGTTCATGCCTGCCCCCCATTCCTGAAATGCTCTCTCTCTTCACCTACCCTCCTTGAAATACCTGGCTTCCTTCTAAGCTGCATCATCCAAGAAAGGGAGGAGGGTAGGATGAGGTGTAGTTTCATCCTCAGGGAAATGAGGGTGGAGGAGGTAGTGGTTTGGAGAAGGGTAATCCCCTCATTTGACGACATATGCAAAGATGGGGTGCTGGCTTGGACTGACTGGCATCAGGGCATCAGGGTGGTGTACATCTCTTGCAGAGGTGGCTTTATTGAATCCAGACTAGTTCCTTTCCTTTGAAATTCTTCATTAAATCTTTCAGACCCCCATCCCCTAAAACCCAGACTACTCCCTCTTTCCACTTGAACCCCAAGTAGGCTATCATATCATAGGGAAGTAGAAACACATAAAACCTTCCCAGGGAAAGTATTATCCGTGATCCTCAAGAGTAGGGACTGTTTCATTTTTCTGTTTGTATCTCTAGTACCTGGTACATAGTAGGTGCTAAATAACTATTTCTTGAATGGGATAGAATTGAATTTAATTGGAAGGAATTTAAAGGAGTCAGGAGGCAGGCTCAAGATGGCCAATCAAGAGTTGAGCAGGAAGCATTGCAAATGAGCTCCTGTCCATAAACTCCTCTATATAGATCTAAAATATGCCCCAGACCAAATCCTCATGGGGAGCTAGAAGAAGTCATAGTGAGTCATTGGTCCTGTCCAGCTGAGCATAGCGAAAAAGCTGGGGAGGTCTGTGGACTGGGAACTAAGCTGAGAACCATGTATGAGAGCACTCCAGTGCATTCCTATGCTCCAGGGCAAGAGAAAGTCTCAGACCCATACTGAGGCATCTGTAGACCCAGACTAGGGCACTGTGATCAGGACAGGTTCGAGCTGGTAGCTTTGTTGCCCGCTCTCCAGTTCTGAATCACAGATCCAAGGCTAAATGAAATGGGGATCTATGGATGGGGGTGACATTCCTGAATAGGGAGGCTCTGGGAAATATACTGAGTAAGCAAGAAGTTCAGAAGCAAGTGGCTTCAGATCCCATGAATTTAATGTAAATTGCACCCTTCTTTCCTCTTAAAAAGGAAAGTTTTGAAAATCCATGTTGGTCTTATCCCCATCCTTTGACTGGATGAGCATGTGTACTATGGGAGGACATCAGAAGACTTGCCTCTTGTCCCTCATTACTCCTGGAATCTGGAAGACTGGCCTCTGATCTCAACTGAGGTCAAGTCTGTCCAATTAGGAAGACTCAGAAGGAGTGACATCACTGGAGTTATAAATTAGGGATCAAGGAAGCAACAAGTGTCTGGTCTCTCCTGGAGGGGCAGCTTGTGCAAATGAATGGAGACACGAGATGAGTAGAAAACTCAAGGTGACTGGCCATATGAGCATGCACCTTTTCTCTCTCCAACCTACTTTCACTGTCTAATAAATAATTATAAGTTAATATACAGTCTTCAGAGAATTTTAATTTTAACACAGGAGAAGAGCAGAGTTCTAGTTCTAGCCTCTTGCCCAATCTGAAGCCTGCAAAGGAATAACCAGGGCAAGAATCCTAGGCTAAAGGAAAGTCTACAGATTTGTCACTCCAAATCAGCAGAGCTTTCCAGTTGGCTGGTAGGGTTTAAGTCTATCAGCAGCCTACTGTTGCTCTGACCCAAACCAAGTCAGGAACTTGCAGAACTCAGACCCAAGGGGGCATTGCCCTGGACCAGACCACTTTGGAAGCACTAAATATTGTCAAATCCCCAGCCTCTCCCCAAAATCCTAAAAGAGCAAAAAATGCACAATATCCCATAAAAGCAGCAATAGGTCTAATCTGCATTTTCCTTCCAGAAGAGTGAGAATCTAATCCTATCATTAAATCCTAAATCAAAAAGTAGGCAGGAGGGCCAGCTATGTGACTCAGTAGGTTGAAAGTCAGGGCTAGAAATGGGAGGTCCTGGGTTCAAATCTACCCTCTTAGATACCTTCTAGATACTTCCCATTTATGTGACCCTGGGCAAGTAACTTAACTCCAATTGCCTGGCCCTGACCACTTTTTTGCCTTGGAACTAATACTTAGTATCAGTTCTAAGAGGTGAGGGTTAAAAAAAAAAAAGAAGCAGACAGGAAGACAAACAAAGAGAAAGAACTTTACCATAATGAGTTATTATGGTGACAGAGGCACTAAAGACACAAACCCAGAAGAAGAGGTTGATACCAAAACATCTACAAGCAATGCCCCAGAGAAAAGTGCTGCTTAGGCACAAGTTCTATTAGAATACTTGTAGGAGATGAGTTTTTTTAAAAGAATGAAAATATTTTTATTGGTGAAATGAAAGCACTTTTTAAAAAACCAGAAAAAGCCCCAAATGTATGGAAGAATCAACTGGAATAGGAATTAACATCTTCACTCAAGGGATATAAAACCTTGTGCAAGCAATAAACTCCCTAAAAATTAGGATGGATGAAACAGAAGTCATTAATTCTATGAGAGAATAAGAAATATTAAAATGAAGCCAGAAAATTAAAAAGCATAGAAGAAAATGTAAGGTATTTCATAGCAAAAATAATTATATCTAGGAGAAAATATTTAACAATATTTATGTCATTGGACTATCTGAACTCCGAAACCAAAAAAGCACCTATACATCATATTTCAAGAGATCTTGAAAAAACAAACTTCCCAGATCTCTTAGAACCAGAAGGTGAAGTAGAAATCAAGAGAATCCATCAGCCACCTCCTGAAAGAAATCCCCAAATGGAAATTCCCAGGAATACCATAGCCAAAAATCTAGAGCTTCCAAGTCAAAGAAAAAAAAATACTGCAAGTAACTAGAGAGAACAATTCATCTACCAGAGTCATAGTCAGGATCACCCATGACTTAACAGCCAACACAATAAAGGAGCTTAGAATACCATATTCCAGAAGATGAAAGATCTGGGCTTACAATTAAGACTAATTTATGTGGAAAAAACTGAATATAATTCTCCAAAGGGGAAAAAATAGATCTTTAAAGAATTAGAAGGTTTCCAAGACAACATACTCCTTAACCACCTTCCCACACAAATATAGTTCATTTTAGAAATACCTTTCATTCTATAGAGAAAGAGGAAAAGAGATGAGATGGAATTAGAGGGAAGGTAGATTATGAGAGAGATTAGTCCTAAGCAAAATAAATTAACTAAGGATGTACAAAAAATATTTTTAGCAGCTCTTTTTAGGAATCAAAGATTGAGTCCATGGGTGTGACCCATAAATTGGGGAATGGATGAAAATTGATGGTATGTAAATATAATGAATATTATGGTGCTGTCAGTTATGATGAAAGTTATGGTTTCAGAAAAACTTGTATGAACTGATGCAGAATGAAGTGAGTAGAACCAGGAAAACAATTTATACAATAACATAAAGACAAACAACTTTAAAAGAATTAGGAACTTTGATCAGTGCAACGACCAACAATGATTTCAGAGTACTAATGATGAAACATGCTACCTAACTACTGATGGGAGGGGGGAGAGGGGGAAGGACGTGAAAATGCAGAATGAGACAAATATTTGACCAATGTGGAAATTTGTTTTGACTGCCTATACATGTTTGTAACAGGGTTTATTTTTCTCGGGTGGAGAGGGATAGGATTTGTATAGGAAGGTAAGAAAGCAGATTTTTACTGATTTATATGTTTATATATACATATATAACTAAATTATATTTATATTTGTTGATATATTTAATTATATATTTTAAATAAAAGAGAGGGGAATCAGAAATCTTACTTTCCTTAGCTTCATTGACTCCCAAACTGGAACAGACTTCAAATGGCATGAAGACCAACTTGGCTTGGGTGTAGTTTGTCAGAGATCCTCTCTACCCCTTCCTGACAGGAGGTCAGCCATTCTTCTAATCCTTGAAAACCTCTAATACTGAGGATCTCATTACTGCTTGAGACAGTCCATGCAGCTCATCAACTTAATTATTGGGAGTTGGAAAGATACCTCTCTCTACTCCTCCTGCCTGCCCCTTTGCTCCTGGTTCTGCTTCCTGGAAGCAAGGGGAACAAGTTTGATTTATCTTCCATAGAATCGGGGCCTGCTTGGACGTTACCCAGGTTCTCCTTTTCTTCCTACTGTGCTATTTTAAACGTTTGGAGACCCGTGACATGGCTGGTGAAGGCTCGACGTCTTCCTGTGATTTTGACAAAACAGTGTCAGAAGTGGGATAGAGCACCAGGAGGTTCTGTGGAATTCCGGGACCCCCCAAACGCAAGAAAACCTTTTGTTTGTCTCAGTTTGGTGTGTTGACTTGAATCATGGAGCCACCTCCCATATTTGTACCCAAGGACCCTCCTGGAAGCAGCGGGGTCTTCCCTACAGCAAATCCCTTCATTGTTTTGTGACTTTTTTTTTTTTTACTGGGTTGTGCCTCACAGGGTAGGGCGAAAAGTGCCAAGTAGACTTCTGGTTTGTGAAAGCAAGAAAGGCAAGTAGATTTTCATTTAGGGTTGTGCAAAAAAACATGGAAAAAACTGTGTAAAAAAGCATGTAAAAAGCCAGTTTTTAGGATTTCTCCTTTAACTAAAACTTTAAGGACTGCCTCAGAAAGAGAAATGTGCTGCCAGAGAATGGGCAGCTTTTAATAAATAGATTACTGAGCCTAAATCAAGTCAGAACTCCAACCTAGTCAACAAGCTTGGAGAAAAATTTCTTCGAGGTCTTTGGTTATTATCGTTACTATTTTTTACCGAAGGAGGACTACCTCCGAAGGCTGAACTCCTGCCTCTTTCTTCTTGAGAAAGTTTGGGTTTCCTTTTTCGTTCCTTTTTTCCCCTCTTTTTCTTAAGGTCTGGTTAAGCCCACAGATCTGTTTGGGGTTGTTTTCCTGGCATGAAAAGGCAGGGAGAAATAAGTAATGTTGGTGGAGAAGGCCAGAGGGGGAAAGATGCTTCCCCTGCAAGAGGCACTGCCACAGGGTTTATGGCTGTTCCTTCTAGCAGAGCAGATAGACTTCTGGGTAAAAAGATATCAGATAGAATTTTGACAGCATGGAAGCAGGGTATAGTTTCAGGAATGACTAAATGCAATTGAATATTATATATCTGTAATAAATCAACTGATCATTTGTTTTAGTTCCATTTTTAATTATTATAATATTTGTTTATCATTGTTATTGAATAAGTTATAGCTAGCAAATATATGATAATTTGATAATTTGCCATTATTGCAAATTATGGGAAAAAATAATGATCAAGACTAGTCATTAAATTCCAATTTTGATCACACGAACTGGTTTTGCTGGGCAGTTTAAAAATGATGTTTTGGGGGCAGCTGGGTAGCTCAGTGGATGGAGAGCCTAGAGAGGGGAGGTCCTGGGTTCAAATCTGGCCTCAGACACTTCCCAGCTGTGTGACTCTGGGCAAGTCACTTAACCCCTATCGCCTAAATAAATAAATAAATAAATAAATGATTTTTTTAAAAAGTGATGTTTTCTGGGGGACAGCTAGATGGCTCAGTGAGTCAAGAGCCAGGCCTAGAGACTGGAGGTCCTGGGTTCAAATCTGGACTCAGACACGTCCTAGCAGCATGACTTTGGACAAGTCACTTAACCCCCCTTTCCTAGCCCTTACCACTCTTCTGCCAATACATGGTACCGATTCTAAGACGGAAGGTAAAGGTGTAAAAAAGAAAAAAAGTGATGTTTTTTGCCCACCCACCCCAGCCACTCACACAAAAGAAGTTTCTTCTTTGTATCCTTGTGGAGGTGTCCGTCTTATCATTTCATCTCTGTTTTTGTTTCTTTGTAAAATTCAGGAAAATCTGTTTTGTGTCTTGTTTGAGATTGTCCGGGGATTCTATTACCTGGAAAGATTTTTAAAAGGGAAAATTCAGCCAACCAGAAAAACTGCCAGGAAGCTGCAAAGAATTCAATACGCCGGGAACCGTTTCATGAAGTTTTGTCCTTGAAGCAGTTGTCCCAAGAAGCCAGACTGCTTTTGGATTTTCGATGGAGAGATTCGTGAAATGGGGCGGCAGATCCCCACCCATGTCATGAAGCTGCGGCTATAATCCTGACCTTCCTCCTCTCCAGAAGGCAGAGGCGATGGCAAAGCAGGTATTTAGTTTCACTTCTTTACAGAAAACTAGGGAGGAAACATTTTGGAATTTTGCTAAAATATCCTTTTTTCCTCACACACCAAATTTGGGGGGGATGAATTCAAAGAAAGCAAAACTCAAGGAGTGAGATGGAAGGAAGTTTGTAACTCCAGTAATTTCCTTACATTTGGAAACAAATTAAGAATAGCCATTGGATGACGAACCATGGAACAGGCCACTATCTCCTAAAAGGACCCACTTGGGTACAAATCTGTTTTACCTGTGCTTTGTGCTAATCCATGTTGGCAGAGGCTTCCAAGCATTTGTTCTGTTTTTGTTAAGATTAAAATTCTCTGGGGTCTGTATATTAATTTTTAATTAACTATTTAATTAATTTATATTATGTTTGATTATTTAGTTAATTATCTACAGTTAAAGAAAAGGCACGAAGTCACATAGCCCACTCTCCTCTTCCCTAGCTAATTCCAGCTCGCTGCTCACCTTGTCTAGGTTTGCTGTTGCTACTTGGCTAGAAAAAGAGTAAGAGCTTCCTTGACCCATCACTTACAACCCTCTTCTTCCTCTGTGACGTCACTTTTTCTGGGTCTCCTAGACTGGACACAGGCCATTTGCTACTTGGCTAGAAAAAGAGTAAGAGCTTCCTTGACCCATCACTTACAATCCTCTTCTTCCTCTGTGACGTCACTTGTTCTGGGTCTCCTAGACTGGACACAGGCCAGTGTTCTGGACACCAGGAGTCACACGGGATAAGAGGCAAGTGTCTTTGAGGTGCCAAGGAGCCATGAGGGTTGTGGCAGTCTTCCCAGAGTGCTTATGCCTCTCGCTTATACAGATAATCCTCATGTCTTGTTCTTTATACAATCAAAGGGTGGAATTGTTGTAACCTCAAAAGGATAGGGGTTCAGACTAGAGAATTCTCACAGTTTTACACTTTTCCGGTGATCTGACCAACCAAGGGGAAAATACAAAGACAAATCTCTCTCTGTTTCCCTATATCTCCAAACACTGGCCACATTTGAGGGCTGCAAAGGTGAAAGATGAGTACAAAAATTAATTAGGGACTAAAAATTCTAAATGACGATGTGAGAATTTTTTTTATTTTGGGGGGGATACCATTCGGTAGAGATTGTTTAGTTGGGAATATAACTTTGTAAAGTCTGATGATAACAAAAATCATTAGATCAACTAGGTAGGACTTGAGACTGCTTCTAAAATTACAGTTTAAAAATCATTTTATTAATTGTAGAATCTGTTCAGGAGAGATTCCGTGAAATTGAGATTCAGCAATGTTAAGAGAAGTGTTAGGATAAAGAAGAACTTGGGAAAATAATAGAGGAAACTTTTAGACCACCTTCAGTTTCCAAGAGGATAAAAGTATGTAAAATTGGAATGTATTTACTCTTATGTTGCTTACTAAGTAAATGAAGTAAATACATTTGAAGTGCCCAGAGAATTATCCCCATAAATGAGTCTGAACCAACAATGCAAAATGCAAAGGGACTTTATTGTCTTGGTTTAAACTAAGGGTCTCACATCGAAAGGCTGATGTGTGACCATGAGCTGTGCCTGAGCTGGGTTTTTAATAGAGTGATAGGCAGCAGGGGGTGGGATAAGGGGATGTCTGTAGGCAGCAGGATAGGGGAATGTCTTCAAGGTAGGTGTTCCTTCAAATAAGGGGGAGATGTCTGGAAGGAAGGAATTCCTTCAGATAAGGGGGAGAGGTCTGGAAACCAAAGGTCTGTAAGTTAGGAATTCCTACAGACAAGCCTGTTTCACTATAATGTCATACAGGGGGTCTGGATTTTTAATTCTGACTCTTTCTAGGTTCCACACATTTTAATATTGTTCTGTGAAATTAGGGTAAGGAAACAGAAGAAATGAACTTAGCCTTTGAGGTATACAAAAGGAAATAAAGAAAAGGTTATATCTTGAGGCCTTCAGAAATGTAGTCTCTCTTAGACATATGTCTAAACATATAAAATGTATGTCTAAATATTAAAAAAATATAATACTTTTTTACAAAGATGATCTTCTCTGAACTATTAGTTTTTCTTACATTCTAGAATTTGAATAAATGTTTGTCATATGATTAAAAATGTGAATTCTCTTCTCTTTAGAAGAATATGCTTTTAATACATACTGTTTTGTGAAAAATTTCCAATATATTGTAAAGTGCTGTTAGAGGAGTTTACTTCCCAATTGAGTTATTAAAATGAATATGATAATAAAAATGTATAATAATGAAGTACTTTCCCCTTAAATTCTTATGATTTACTAAGAGGTTTTAAGACTCCTCCCCAGTTGTGATCTGAATTTGTAACTTGGGTAAAGTTATTTTGAAGTGGACTGAATTAAAGTCATTTGGCTAAAGTAAAATCAGACTAATAAATCAGGCTACTAAAAAAATAGCAAGATTATTCAAAGAAAAACTATTAAATAGTCCATGGGTTACATTTTCCTCTAAAATAGTTTTCTAAAGGGAGGGACCAACATCAGTCTAATTTTTTATGGGAAGAACTGACTGAAAACAGTGGGCTCTTAGAAAAGATGAGGTTTAAGTACTGGCATTAGTAATCATGAATCAAGAAATGACTTGGTTGAAATGTTATTTTCTAACGGAAATGTAATGTGTTCTCATTTACAGTGATAAAAATATTTGTACCTATCTCCTGCGGTAAAAAAGCTCATGATTGCGAAGTGCTTAGCACAACGCCCGGCTTCTGCAGAGTTTGAGCAATGTAGTAGTTAGACCTTATAGAAATTCAGTTGGAAAAAATGCTCTGCTTCTTAGGAAGATACCTTTTAAAATTGCATCGAAAGTTAATGGATTTGCTGATATATTTCAGAGAATCAATTCACAATGGAAAAATTCAACACTAAGCATTTTAAAGTACAGAAGGTGTAGCTCTGCAACTCTTTTAAGCTTGACCAAAGAGAGTCTGGCAAGTGGTCAGCACTACGTAAATGAACTGTTGTTGCTTCTTTATTCCATACTAGATAAGTATTCTATGGAGTCTTAGACTTCATTCGGTATAATTAGTTAAATGTCTAAAGAAGTTTAGGAATTCTTCCCACTGAATTATCATCATCTGCTGTTTTAAGTGCATGATACTGAGTATGCAAAATTTTTTCTTGAATTCTAAAGATTGTAAGAGGGAAAATTTAGGTATGGGCTGGAACTAATTCCATTTACACAAGATTGAGAGGGGCCATTGGGTCAAGTTACTTCCTCTTGTGTGAGATCGAAGTTTAAGGGAACCTTGAAATAACAAGATTTACCCTCTTTAGCCACCATTTAAAGAAACTGAGAAAAAGCCATGTATAAAATGGAATATATTTTTTGAGAAAGAAAAATGTGGAGCAATATCTCACATTCATAGACCTGAGACAATGCTCCCCCGATGTACAGAGAGATGTGTGGCCGTGTCTCGAGTCATTGACCTGAGCCAAAATGACCCTTGATTTACAGGAAAACTCTTAACTTATAGGAAAATACAACAGGATGATTTTACACATTCAAGCCTTCCATCAAAAGAGATGATGACTCATGCCTAAAGTCAAACAGATCTAAAGAAGAGCACTGAGACTGCTGTGTCCCTTCCTTTTGACTCACATAGTGAATTCTGCTCATCAGGGTGAATGCAAAATTAGATCTCATCTCCTCTATTATAATACTGCTAGAGTGAGGAATGCTTCTAAATTGTCATTGAAATTGCTAAAAATAGAGAAGATGCTTCCTTGATCTCAATTAAGAGGGTATTTAGTTCCTAAGAGAGCAATACTACAACATCCCTTTGTCATATTATTCTCCTAAGTGAGGAGGTGGATAAAAAGATGAGACTTTCAGGATATATACTTTAGCCTATAAAGGTTTCGTTTTTAAAATGAATTTTAAGATCTCTTTTGTAAAGGCTATAGCAGGATAGCCGATCTACTGGTTACCTTGGTATTAACTTGTGGAGACACGGTCCTAAGTGGGAGGATTCTTTTACATCCTATGGGATACCTTTCTGGAAGGTAATGTAGCTTTTAAAATTAATATCTAATAACTAAGTATTATGTCTTATAAATTTTATTAATAATAACTAAAGTAAAAAAAAGCTAACTAAAAAGGTGCCAACTCAGCCTGTTCTTGAGAGAAGAGAGCAAGAGGGAGGAGTTACAGAACTCATCAACCATAGGTGATGTGGTGGAGAGATTAAAAAGAATTCTGGGACATACTGAAGGACTTCTGAGGGATGACGTCCAGGGCACAAAATTCTAATTAATAAAGTATCCTTTGGCCTCTTATTCGAGGCGCTATAACCATTTTAGCCTTAATCATAGATGTCGTACCCATTACCTAGACTTGTTTTTGGAGATTTTTGTTAGCCTGCTACAAGTATGACACTAAGACTTACATCTGAGGATCGGCAATGGATCTTGGAACAACCACTTACTCTTTGGTCAGTCAAAGAGGGCTCCAAGGAGTTCTATAACCAAAGGAGGGAAATATTAGCTGTAGATATTGAAAACATAATAGGATGTTAAAACATAATAGTAAAATCTACAGTATGTAGATATTTAAAACATAATAAAACATAACTAGAGATGTTTAAATTGTAATCATGTAGAGTGAGTTTGTCAGGAATCCCTCCTAATTCCAGCGGCAGAGGCCCATGGCTTCCATTCCAGAAGAATTCCTGGCAAACCTGGTAAAACCAGCTAAAGCTCTTTCGGACAATGCCTATCAGGTATGTATATGAGCTTAGGGATGTTCTCCTTTGAACGCTGATATGCAAATCTCTGGCACTCACATACAAAGGAACTAACCCTAAGGTAAGCTAAAACATGCTCAGATATCTGGCCAAGATTCCAGGCTCTGCTGGTCATTGAGTTTTTTGGTAAGAACCCTGATGTGACACAGAAAAAGAAGTGCTCTGTACCCGACATCGCCTTCACTGGGAATCCTCTGGGGCTGTGGTCTGCTTGAGGGTGACCCAGGTTCTCCTTTTCTTCCAATATCTTATCTTAAATAAATGTTTGGATTGCTGTGACATTCCCTGAATTTTGGCAGAAGAGTTATTACTGTATTCTAAGGCTTCTCCCGGCTCTGGCTTTTTGGGTTCTCGTGTCCCTCCTAGATCTTGCGTTCTCTACTCTGTGTTCCAAGTCTTCTAAGGGTAAGGTGGG
Source organism: Gracilinanus agilis (assembly GCF_016433145.1). NCBI lineage: Eukaryota > Metazoa > Chordata > Mammalia > Didelphimorphia > Didelphidae > Gracilinanus > Gracilinanus agilis. Next base: position 32,219,938 of record NC_058133.1, on the reverse strand, counting down.
AAATTTGGGTCTCTCGTTCCGTTCTGACTCATGGGCAAACCAAGTCCCTTGAGCCGAGGTCACTTGAGTAAGAATGCTACGGGCAGTATGGTCTGTTGGGTCTCGAAGACTTGTACGGGATTAAATGACTGAACAACAACTACAACAAAAGAGGGGAAAACATTATGCAAGTCAGAATGTTTGCTGCTGGTACCAAATGGCAAATATTTCCAGAAGGTTGCCTTTGACCCAGAGCCCATTGCCTCACGCTAGGGCATTGTACACTGGGTCTCTCAGACAGAGTTAATTAACGTCTTTTGTTTTTCGATCAGTTATTTTTAGAGATAACCTTTCCTTCCCACTCACCAGTTTTCCAGGGCAACAAACAAAATACCAAAACCAATTCAGCAAAGCCAACCAACAGGTCAATCATTGTGTGGCAAGTCTCAAGTATATGGAATGTTCTACACCTACAGATTCTTACCTTTCCAAGAAAAGGAGGGAAAGTATATTTTCTTATCTGCTTTTGGAAGAAAGTTAGAGAGAAGGAAACAGAATATGGATCGGTCGGCAGGGACCAAGGACATCTGATGGGTAGATTCAAAGTGTCTTCCAAATCCTGGCCCCATGAATTAGAGTAGAAGCACGGCCATCATCTGACCCTCATCCGCAGGGTGCTGCAATACACTGCCCGGCAGCTCGTTATTTCTTCACTGTCCCCTTTGTGCAGATGTCATTCTGGATGATGGAGGTGTTGGGCTAGGAGGTGGATGGTGAGCCAGTTAAAGCTGTCTCCATGGGGGATAACGTCGTTCAGCTGAACTTTCTTGTACTCTGCTTCCAAACTGATTTCCAGAATGGTTAGATCAATTTATGACTCCACCAAGAGTAAATCAGAGTGTCCATCTTCACCCAGACCCCCCAACATTTACTGTTGTCACATTTTGTCACTGTTGTCCATTTCCTGGGGATGAAGGGAAGTCTCAGAATTATATTCATTTGAATTTCTCTTTTAGTAATGTGAGATGGGTATAGGGTCCCTCGGACACCCCAAATCCCCAGAGGAATCCCAGGTCAAAGATTACATGAGGAATTTCCCGATTTAGCACCTCTGCCATGCTGGCTGAAGAAAGCCAGTCCTAGAGATGGTTGACTAAACAAAAGATACTCTACCTCTTGTTTTAGAGGTATTTACACTAGTTTTATGATGGGGTCTTAGTACAGAGGAACACCTTTTGTTTGTATCTCAAACATCACTAAGTTCCTCAAGATAGGCCACTCACCCACCTTTATGACTAGGATGTCATAAACGATGTATACCTGTGCTTTCGCCCCCCGACTCTAAGGCACCTCGCTGTCTTCCCCTTGTTCGTCCTCCTCCCCACCTTTCTTTCCAAGTCACACAGACCCCATTCCTTTAGGGTATAAAAATTCTGAACTTTTTCTCTTCAAGGAGGCAGTTTGGTCCTGTACCTGCCTCCCAGGCATTCAACCTAAATCTCTCTCTCTCTCTCCTTCCGTCTTAGAATCAACACTGAGTATTCGTTCTAAGGCAGAAGAGTGGTAAGGGCTAGGCAATAGGGGTTAAGCAACTTGCCCAGGGTCACACAGCTGGGAAATGTCCTAGAGCAGATTTGAACCCAGGACCTCTCGTCTCTAGGCTTAGCTCTCAATCCACTGAATCACCCAGCTGCCCCTAATTTCTCTATTTTTAAAGCTAATCATAGAAGTCTGTCATTCTTGAGGGAGCATCCTTCCTGGTCCAGGATTAATCTCAGTTCTCTCAAAACATAAAAAAATTTTCTTATGATCCTTAATAATCTGCAATCTTCTTTTGAGAATAACTTGTTTGGGTCTGTTGACCTCAACCCTATAATTTCTGATCTGTTTATAGAAGAAGGACTCTTCTTGGTCATATATATATTTTTGTTAATCCCTATATATCTTGGATATTAGACCTCTATTGATGCAAATAAGATTTTCCTAGTTGATAAGTTCTTTATTTTTCCTAACTTCTTTTATTTCATTCTTGCTAAAGTTTTTGAGTTTCATATAGTTGAAACGATCTGTTTTACTTTTATGATCTTTAGTTTTTATTTGGCTAAGAATTCTTTCCCTAGCTGAAATTGTGAAAGGCAGCACCTTCTATTTTCCTCCATTTAAAAAAAGACAAACAAGGTTAAGTGACTTGTCCAAGGTGAAATAGCTAGGAAGTGTCTGAGGCCATATTGGAACCAAGGTCCTCCTGACTCTAGGTCTAGTGCTTTATCTAGTGAGCCACCTAATTGCACCCCCCCCAGTTTTTTTAATAATATGACTTTTCATGAAACAATATATGTAAAGCTTTTTGAAAGCCTTTAAGTGCTACATAATCATTAGCTATTGTTGTTAGTCCACTGGAACTAATCCATGGAATAGAATGTGGTATATGGCATAAGATGGCAGTCTGAATCTATTTTTACCAAATTACTTTCCGGTTTTTCTAGCCATTTTTCTTGAATACTAGTTTGTATTCATGGTTTTAACTCTTGAATGAGGGTTTTGTGCCAGGGCCAGGCTCTGAGGCCCCTGGATATTCTTTTGGAAGGAAGTGGCCAGTTCTGCATGGTTTTATCCTACGTCTCTTAAGTTTTTGTGTTGAACTCCAGATCTGGGATTTGGAAGAGCTCAGCAGATTTAGGATTTACATAAAAGAAATAATTCCTAACAATTGTAGTTGTCTAAAAAAGAGGAATGAGTTACCTTTGAAATTTGTAGGTTTTAACAGAAGAATTTGCTTGATCACATGGTTCTATGGGGATATGATTGGGGATGTAGACACTAAATGATCACTATTGCAAATATTAATGATATGGAAATAGGTCTTGATCAATGATACATGTAAAAAAATAAAGAAGGAAATTAAGAGTGAAAAAATAAAAAAAAAATAAAACTCTAAATAAGAAAAATGAAATTTGTAGGTTTTACTCTCATGGAGGTCTCTGGACAAGTGCTGGACAGCTCCTTGTTGGGGATGCTATAGAGGGGATTTCTGTTCTGATCTACACTGGATCTATTAATGCTGAATGTCTTTGGAGATCTAAGGTGGTAATTCTGGGAGTATCAGATGTGGAATATCAGATCTAGGAGTTTTTTAACCCTTACTTTCTATCCTAGTAACAACTATAAGACAAAAGAGCAAGGGCTAGGCAAATAGGGTGAAGTGACTTGCCCAGGATCCCACAGCTAGGAAGTGTCTGAAGTCATATTTGAACCCAGGATTTCCTATCTATAAGCCTGGCACTCTATGCACTATACTACTTAGCTGCCCCTAACTAGGAGGAATTTCTGAAGCTATTCCTATCTATCATGTCATGGCCTCCTTTTTAAGTACTTTTATCTAAAGTTACCTGTGATATACTGGAGATATCTTTCTCAGTTCTCCCCCTTTATGAGGTAGGCTGACCCACTTTCTATAAGTCCTAACGTCCTTTCTGCCTTTCTTCTAGGTCATTGATAAGGAACCATTACAACCCACCAAGCCATTTAGGTCACTCACAATTTTAATTCTCCATGCCTCTTTAGCCACAGAGTGAAGAATATGGTGGTAAAAGATGGGCTTTGTGTAAAGGAGAGTCTTGGGCCCATTAGAAGTGTTGGTTTCCCAATTATGATAAAACCTGCTCTCCAACTTCTATGCCATTGGTAGAGCATTAAAATGCAAATAATAGCTCCATAGGTGATCCAAGGCAGTGGGTGGCTATTCCTTAAGGGAGACTTCCTTATTTTTTGTTTATTGTTATTTAGTCATTTGACTATTCCTGACCCCATTTGGGGTTTTCTTGGCAAAGTTATTAGAGTGGCTTACCATTTCTTTTTCCATCCAATTTTACAGTTGAGGAAACGGAGATAAACAAGGTTAAGTGACTTGCTCAGGGTTACATAGGCCAGATTTGAAGTCAAGAAGAAGGACCTTCTTCTTCTTGACTTCAAGGCCCGCAGGCTATCCACTGCACAATCAACTTCCCTGACTTCCTTATGATGTTGTTCAATTTTTTCAGGTGTGTCTGATTCTTCATGACTCCATTGCCCAGGATCATAGAGTTAGTAAGTTTCTGAGGTCAGATTTGAACTTGGGAAAATAAATCTTCTTGACTCCTGCCACAACACTCTACAGACTGTGCTACCTCGCCAAGCCTATTGGTCTCTATCCCCTTGATTCAGTGGTCATCCTCATTCCTTTCAGCCACACTGGCCACTATTAATCACCTCCCTCTTCCTTCAAAAGCTCCCAGAGTAGAACACTGACTCTAGGGCTGGCAGTCTATCCCCTGAGTCACCTAGCTTCCCATCAGGCACAGAGTTGACACTTTTTTAAAAAATCACAGAGTAGACACTTAAGAAATACTCATTTATTAATGGAATGAGGCACCCTCTCCTGATTCCTTTTAATTGGGGTGCAAAAGATGTTTTTTTAACAACTATTTCTTGTCTCAAATGTGTCTCCCTCGAACAGAGTTTCTTCATTTTTTGTGTGTCATAAACCCCTCGAGAGGTCTGGAAAAGTCTTTCTTAGAAGTAATACTTTTAAAGGCATTAAATATATGTTTTATTGCAAAAAAATACAAAGAAAATTAATTACATTTGAAACACAGCGAGCAGAATTTAAAAATATATTTCTTGGACTCCAGGTTAAGAAGTTCATCCTAGTCCTACCCTTTAAGAACTACTCGGGGCTTACCCTCTCCTTGGCCAGCCAATAACTGTTATCTTATTTAGTCATGGAGAATGGTCACTCTTCATAAAGAAGAAACAGTATAGACATGTCTTTTCTTATTGATTTATGCAGTAACGCCTGATTTTCTTTGCTATACCTTTTATGCATTTACATCTGATTATCTGTGATTTTATTAATTGGGTTTGAGGGATTGATTTCATCCATTGATCATGGAAGTCCTAGCCAGTTGTGTCATCCACTCCCCCTGCTCCCAAACATACAAATACATTTACAAAAATGCAGTCAACTAGACACAACAGAAGTTCACTGTTTCACGATTCTTTCTTGTATGTTTTTACATAATGAAATATTCATTTCCCTCTGAGAGTACCTTCTACCTCCTGGTGTATACTTAGTCATTTATATGCTATCTCTCCACTTCCAAAGGGTTTTCATGATAGTACTCTCTCTCTCTGCTCAACTCCTACCTTTCTGACAGCTCCTTCCCAATCTCCTTTCCTGGCTTCCATATTGGGCCTTCCTTCCAATTTTTCCAGTCTTCTTTCACATTTCTATCTTCCTTTCAGTCTGAAAACCAGCCATATGGAGCCCTCTCACGACAATCTGTTAGCCACTTTTGTCCCCCATTCCTGGAATGTTCTTCCTCCTCACATCTCCTCCTTAAACTCTCTACATAAAGTTTTTATTTTTTTATTTTTTTAAACATTTATTAATATTCATTTTTAACATGGTTACATGATTTCTACATAAAGTTTTTTTGAACTCTTTCCTCCTCTCTCCCTTCACTCCCCAAGGGCACAGTGTCTTCCTCTTCAAAGTCTTCTTGTCATCATTTTATATAGACTAAGTGTAATAGGGGACTGACCAGTGAAAGCCCAGTCCTCATGGGCTCAGTCTGATGCAATCCTCACTTCTTGGTTGAAGAAAAAGCCTTTTGATAGCTCGGCCAGACTTGAGAGTATATTCAAAGGCAAAAGTGGCCAAAGTGAGCTCTTCTTCCAGCCTGGCAGTGAGTGAAGTTCTCCCCACGCAAGCCTCAGCCATGTAGCCTGTGGGTATCCAGCAAGTCATTGTTTCTTTCTCTTGACTGGGTAAGACATGATATTGCAAAAAGTCCAGAAACTACAATTCATGCCAACAGAACGTTGATGTTCTGTGTCTTTTTGCAGAAGGAGAACAAATAGCTTAGGCTACATTTGGAAGTGAGCTTGGTTTGGTGAATTTTTTGTAGTAGATGATTTAAGGATGAGCCTGAGGTGATATAATTATATTCCTTTCTATATATTCTCAGGAAATGTCTCTTTTAAAAAGTTAATTGATCATTGGCCTCAGAATTATTTAGATTATTGGCTGTATGACCCTGGACAAGTCACTTAATCATGATTGCCTAGCTTTTACTGTTCTGCTTTGGAACCAATACTTAATATTGATTCTAAGCCAGAAGCTAAGGATTGGGAAAAAAGTTGATTGATTAAATGATATTGGTATAATTTTAAATACTACATTGTGGGGCATTTAGGTGGCTCAGTGGATTGAGAACCAGGCCTAGAGTTGGGAAGTTCTGGGCTCAAATCTGGACTCAGATAATTCTTAGCTGTGTGACCTAGGGTAAGTCACTTAATCCCCATTGCCTAGCCTTTACTGTTCTTCTGCCTTGGAACCAATGCACAGTACTGATTCTAAGAGGAAAGGTAAGGGATTTAAAAAAATACTAGGTCAATCAATAATATTAGAGAGATACTGTTGTTTGATATTGAGGAGAGGACATCAAAATGGAGTCTTGAGCTGATAGCATTAAACACATGCAATAGTAATAATAGTTAACATCTATTTGTTGTTCAGTTGTTTAGTCATGTCTGATTCCTTGTGACTCCAGCACACCAGGCTCTTCTGTCCTCCACTAACTCTCTAAATCTGTCGAAGCTCATATTTATTGCTTCCATGGAGACTGAGTAGGGGAATATCGAAGAGATCAGGTCAAGATAGAAAGTAATCATCATTCAGCAACTGCCAATCACCCTCCAAATGACCACAGAAGGACAAAAACACCTCAAAGCAAATACTGGAGGGCAGAACAAACAGAAGAAGGGGTAAAGCAATGCTTTTGGCCCAGAACAATATGGAGAGACAGCAAAGAGGACTCACTTTTCTGGGATATGAGGAGAGAGTGCTGGAACTCAGATGAGATACAGTGTAATGGCAGGGGAAAGAGTATAGATGGCTTGGTCCAGCCTCAGCAGGGTAAGAGCAGAAACCAATGCAATACAGAACAAGCAGCAGTGGGAAGAACTCTGCCCCACCCTCCCAGCAGGGTCCAGCCTAGGCAAGATTAGGCAGAATCCAGCTTGAATTGGTTGAACCGAAAAACTGCAAACCTCCACACAGGAGACCAACCAGGCTGCCTCTGCAGAGTGCTCAATCTGAGGTGGAGACAACAAAGCTGATCCCATGCACAGTACAATTGCAGGACAGTTTCCATTCACCCCAGGAGTGGAGCTAAGCTTCTGCATACAGACAAAGCCAAGGAAAAAATAACCTCCAAATGAGCAAAAGACAGAGAAAAAGCCTGACACCAGAAAAATATTTCAACAAAGGAGATGACCAAAATACAAATGCAGAAGAGGATAACAATACAAAGATGAAAATGTGTAAAATCTAAAGGAAAATTTGAAAGGGTGTCAAACTTTAAATGAACCCCTAGAAGAGCTCAAAAAAAGGGGGAAAAAGGAAAAAAACCAAGAAATTTAGATGAAAAATTAGGAAAGAAAATGATAGAACAAATCAATAACTTAGAACATAAACTTCTTTAAGAAAAATTTCCCTAAAAAATGAAATACAATACCTTAAACAGGAAAATAACTCCCTAAGAAAGGAAGTACCAAGCTTCAAAGAAGAAAAAAGCTCCCTAAAAATTAGAATTGGACAAATGGAAGCTAACAATTTCATGAAACAGCAGAAAATCATAAGACAAATTCAAAAGAGTGAAAAAATAGATCTAGGAGAGACTATCTAAGAATCATCAGACTGCCCAAAAGCCATGACCAAAAAAAGAGCCTGGACACCATATTGCAAGAAATTATTGAGGAAAACTGCCTTAATGTTCTTGAACAAGAGGAGGAAAATAAAAATTGAAAGAATCCACTGATTACCTCCTAAAAGAAATCCCCAATTAAAAAGTCCCAGGACTATGATAGTCATATTTCAAAAATCCCAAGCCAATGAGAAAATACTGCAAGCAGCCAAAAAAAATATTATGGAACCATAATCAGGATTGCACAAGACCCAGAAGCTTCTACATTAAAGGATCAGAAGGCATTGAATATCAGATTCTGAAAGTCAAAGGATCCCTAGATCCTATAACCAAAAATTACCTACCAAGTGAAATTGAGCAAAATACTCCAGGGGAAGAAGTGGATATTTAAGGAAATAGAGGAATTCCAGACATTTCTGACAAAATGACTAGAGCGAAAAAGAAAATTTTATGATCACATATGACATTAAAAAGAAATAGAAAAAGGCAAACAGAAAAAAAAACCCTCTAGAGAATCAGTAAGGTTAAACTAATCACATCCTTGCATGGGAAAGTGGTAACTAGTACATTTAAGATTTCTATAGTGCCAAAAATGCCTAAAATACTTAATGTAACCAACATAAACAGTGAGATTAAACTGATTACATTTCTTGCATGGGAAAGTGATAACCAGAATACTTACTTAAAATATTTATGGTACAAGAGGCATTGATGATACTTAAGATACCTTAAGGTAAACAAGGCAACAATGGAGTTAAACTAATTACATTACTAGTAAGAAAATGATAACTAAGATGCTTATGAGATCTATGATACTTGAGGTACCTAAGATACCTAAAGTGCTCAGAATATATAAGGTACTAAATATACTTAAGAATGTTATCACTGGGGGGCAGCTGGGTAGCTCAGTGGATTGAGAGCCAGGCCTAGAGACTGGAGGTCCTGGGTTCAAATCTGACCTCAGACACTTCCCAGCTGTGTGTTCCTGGGCAAGTCACTTGATCCCCATTGCCTTACCCTTACCACTCTTCTGCCTTGGAGCCAATACACAGTATTGACACCAAGATGGAAGGTAAGGGTTTAAATTTTAAAAAAATCAAAGGAAAAGAGAAAGGGAATACACTGGGGAAAGAGAAAAGGATAGAAAGTTGGGTTAAATGATCTCACATGAGGAAGCATGTAAGAATCAATACAGTGGAAGAGAAGATATGGTGGTAGAGGGCAATGCTTAAATCCTAATCAAATGGGAACAGGCACATAGTGGGAATAATATCTGTACTTAGTTATAGAAATCTATCTTACTACAAAATGGGAAAAAACATTTATTGCAAGTCTCTCTGGAAAGGGCTTCATTTCTCAAGTATGTAGAGAATTGAGTCAAATCTATAAGAATACAAAGCATTTCCCAATTTACATATGGACAAAGGATACAAACAGGCAATTCTTAAATGAAGAAATTAAAACTAGCATTAGTCATGTGAAAAACTGCTCCAAATCACTGTTGATTAGAGAAATGCAAATGAAAACAACTCTGAAGTACCACCTCCCAACCATTAGACTGGCTAACATGTTTAAAAAAAAAAAGGAAAATGATAAATGTTGGAGAGGATATGGAGAAATCAGGACAGTGATATACTGTTGGTAAAATTGTGAAATGATATCACTATTCTGGGAAACAATCTGGAACTAGCCCAAAGGGCCATAAAACTGCCTATCCTTTGACTCAGCAATATTACTGCTAGAAGAAAGAACCTACCTGGAAAAAAACATTTTTAGCAGCTCTTTTTATGTTGGCAAATAACTGGAAACTAAAGGGAATCATCAATTGGGGAATGACTGAACAAGTTGTAGTTTATGCTTATAATGGAATACTACTGTGCCATAAGAAATGACAAACAAAAGGATCGCCAAAAATCCTGGAAAGATTACTAAGAAGTGATACAGAACAAATTGGACAGAATCAGAACATTGTACACAGTAACAATAATAAAGTACAATGACCAACTGTGAATGACTTCACTGCTATCACTAAGGCAAGAATCCAGGACAACTCCAAAGGAGTCATGACATAAAAAGGCTAGCCACTGCCATAGAAGGATCAGATAGGACCTGAATGCAAATGGAAACATTCCACTCTTTACTTTATTTCCTCCATGAACTTTTCTCTAATATAGGTAATGTGTGCCTTCTTTCACAACATGATGAACCCAGAAATATGCATTGTATGATAATATTTGTAATATCCATATCATATTGCCTGCCTTCTTGGGATGAGAAGGTGTGAGAATGTAGATTGCAAAATGGCAGGAAATGAATATATTAAAAAATTCTATTGACATATAATCTGGAAAAAATGAAAAATGTATTATGACTTTTTAAAAGTTAGTCTTGGGGAGTTAGTGCTGCTGTTAACCATAATTTATAGATGAGGAAGCTGAATGGACAGAGATTAAGTAACTGGCTCAAGGGTGCACCAACTAGTAAATGTGAGACCAGTTTTGAACTCAGGTCTCAATGCTCCATCTACTGTGTCGATTAGCTACCCCTAGAAACACCCCTAGCCCTTCAGGAGTGCCCTCTACTATCTCAAGAAGGAGCTAGATCTGGGGCAACTCCATTTGGCCGCGAGAATGGGAGCTGACCAAAGCTTGTGTGAAGCTGAGACCTGGAGGTGTTCTCTCCACCCAAATGGTCTGGGGTGGTCTGGACTCACAGAGACTGAGTTCTAGTCTAGGGCGAGCCTGGCCGCAAAGAGGGACATCAGGCTCTTTTTTGCACTCCGTGGCTCATCGGACCCAAAGTACTGGGAACGATCTCTTCAAACTTAGCTGCTCCTTCCTACAAGGTTCCATGAGCTCCAAGCTCTACACTGAGCACATGGGGACAAAAATCTCCTACTCAGAAGCAACTGACACATTTCCGTACCGTGTACATGAATAGAAATCATTGGAAGGTGGGGTAGCAAAAGCCCTCGATGACTTATAACCATTAATTTGTGAGAAAAAATTAATATTGAATTGCGGTAATTTTTATATGAATTCTTTCTTTAATAACTTCCAAGGTAAAGTAATTTAATCTCGGGCCTGGAGGCATCTCAATGGACTGGCTTTTGTTAGGGACTCCTCCTCATCTATCTGTAAACAAGAATTCTCTTAGATAAGAAAAGTCAGCCAGCTTTAACCACCGTATTGGACTACAAAGACCCATCCATAGGGCAGGAAGGAAAGCACATGTTGGTGTCCCTAAGACCCACCCCTTCCTGTGATGGAGGTCTCTAAGTCCACCTCCTCAGTGGCTATTTATCAATCAGATTTGTCTTGGGATGTCTGAGAGAAGGACTGAGTGGTGGAGTCACATGGAGTATATTTGAGAGAGACAGAGACAGAGCAAGAGAGACAGGGAGAGGGAGGGAGAGAAAGAGACAGAGAGAGAGAAAAAGAGAAGGAGACAGAGAGAGAGAAAAAGAGAAGGAGACAGAGAGACAGGGAGAGACAGAGCAACAAAGAGAGAGGGAGGGAGAGATAGGCAAAGAGAGAGAGAGAGAGAGAGAGAGAGAGAGAGAGAGAGAGAGAGAGAGAGAGAGAGACTCTTGCCACATACTCTTTGGCCCTGATCTTTTTGCCCCAGTTGCACTCTTTGGCATCCATTTGTATTATATAGATAGTCAACTGGTTAGTTTAGATTTTCTTGCGAGGTCAATGACCAAATTAATTTAAAATTAAGGAATACTGCCTCTTGAGAATTTCAATCATTACATTTGTAAGGTGTTAGACAAATGTCTTTCTATCTCTTGGCCCTTAGTTTCCCCATCTGTATAATGGGACAGTTGGACCCAGTGTTTTTAAAGTTTCCTTCTTATGCCTTTCTTTGTTGCGTCCCCTATATTTAGCATGCTCACTCTCATTACCTCTGCCAAAGTTTCCCTGACTTCCTTTAAGACTCAAAATGGGGCACTTGGGTAGCACAGTGGATAGAAGCACCAGGCCTAGAGTCAGAGAATCTGGGTTCAAATCTGGCCTCAGATTTGTCCTAGCTATATGACCTTGAATAAATCACTTAACCCCAAACTGTCTAACCTTTCTTAGAACTGATTCTAAGACAGGACAGAAGGAGGTAAAATTTTATTTTATTTTATTTTTATTAATTAATTAAATTTTTAAAAATTCTTACCTTCCATCTTAGAATCAATACTGTGTATTGGTTCCAAGGCAGAAGAGTGGTAAGGGCTAGACAATGGGGGATAAGTGACTTGCTCAGGGTCACATAGATAGGAAGTGTCTGAGGCCATATTTGAACCTAGGACTTTCCGTCTCTGGGCCTGGCTTTCCATCCACTGCTGCCCCCAGAATTTTTTTAAAAAAGAAAAAAAATTTACTAAGCACTTATAACATGCCAGGCATTGTGCTAAACTCTGTGTATAAATACAAATGAAAACCCCTGCCTTCAAGGAGCTTACAATCTAATGGTTTAAGACAGCACCCAAAAGGAACCTGGACAGGAGGAGGGAAGAGAAGGTACCAGATGTGAGAGGGCATGAGCTGGTGGTCAATGAGAAGCTGAATGTACTTGGCCCCCTCCTTAAATGGAGCTCGTGTCCCAGCTCTGCAGGTGACTTTTCCTGGGCCATCTTGCCCCCTAGTGCCTTCCCTTTGAGATTATCTTTCATGTTCTCCGGCTCCGGCATGTACCGAGTCATTGACTTGTAAATAGACTGTGAGCTCCATGAGGGCAGGAACTGGGTTTGCCTCTGTTCGCACCCCCCAGTGTGTGGCATTGGGTAAGCACTTAATCGACAACTGATCCATAACCGTCTGGTCCTGAGATCCAGAGGGGGCCAAGTTGGGGAAAGATGGAGTGTCCTGCCCTAATCTCTCTATCTGTATCTGTATGTGGCATCTAAGCAGTTGTCCAAGGATTGCATAAAGCAGGAGGTGGAAGGACCAAATGGGGCAATGGCCTACCACTAATTTTCACCTAGGTGTGGGAGGCTGGAGTTGGGCTGATTTTGGTGGGGTGCTGCCCTTCTCCCTCCCTGGGCCTGAACTCCCTCTCAGGACTGAGCACAGCAGTCTGGGTATATTGGCTTCAGAAGGCCAGAAGTTCTCTTCCCTCTTCTTCCTCCCCTTCCTCTGCCTGGGGATAGAAGTCACCCAACTCTAACATTTGATGACAGAGAAAGCAGAGAGCAGAGAAGGGGGAAGAAATGAGGCAGGCTGGCAGCTGCCAGGGGATTATCACCTGCAAGCCCTGGGGCTAACCTCCTGTGGGGTCCACCCTTGGTCCAAATCCCTGGTTGGGTGAGACCTGATTGAGTCACCTGTTGGCTAAGGCATAAATGGGATACTCAGAACTCTTCTGTTGCTCAGTCAGGGGAAGTCCCGGGCACAAGTCTAGCTGCTCGTTTCATCATTTTTTTCTGCCACGGATCTTGAACTTGGCCCGAAGAATCCAAATCATTAGCGTTAAAGGGCAGGAGGTCCAACAACCTGCCTTGTCTGACTTAAGACTGCTTGTGAGCCAGAGATCAGAGAGCTGGTCCTGAGATCTCTGCTCTGGTTGCCTGCAGGATGGGCTCCCTGGAAGGAATCTCTGAGGCACTCCAGAACCCATGGCAGTTCCTGTTGTCCTTCTTTTTGGCCCTGCTGGTCATCCTGATTGTCACAAAGCTGCTTTGTGAATTTGCGGCCAAAGCCCGGGCCAAGGCCAAGATCAGAGCGGCCCAGCAGAGGAGGGAGGTGGCCATGAAGAAGATGGAGGCTGCCATGGAACGGCTAAAGCAGCAGGTAACCCCACTTGGGCAGTCCCACCCAGAAAAACCTGCACTCTTCCCTTGCCGGAGACCAGCAGGGAATCTGGGAGGCAGCCTCAACTTGGAGCAATTCTGTCGTCCAAGGACAGGACCCTTCCAAGCTCTGGGGTCTGTTTGGGGTGGATGGGGGGAAGCTTTGGCCAGCCAGAGAGCCTCTGAGGACGTGGGGGCCCCATACACTGAAATGATTCTCGCCAGTTCAACCAGCAACTGTTGAGCTGTGGAGGACCTTAGAGACCACCTGGGTCCGTTCTCTCACTTGACAGAGGGGGAAACTGAGGCCCACAGAGAGGAACACAAGAAAAATGTCCAGCTCCCATTTCTCTGGAATTTAAACCATTAACTAATGGCCTGATGGCCTCCTGAAGGAGATAGTGCCAATGTTATGCCTACCAGAGAGAAGGGAGTTGCCCAAGGTTCCAGAAGCAGGCCCCCGCCCTTGCCAAGCCCAAGGCTCTTTTCTTCTCAGCCTCTCTTCTCAAGAGTCTGTACAGTTTGGCAAGAATTTAAGAGGTGCGAATCAGTGTAATTACCCTGAGCATCTCTTCCTCATTGGATCTTGACCACAAGCCATGAGACCCTGGGCAGGGATCATTAACCTCATTTTGCCCAGGAAGAAGGCAGAGAGGAAGGGAGACTCACCAAGGTCCCACAGTGAGTCAGTGCGGGGTGCTGGCCACTGGCTCAGGCTGCTTTTTGGTAGGTGGAGGAGTTTGGGTCCGTGATCCAAGGAAAAATGGGGACACGGTCCTGTGAAATGTGCAGGGGCAGCCAAGGGCTAGGCTGGGCTTGACTCTGTGGAAGCAGCAAGGATTTTGCACCCCCCCCCTTCCTTCACTAAGTTCCCCTTTCCCCAGCCCTGCTCTGGGAGTAGAGTTGGCAGGATGGGATGGGACTTTGCCCTCAGGGAGCTCCCAGGCTGGGATTACAGAGACAGAGCAGATCTGTGCCCTGACCTCAAGGGTCTCCAAAAGTCTGGGGATTGGTGGAGATCCTATAGTAACAGCAAAGAAGGAAGGAGATAGACCTAATGGAGAACCTACTATGTGCTAAGTACTGTGCTAAGCCTTTTACAAATATTATCTCATTTGTTCCTCACAACAACCTTTAGAGGTATTATTTTTATCCTCATTTACAGATGAGGAAACTAAGGCAGGCACAGACAAAGTGACCTGCCCAGGGTCACACAGGTAGGGTCAGATCAGATTTGAACTCAGGTTTTCTTGACTGTAGATTCAGAGTTCTATCCACCATGCTACCATTAGTGGGGAAATAGAACAGTACTTTGGACCTGGAGGGGATTCAAAGAAAGACTCGTAGGCAGAAATGAACCTGGCGTGTACACAGGAAAGTGTCAGCCTGGCTGAGGCAGAGGCGTATAAGGGAAATAGTGAACAAATAGTGGGAGATGAGGCAGGAGGCAGGCTGAAGGAACTTGGCTTTGTCCTGAGTTGGTGGGAGCCAGTGAAGATCTTGGAGCAGGGGAATGTCATTTTCAGAGCCTTGTCTTCTGTTCCTCCCCTGCCCACCCCATGCCCCAGCTCTTCTTGGGCCCTCAGTTTGGAAATTGAAGGGGACAGGAGGCTTGAGATCTTAGGTTCTACCCCAAAAAGGAAGGAGAGAAATTGGAGGAAATGTTTGGGATGTGTGTGGAGAGGGACGTCCCTAGTGAACCCAGGGTTTGGAGCTAGGAGGAACTCTGGAGAGTCACCAGTTTTACAGATGAGACACCGAGGCACAGTGTTTGTTTTCTGTTCTGTTTTTTCACTGAAATCTCGCTGCCCCTGCTATTGGGGAGGTCCTCCTTAGGTCTAGCTCGGATCCTTCTTGCTGTGGAGGCGGCCCTCTCTCTGAAAGAAGAAAAACAGCAGGGCCCCTGTGTCCAGCAGCCCTAGGCTGGGGCCCTCATTTATAACCAGCTCCATGTCCTGGGGCTTGGGGGGCAGCTCCCACAGGGCCCTCGCCCAGACAGAATAGTGAGGGGTCCACGGTCTGCGCCCAGCCAAGGGAGCCCCAGGCCAGGAAGGTCCGGCTGTTCCAGCCTCGTGCTGCTGTCCTGGCCCATGGCGTCACCGGGATGCCAGTGATGGGGAGATTGATTGCAGCCAGGGCCTCCTGTCAGGCTCTGACAGCCTGGGAGAAGAATGTGTATTAATATTAATTGGGGCTAATTAGTTGGATAAATCAATCAGCCCGGAGAGACTAGGCTGTTCCCACCAGGATTGGAGCAGGCCAGACAGGTCTAATGAGGTCGTTGGAGGGAGTGTGTTTCTGCATGTGCACATATGTGTGGTGTGTGTGTGTGTGTATGTATGTGTGTTTGGTGGTGAGCAGCTGCAGCTGTGGGAGGGGGGGATCGTGAAGGTACATATGAGAGAGGATGGGGCCGTTTTGGGGGCGGGGGGCCTTGGGCTGGAATTCTGCCTCTGACCCTCATCGCTGTGTGCCTCAATTGTCTCCTCTGGAAAATGAGGACGATAATGGCACCTACCTGCCACGATTACTACGAGGACTGAAAGTGAGGACACGGGTGCTGGGATTGTCGGGTGGCTGACATTGCGATGGAGTCTGGACGCCGCAGGCTTAAGTCTCTTTCCTTCTCAGGGTCTCAGAAAAAGTGGGACAAACAATCCTCGCCGGATCCACCTCACAGGCCTGTTGGGAGGAAAGGACTTTGGCAGCTTCAGAGCTCCTGGTTCGGTCCCCTCCACCCTCAGTCTTACTCCTGCAGAGCCCCCGTGTCCAGACCCCAAACCAAAAGCTGAGCAAAGTCCCAGCTGAATTTTTAAAAGCTCTGACTTTCTGTCTTAGTAACAACTCTAAAACAGAAGGGCAAGGGTTAGGCAAATGAGGTTAAAGTGACTTGCCCAGGGTCACACAGCTGGAAGTGTATGAGGCCAGATATGAACCCAGGTCTTCCAGACTCCAGGCCTAGTGCTCTATCCACTGTGCCACCTAGCTTCTGCTCCACCCCCAGCTTTTTGTTAGATCTTGTCCTCCCCGATATCTCCCTGGGTGCCTAGTCCTGTGCCAGAAGGAGATAGGAGGACAAGGAAAGAGCAAGGCCTAGGTCTGACATGGAGGGGGCTTCTAGTCTGTCTGGGGAGATAGGATACCTCTGAGGACCAGTGAGAGAGCCAGAGTTGTTGGCTAGAGGGAACTCAAGAGGTAAGGAAGAGCCCTAACTCAGACCTGCAAGCACTGGAGGAGACTGATCCCGGAAGCAGTCATGCAGACGATGTAATATCCATGTCGAAGGAAAAGAAGAAAGTTGCAGAGTCTGGGTTCAAACACCACCACTGAAACTACCTGTGTAACCTTGGCCAAATCATTTCTCTTTCTTCCTATCTCTACCTCTGTAACTTGAAGGTAGGGCTAGATAGTTTCTGGGATCCTTTCCCAGGAGGAAAAGAGGTTTCGTGACTCTGGGGAGGGAGATGGAGACGAAGATGGGGAGAAGAGGGATTCCCTCTGCTAGTTTGTCTTGGATCGGCCAACTTCTTCTCTTCTCCAGGATCAGAGACCATTTCCTTCCTTATTCCCCTCCCATAGAATCACAGAATATCAAAGTTAAGGAAGGACTTTAGAGAAGATCTAGTCAACCACCTTCATTTTTCAAGGTAGAAACAAACTTAGAGAGGGAAAGAGACTTGCCCACAGCCACACAGCAATTCAGTGGCAAAGCCAAGCACAGATCTCATTTCCAAGGTCTCTTTCCCCTCACCCTATTGTACCTCCCCCTGCTATGGCTCTCTCTAATTCCAACAGGAGCAAATGTTCCCCCCCCCCCCCTTCTTCTGTCATTAGCTTTATTTGAGACATTTCTCATCTAGAGAATATCCAGGACAGAGCTGGGAAATGAATCCTCTACAAACAAATAAATAAATATTGTGTCGGTATAAAACTTTATTCCCAAGCAGCTGAAATTTACTGTTGGTAATACTCTCAGAAGCAGGAAGCTGAGCCAACTATGGGGAAAGAAATACCTGGGTTTCAAGTCCCAAGACTGACATGTAGCGTCAGCTAGGTGGGATGGTGGATGGAGTGCTTTCAACTTTGAGTTAGGAAGACCTGCGTTCAAAGCCTTCTGACACTAACTATGTGACTCCAGACAAGTCACTTAACCGCTGCCTGCCTCAGTTTCCTCATATGTAAAAAGGGATAATAAAGCATTTGCCCTCCAGGGTTGCTATGAGAATCAAATGAGAACATCTGTAAAATATTTTACCAACCTTAAAGTGCCTTATAAAATGCTGGCTATGATGAATATTGTGATGTAGTGGCTAGAATACTGGATCCAAGGTTAGGAAGACTTGAGTTTGAATCTTGCCTCAGATACTTAATAGCTGTGAGATCCTTGGCAAGTCATCTTTCTCTACCTCAGTTTCTTTATCTGTAAAATAAGAGCACCTACGTCGGAGTGGTTGTGAAGGTCAAATGATATGACCTGCAAAGTCTTTTATTAACCCGAAAGCTCTCTTTAAATGTTGTCTGTTGTTGTTGGGTTGGCTCAATGCCTCTGGTGTCTGAGCAGGACCAGCCTTCTCTGGTAAAGGGAATTTCTCATTACAAGGAAACGTTAGATCTGGTCCAGAAAAACCAAAACCCACTGGCCAATAGGACGCTGTGGTAGAATTCTAAATCATTCTAGAAGAAAAGATTTGAATTGTTATACCAACTCTACTGATCTGTCAGCTAGTCAATAAACATTTATTAAGCGCCTACCATATGCCAGGCACTGTGCTAAATGCTAGAGATATAAAGAAATACGAGAGATTGTCCCTGCCCTCTAGGAGATCACAATCTAATGGGGGAGAAGAGAAGTAAGGACAAACAAGCTATATAAAGGATAAATAATTAAATGTTTCTTCATTTGGTGATTTCATCAGCTCTCATGGATTTAATTACCATTTCTATGCTGACAATTCTCAAATCTATATACCCTGCCTCAATCACTGCCAACCTGTAATCTCACATCTCCAAATATTTAGATAATGTTGTCTAATTAATATTATATACTATTACATATTATTAAATATTATATACTATAATATGATAAATAATGAAAAGAGAGAGTAATTTTGGTGGAATGATATTTAGAAGTTAGATGGTTAGAGTATGTCCTGCATACTCTTGTCTTCTCCCTTTATATAAAATCAAGCCATTCCCCAATTGACAAATGGTCAAGGGATATGAATAGGCAGTTTTCAGATAAAGAAATCAAAACCATCAATAATCACGTGAAAAAATATTCTAAATCTCTCCTAATTAGAGAAATGCAAAGCAAAACAATTCTGAGGTAATACCTCACACCTAGCAGATTGGCCAATATGACAGTAAAGGGAAATAATAAATGTTGGAGGGGATGTGGCAAAAATGGGACACTAATGCATTGCTGGTGGAGTTGTGAATTAATACAACCATTCTGGAAGGCAATTTGGAATTATGCCCAAAGGGCTTTAAAAAATTACATGCCCTTTATATATTAGTTGCCCAAGGAGATCTTAAACTCAACTTGTTCAAGATTGAACTCATCATCTTCCCTTTGTGATCCAATATTTTTCAGACTTTTAAAGGACTACATATTATTATCATTGCTAAAGGAGTAGTAAGTAGCAGAGATCAAATTTGAATCCAGTACCCATTACTCCAAATATAGTGATCTTTCCATTTATTATCTCATTTATTGATTTACTCTCATTCTTTCTTTCATTTATTCCTTCATTTCTGTGTCTGTGCATAATTCTCCTCCAAGCCTGAAATGTTTTTTCTCCTCATCTCCACTCTTTGGAATTTTTAGTTCCTTTTAATGCTTAATTCAAATGCTACATCCTACATGAATCCTTCCCTAATTCTGGTTGTTTTTGTTTCCCTCCTACCTCCTGAAGGAATTACTTCTGCATCTATTTAGTATTTACTTGTGTATGTACATGTTTAAGTGGATGAGTCTTCTAAAAAATGAGCTGTTGGGAGCTTCCTTAAGGAGTGTATTAGTAGGGAATAGATAGGTTCCCATTAGTGATATCCCAGAAACCATTTTCGTCATTATTCAATTGACTGAAAGGAATACAAGTTCTCGAAGTACTTCTTGTTCGTTGATTTTAATTAATTAAAGAATTTAATTCAGTAGAAGAAAATGCAACCTTAAAGACTGCCTTCCAAAATGGTGTCTCCTAGCCACACGTGAAAGTTCCTTGAAAGACATGACAACAAAATAATCTCCTTCATCTATGCTCAGAAAATAAATATCAGATGAGGCATATAGTGGGGAGATATCTGCTTACCTAAGGTACTGGTCATTACGATGGAGGATATCAGCAGAGATTGTAAGTCCCTATAGATTTTGAGGTTCTTGAGCTGCTCAGGTTTGATGTGTTGATTGTATTGAATCCCAGAACAGTGCAGTCTCCTGGAAGAGATCTGTTACTGCTGAAGAATTTGGTGTGACCATCCACACAGGAAAAAACAAATGGATGGAGAATGATTGTTGTCCAAATTATGACATGTGCATACATACACACACAGATAGACTTTGTGTGTGTGTGTGTGTGTGTGTGTGTGTGGTGTGTATAGAGGCTATGGCAGGACAACCCCAATTGCCCAGTCCTTGCCACTCTTCTGCCTTAGAAGATCGGCATTGATACTTCGTATCAATTCTAAAACAGAAGGTAAAGGTTTAAGAATAATAAAATATATATATACATATATATATATGTATATATATATATATAAACTTCTTGAGGGCAGGCATTGTCTTCTTTCTTTCTGTTGAGTTAGATCACTCCTCTTCTGAGTCTTTGCTCTCCCACTGAACGAAGCTGGTTTTCTTCTGCTCTAATCTTTCTACTGGATGAGCTGCTTCTATGCTACTCTTGAATCATAGAAGTCAAGTTAAACTCTTTTAACTAATCAGTTTTAAGCCTAAAATCTTTGAGATTAACTAGGGTGGCTCCTCTAGGCTAGGTGCTGAGACAACAGATTTCTTTTAATACAGGGATATGCAAAGCAAATGAGTATTTGCTTGAGGCTTTGAGGGGATTTTCCTAACTTGAGCCTAGGCAAGTCTTTGAGAAGTTTCTGCTCTCAAAAGCTACATGATAATGTTAGAAAGCAAAGCAGCATTTCCTTAAGATGGTTCTTGACCCATAGCAATGGATTCTCTTTTCTTCCAATTAGCTCTCTGAAACAGCAGAGATTTCCTCCAATCAGATCATCTCCCCACATTACTGACAGAATTTCAAGTTAGCTGACCTAGATTTCTAGCAGCTTCTGTGTTCTGTTTTCTCTCTTCTGATTTCTGAACTTCTATAAGTAGCTTCTCACATAGGCTTCTCTGATCTCTTTCCTGCCCTTAGCTTCAGCAGATTTCTGACTATTGGTTTTCTGATCTTGATTCTCATCTGGCTACTAATGCCTCAAATCAGGGCCTCTTAATGTGTAGTGACTTATCTCTAAGTTCAGTTGAGAAACTGAATCTATCGTCCTGTTGGATACGGCACAAATTTCTATCCTACAACAATCCCAAAGCATTTCTTTGATGTAGTTTCCCAGAAATAACCTGCAAAGTCTTGAAAATAGTCATTAAAATTAGCCGCACTGTCTATATCTTCACAATGAGTTAGCACTTTTCTCTTTCAATCTTTGCTCTGTTGTGAGGAAGATTAGTTAGTAATTAAGTATTAAGGTGGGACCTAACAGGAAGGGCTGGAGCTGGAGAATTCCAAGATGGAATGAAGGAGCAGGAAGTAGGGCTTGTGCTCAGAGAGAGACTCCATTAGTGGTTGGCACAAACAGTTGTTAGCCTTGGGAGATCTCAGACCTGCATCCTGATTTCCTGGGATCCTGAGTGGTGGTGGCTTCTAGCAAGTGGACAAGAACTACAGAGCAGCACCAGGTGGAGGAGGAGTTTGGGATCTGGTGGACAGCATCTCAAGCACACTCTCTCTGCTTGGATACCTTGGACCACCTTGGCTTTTGGCATCCTGAGATCATCTGTGGATTACCTTGAGAAACCCTCAAAGCCACCCTCAGGCCTTTAGCTGTGCTGGTCAAACCTGGCTGGAGCCTCCCAGAGACTCCAGAACAGCTCCTTTATGCCCAGCCTGGCCTAGGTCAATTAGTATTAGAGAAGTTAAGTCCTCCCCCTTACCCTGTGGTTTTGCCCATTAGGTTTTAGTGTAGAATCCCCTATCCCACCTTTATTTTAGTTGAACATAATTAAAACTGTTTAAACCTTTTACCTTGCCTGCTGGTTTCAAAGACTCTGGCCTAGGGTGACAGTTGGCCAACAGCCATTCTTGACAGTTGGCAGCAGCTTAGCTGTGTACTCTGGTCTCCCTAACCTGGTCCTGTCTCTCCTTCAACCCAGTGTGTGTACCCACAACCATTAGGTTATATTTTAACATCCTTGGCTGCCCTCTCATCCAAATATTCTCAGAATTGTCGGAGTTTTATGCTTAGGGTTAGTTAGTTAAGTGCTAAGGTTCTCGTCACATGTTTCTCACATGAATATCTTTTTTCTTCCTCTTTCAATAAAAATGTTTATTCAAGAAATGAGACATATATGTGTATATATGTAGATGTGTGGGCATGTATACACACACATACACATATATGAAAGAGAGAAAGAGTCAGAGAGACTATGGACTCACTCTCTCATAACAATGTCAGCTTCACTCCTCCCTCAGAGTTCTAGGGGTACCCCTGAGGGGTTAGAGGGGCACTTTTTCTAATACAGGTAGTCAAGTCTCTATTCCAGCATGTTCTTACCACTGTTAATCATCAGTGATTAACATCCCAATTCCATTTAACCTTGGTATTAACTCCAATTACCACTCCAATTCCCTTCATCAATTAACTTTTCAAAAGGGATATTTACTTCAAAAATCTAGCAAGGGGACAGCTGGGTGGTTCAGTGGATTGAGAGTCGGGCCTAGAGACGGGAGGTCCTAGGTTCAAAGCTGGCCTCAGACACTTCCCAGCTGTGTGACCCTGGGCAAGTCACTTGACCCCCATTGCCCACCCTTACCACTCTTCCACCAAGGAGCCAATACACAGAAGTTAAGGGTTTAAAAAAAAACCTAGCAAGAAGTTACAAATATTCCCCCCCCCGCCCCCAGTACCTTGGGGCACACTTTCTTCTATACCATATCAAGCCCTAGGGGGAGTGGGCTCAGTCCACAAAATTCCTACATAGCATTTGGCCCTCCAAGCTTCCTTCCAAATGTGGCACTGTCAATGGCTGAAGGAATCTACATCTCTGCCACATGGGCAGAATCAAACAGGTTACTCTCGTTTTTCCTCTTCTTCATCTGGCTTCTGGCAAATCCAGGCATGAACTCTATCTTCCAGGTTTCCCATGGCTTGTTTTTATGACCTTTGGAAGTTCACAAGGGCAGGACCATATCCAATCTCCTTCACGTCAAAGCAGGGGGGAAAATAGTGGAAACAGAGCTAGAAACAACAGCCACGTGCTCACAGGCAACATTATCTTAGGAGGAGGAGAGGGGAGAGATAAAAGCTCAGGGTCTCTCATCCCACTAAGGGCTTAGTTCTTTCCAATCGCTTGAACACAATCAGCAGGAATGAAGACACCAACCTTTTCACTTAGATAAGTTAGTGGCTTTGAACGTGTCCCAGTTGGACACAGAGCCAATCATTTGCCCAACTCTTTATCACATAGTTAGTAGGTCAAAAACCAGTAACAGGATGCTTCCCCATTCCAAAATGCAGATGGGGATTGCATCAGTTGAGCCCACTGTACATGGTCTAGACTAGACTCATTGGCTTGTCCCCTGTTATATTTTTTATCTACAAGTCCATGTACATACAGTTCCTGGCACACTGTAGGCATTCAATAAATAGTCATTGAGGGGGCAACTGGGTATCTCAGTGGATTGAGAACCAGCCCTAGAGAGGAAGGTCCTGGGTTCAAATCTGGTCTCAGATACTTCCTAGCCGTGTGACCCTGGGCAAATTGCTTACCCCATTACTTAGCACTTATTGCTTTTCTACTTTGGGACAATATTGATTCTAAGACAGAAAGTTAGGGTTAAAAAAAAGGTAATTGAATTAAATTAGGTTGAATGGATCTCCGATCAATCCCTGCCTACATGGAGCTCAAACACTGGTTCTCTTCACCTGTTTTTCTCTTTTCCCATCTCTCTCTCTCTCTCTCTCTCTCTCTCTCTCTCTCTCTCTCTCTCTCTCTCTCTCTTTCTCCAGGCACCTGAAGTGGACCCAGAGTACATCCTCTCTCTGTCCCTCAAGGAGTTGGCCCACCAGTTACGACAAGGATCCCTGAGCCCCGATGGTGTCCTCTGGGTTTACATGGAAAAGGTAAGGAAAAAGCTGTGAGACCTTAGCGATGCCACTTCCCGCCCTGGATCTCTGGTCTGGGTTGCTTTGTGCCTGGATGGTCAGATCCCAGGCGTCGGTGGACAGGGTCAGTCACCTCACTCTGAATCTTGAGGGGCTGCTGAGGAATGCAGAGTCCCTCCGTATGTTGGCTGCAGCCTCCTGAAGAAAAGCCAGGAAAGGCTCCTGGAGGGAAGGCTGCCTCTCAGTCCTTCCCACACTTCACAGCAGCCTCTCTTCATCTGAACTCAGGCCCTGAAGGTGCACTCCGAGGTGAATTGTCTGACAGACTATTTGGAGGACTGTGAGGTTCGAGTACAGGAGCTGAAACAACAGCCCAAGGAGAAGCGGGGACTCCTCTACGGGGTCCCTGTGAGCCTCAAAGACCCCTATGATTACAAGGTGAGTCCCGACAGCCAGAGCGGGATGCACTCATAGGAGAGCAAGAGCCCAGGAGTGGGGAGAGCCAGGGGAATTGTGAAACACGGCCCGGAGCTTTGCACAGGGAGGCATTTCAGAAGGGTTTGGTGAATGACCAGAGGAAGGAGAGGCCATGGAGGTGTGTGACAATGTGATCCCATGGACAACCGTGGGAGTGTGTGGGTGTGGGAGTGTGTGTGTGGAGAAGCCTGCCCTCTGGGGCATCTGGGGGGAAAGGAGTGAGGGACTGGGGTGTATATGATCATGAGCATTTCTGTGTTGTTCACATGGGCCACCGGATTCCTGAAGAGCGGGGTGGGCAGAAGAGAGCCCCACAAAAGAGCGCGGCCCCTGGGTCTTTGCGGGGTGGGAGCAGCTGGATCTTTGGTGTTTCTTCTCTTCCCTCTTCTTCAGGGCCATGATTCCACCTGTGGCATGGCCTATTTCCTGGAGAAGCCTGCAGAGGAAGATGCCGTCATAGTGAAAGTCCTGAAAAGCCAAGGAGCGGTGCCCTTCGTCAAGACCAACATCCCCCAGACCATGCTCAGGTCTGGAGGACAGGGAGAGCAGCTGGTGGGCCAGGGGCAGCCGCCGACCTGGGAAGCAGGAGACCGGCCCCACCTCTGTGACTCAGGACAGATCTCTTCTGTGCTCTGGGCCTTAATTTCCCCAGTGGCCAAAGGAAAGGGCTGAACTCCGTGGCCCCTGATGCCATTTCCAGCTACTACAGTCTGGGTTCTAGCATTCCTTCATTCTGTGGGCTAACAAACTTTGCTGTGCATTTAGGGTTTCCTCCAGCTCCATCTATTTTAATGCTGTATGCTAAAATCTATATCTATGTTCTAAAGGTTTATGTTCTAAGCTCAACACCATTTTAATGTTCTCTTTTCTAAGCTTTTTTTTCAGCTCTCATAGTCTAGGACCCAGCATGTAATGTATTATATTTACTTACTGGAGATTTCTTTTGTGGTTCTTACCTCTAAGGAGCTAGTTTGGTTCCCTTTGTGTAGCCCAGGCTACAGTCCATCCCTGAGAGAGATGAGAAGTCCCAGAAAAAGCAAAGAACCAAAAGAACCCTGAAGGCCAAAATAGTACTGATTCTGGGGTGACTCTCAAGTGTGGGGAGGGAAAGGAGGGATAGAACAGATCTGTGATTCGCATTTATCTCTCTGCTTCCCTCTGTAGCTTTGAATGTAGCAACCCTATCTTTGGTCAGACTGTGCACCCCCAGAACTCAAAGAAAACTCCCGGGGGCTCCAGTGGAGGAGAAGGTGCCCTACTGGCTTCTGGAGGCTCCATCGTGGGCATGGGCACTGACACGGGTGGAAGCATTCGTATCCCCTCTGCCTTCTGCGGCATTTTTGGCATCAAATTCACTGGCTTCCGTTTCAGGTACAGTTTTGGCTAGGACCCGAGCCTCCCTTCTTCCACTTGAGGCAGCAGTGGGTCCTGCCTAGAGGGTTGTGGAGTGTTGGAAAGAAAGATATGATTTATAATCAAAAAACCTGAGTTCCCAGAATCCCCCAAATCCAGAATCCAAGAATCTTGGAGTTGGAAGGAGACAACATCTAGTCTAAGCTAACCGGGGGGAAAAAGAATCCCCTTCAGATACATCTGATAAAGACTTCCACTGAGGTCCCACCAACTCATAGGCAGCTCATTTTATTTAGGAACTGCTCTGATTGGTGGGAAGACGCTCCCCTGATACCTAGTCTCTTTGCACACCTCCTTTTCCACCATCATCTTCCATTTCTGCCTACTAGAGCCATGTAGAACAAATCTCATTCTTCCATAGGACTATTCTTTGAGTCCAGTCATTTAACCAGCCTCAATGAACCGAGGCTATACCTCCTTATCTTTTCTGAAAGAATGGCATGAAGATCTTTGTTAAGGCAAAGCAGTCTTTGCTAGAATGTCTTTGTGGGGTGGATTCCAGTGGGGGACAGCTGTAAGTCCAGGGAAGGGCAACTGGGTTGAGTCACTACTCCAATCGCCCACTTCTAACCCTAAATGTTCCAATTTTTAGTTACAATGGTGTCAACTCATCTATAAAGGGAAAGAAAACAGGTAAGTCTGCCCTAGCTCTCTTCCCTCAAACTATGCTGATCATCAAATCTGACCTGTCCATCCATGACCCCCCCCCCCAGATTCTGACTCTGGCCTGTTGGGAAGTCCTTTTTGTCTTCTAGATTCATTCCTCACTGCTGTATGTAGCTTTCAATTCCTTATTTCAATAAAATATAAACTTCTCCAGATGTACGTATAAGTTCCCTGAGGGAGGTGTGGTGCATTTAGGTTCTCTCTCCTCATCTCTCCCTCACCCAAAACTAGTGACCACCATGGCTGGCCCTATGGCTCAAGATGTGGATAGCCTGGTCCTGATCTCCCAGGTGCTGCTGTCAGACTACATGTACAAGTTGGACCCCACAGTGCCCCCCATGCCCTTCAGGGAGGAGGTGAGCAGAGGTTGGGGGTGGTGGCCAAGGTGGACACTAGGCGGGATGACATCAGGCTGGGGCAAGTCCAGGGTCTAGTCTTCTCTGTGAACTCAGGCAGTGACTGAATCTCTTTTCCCTAGTATCATAGTGAACAGAGTTCTACAACCCCAACTCCTTTCTCCTGGGTCAAGCCTACTTGACAGAGCTGGGGTGAGGAAGGAGGTTGTGTAGGATGGTTCTTTGATAAAAGAATGACAGTCTCTATACATCTTGGTCATTATCATTAATGTTTATCCTTCCTCCCTCCCTCCCTCCGTCCCTCCTTTCTTTCATCCTTTCCTTCCTTCCTTCCTCCCTCCCTCCTTCTGTTCCTCCTTCCTTCTTTCC